>NC_088888.1:73528925-73838300 GCF_037157495.1 Lathamus discolor | reverse complement strand
TTTCTTTGTAACCTAAAGTCACTCACAACTTCCTTACGATATAATTTACGTTTTCCAGAGCTGAGTTGCCTTTCCCAACTACACCACAACATCACCAGCCCAGTGCAACCGCATGGGGCTGGGCTCTCCATTAGTGTTCCTCAAGCTGCTCTCACAAGGCAGCAACCAGTTAGTCACACACATCCCACAGGCTCCTCTACTCTGCTTTTGCAGTACAAAAGCCTTTTCATCCTATGCAGGTCAGAGCACATCAGTTTGACTGGCACTGCTGCAGCTACCAACTGGAAAGGCTCACAGTGCATAACAAATCACTGTGACTGCCTGACGAATAACATTACAGAAGAGGATCGCCTCCTACCAGACTTTTGTTTTCTTTCCTTTATATATTTTTCCATCTGGCTTATATCTGTCACTAAAAATACACTGCACAGTTCTGAAGCTGTGCAAGACCTGTGGCACCCGAGCTATTGCTGTGACTGTAACTCACGCTTTCCAAGGCTGGAGCCTCAACAAAGCCATAGTGCTCCTTATCACATTCAGCTCCTGCACAGCTTTAGTCATACCCCAACTTTGTCTCCTGTAGCTCTGGAGATAAAGAGGTTTTGATCAAAAATTAAAGAAACACCATGTTTTTCCTTTATAAAGAAGGCTGTTGGGATTTTCCTCAATAGTTTTTTGGTCAGAGTGGTAACAGCTTCACCGAGAAGGGATCAGCACTTCCAGTCTGTCCACGCTGGGCATTCAGAAGCCACCAACCAAGCTCCAAAAGATGAAGTTGGCTTTAAAAAAAGATTAAATCTGAAAGCCTAACTCAGCACCCTCAACTTTGACAACCTGGGTTTCTCAGGGTTTTGAGCCATTTGCTTTGAAGCTTTCCTCTGCTACCTAGAACACGAGCAAAGCTCCCTCTCTGACGCCAGCACTGATTTTTGCCTGCTGAAGGGAAAGCCTGATCCTTTCCCTTTGGGACAAGCAGAGTTTGTCACTGACTTCACTGGCTGGGAAAACCATTTACAGTTAAAACCAACTCTGTTCAACCGAAAGTCACCAAGACAAATAAGGATCCCATAGCGGTGCTCTCTCTTTGAGCTACTTTTCTCTGCTTGCTCTACTCCCTTGCATTTTAGTATGACAAAACATGGTGTGGATGGACACCCTCAGTGAGTCGTTCAGTAGTGACTGCCGTCTCATGCGCTGGCAAGAGGCAAGTATTTGGGATTCTCCTCCTTCCCGCTGCCGTAATTTACAAGCTGTGCGCGGCCCTGTCCATTCAGTGCCTGCAGCTACATACAGTGCATGCCGCATCTGTCCTTGAGGCTAGCCAGTATGCTCTTCAGCACCAGAAACACCATTTCTCAGAAACACCAGCACCAGCCTTGTAGCAAGTAATGAAAATGGTCAGACGACAATGTATTTGCAGCAAGATTATTATACGATAGTGGCTCCTATCTGAGCACAGAAGAATGAAGCCAAGAAAAGTTACTGCTTCAAAAGCAGCCACAGGAGCTTCCCAGACTGCTCTCTTTAAAGGCCGTAGGGAGAGAAGAGGAGGACAGAGAATCTACAGGATTGCAAGTCGTTCTTTACTTTGCAGTTTGATCGCATCAGCTGAAAAGCTCATTGCAACATCCCAACTACAACATTAAAACCCACAGCCTCTTCATCTTCTCAACAGACTGAAGCACGGACTGGCACGTCCTGAGCTCTGGGGAACACTAGCCAAAAGAAGAGCCAACTTAGCAACAGGAAGGGTTGCAGGAGCTGTACAGAGCATGGAGGGCTGTGGGCTGTGAGGCTGTGAGGATGAAGCCTTTCTGAACTGCCTTGAACACCTCCTAAAACCACCCAAGTCCTTTCTCTTCCCACTGGCCAGAGGTTCGGGGTTGGTTTTTTTAATGAATTAGATTACTTTTATTTAGCTAATTAGGTTGTATTTAATTAGATGTGCATGAAATCATTACAACTGCTTTATTCTCACCTCCAAAAGCTGGCCGCATGGTGAAGTCGTGGTCATCGACTCTGAGAAGCTGCTCTGTCTTTCCTTTCCAGGTTTTGGTCATGTCACGGTTCCTTTTATAGATGTGACTGCAAAAGACAGCAATCGTGTTGGTCTGACACCCCTGTGCCCGAGCAGCACTCTGCGGCCTACCTCTGCCAGCCCAATTCCAGAACCACAGGAGCAGCCGCTTTGTGCAGCAGCCCCAAGGAGGAAGAGGGGTTGCTTCGGTACAGGTAGTTTCTGTGCTTTGTCTTTTGACTTTAAACAATGACAAACCCACCCATGTCCCTCCACAGCAGCAGGCAAAGAGGGGTTTTACCTAAGGAAGGCAGCAAGAGCTGCAACCCTGCACTTTTCTGAATACTAAGGGCGGAAAAACTCTTAACTTTTTATTTGAGAGGTTCAACGGTAACAGTACAACAGGGATGACAACAAGTTTAACCAACCATTCTGTCAGTTGTGAGTCCTGGATTTTGTGTACCACTTGGCGGCCTGTACATCAGCACGAATGCCCTCAACTTCATACAAATAGGTGCCACCAATATCCTTCACCCACTTTTGCAATACAAGTGACAGAGAATGACAGATCCCTGGAAAATGTGAAAAAACTACTACCAAAGTACAAAGCCAGGAGCTGTTACCCCATGAGCACACTCCGATTTCCTATGCAAAGCCTGGGATCTCCAGAGCATAGTGTGAAGCTGCATCAGGCAGTGACCACAGCAACGATGCACAGGGCAGATGTTTCTTTAAGTCATACTTCAGTTTGTAGAGGAGTTGTTATCAGCGAGGTGGGGGATGCAGGAGTAATGGGAAATTAAACATGACAGTTTCTAACTAAGCAAACATCGTCCATTCAGCATGCAGACTGAATACCACTTGTAGGGAAAATAACGTTGCAGCTCAGTATTAACGTAGAACAAAGGGAGGAGTTAAGGATGCACAGACAGCACTTAACCTGGCACTTCTTAACTTGGGTTCCTACCTCCACAGCCCTAGCCTGCCTTTTGCCATACTCCTTTCCCATGCAGGCACAGGCTCAACAGTGCAATTCTGTGTACACTTAGCAGCTTACTGTCGCGTTGCCTGCAGGACCAGGTCCCCAGGCCCTCAAAGCTCCATGGTAAAGCACCTCTGTGCAGCATTCAAGCAACGAACTGCAGAACTGAAGATGTTCTGCACTTGCACAACCCAAGCTAGCTTCTTGAAATCAATATAAATATCACCAGATCAGGCTGCTGTATCACCTTAAAGGACACAAAATGTCAAACTTATTACATGTAGATTCCTAAACATCGGAATGCATTTTCTTGGCTAATATGCTTACTATAAAATTTACTGTATTTCTTGTGGTAAGGCAGCAAGAGAAATACTAAATAGAAAACGTGATGAAATTATTAAAAAGGACACTCTTTTCATTTCTTCTACATGATTACAAAAACAGCACAGGAACTGGTTTTGATTTAGTTTTATCGAAGAGTCCACTATTCACTGCTGGTTCAGACACAACTACATTCTTCTTATACGTAACTGGGTATTTGAAATATCAATGTCACTACTCCATACAGTTTTTAATATCGCAGAATTTTCTGTATTTAAAAAGTCATTCACATTTCACAAAATCATAAAACTGTGTCGGAAAGGACCTTAAGATCATCTAGTTCCAACTCCCCTGACATGGGCAGAGATGCGCTAAAACTTGATTTCATATACTTTCAAAGTATATTGCATAGGAAATGTGTATATATACATATAAATAACGTGTGTCTATATATAAGGTACATAGTCGCTCAGATTCTATCTAGCTGTTCATTAAAGCCATTATTCCACAGGAAACCAAATAATACCTGTTATTCTTTACAGTAATTTAATGTATAGAAATTATTTCAGCAGTGCTTTGACTTCCACTCTATCACAGCCTCATAAAAATAACAGCACCATAGAGATTGTGTATTATTTTCACAGTATTTAAATGACATATAAAAGATTCAAGCAATTGTAACCCAGAGAATGGCATCAGTCTGGGGCAAAGTCATGTTTAAAAGAATGATTTATACTATTTTGTTCCTTCAAAGGAGACGATCTCTACTACACGTGAATGGTTTGCAAGGAAATGCTACTGTTGAATCCCCTGCATTCTCCAGAACAGAGACTTGGAAAAAACTTCGGAGTTAAATGAAAGATCTCATTCCGTAACGGCGATCCTGTGGAAATCAGTGGTAAAATTTCAGTTGGCTTTAGGATTTCAGGATCAGGTCGTAGCCGTTTCAGCTTTATAACATTTACGTCACTATCAGCATATGCTACTGTAGATTCTCAATAAGTAGTATAAACCAGAGCATATTAGGTATTCTTTGCTTTCAACTGTATCACAACGTTTCATCGCAAGATGTTCAAGTAACAACACTCCCTATAATAATTGAGCGTTAAAAAAATAAAAGAATGAAAATAAAGGAAAAGATGGGGGTTTACAGCCTTAGTGAAGCCATTTAATAAGGTGGATTAACCCAATTTTATTTTTGAGCCCTTCAAACAATGAGCAGTCTTGTAAGATACAACAGCCACTGGATGACATAACTACAAAAAAGGATAACATACTTTGGACTGTCTGACAGGTTTGGAAGATTATCTTTTCTAATGTAAACCACTGGTCAAATCTCAGCAATAGTAAATCTAATAAACTTTACTAAGACCTTTAACTCTTTCCTGTGCCTTTGTTGGACTTTAAAATGTAGTTCTTCAAAATGTGCTTTCTGACTTTATGATCCCAGGGTAACCTCCAAGGATTTATTTCTTATTAATCAGTATCATGCATGCTAACCATCATTCCCACTTCAGATTGTTAGAAAATAACAGGCAATTTCAAGTGAAATAAGTAGCATGGATATTCCAGTAAATAACGTGCTCCTGAAACAGTGCTGAAACAATATGTAGATTTGAACATCTCTATTAACTGCAGCTTCTCTAAATTCTCTCCGTAATTCACATATAGGACTAAGAATATATTGACCACAGTCCATGCTGAAGCGGTCAGCTTCTCTGCAAAAATCTGCCTCATTAAGAGTTAACTAACATCAGCATTAAATGCATCCATTTACAGTTAAAACTGGTTATTCTACCTGAGACTATTATAAACAATATGAAGTTGCTTCCACATACAGTGCACACAAAAAGACACAGGGCAGATCTTAAGGTCTGTGTAGTATTTGTAACACTGCAGGAAAAGAAACACAGGTGGTTTAATAACCCTTACCTTGCCCTCTGCACATCCAGCTGGCTTGTCCACCTCCTCCTCCTGTGCTTTCTGCTTTCCACAAGAAGAACTAAGCAGAAGATTAATAAGAGCAGTTTTGGAAAATAAGGCATCCTGCTGGTAACAGGAGCCTGGCACTCTGCACTCCAGTAACCTCCTGCAGCACCAGTCCCCCCGGCTTTAAACATTGAATCAACTCTTAATTCCGGTGTCGCGCGTTCGCCGGCAATCAGCGGCAGAAATGCTGCCTTCCCGACGTGATGCTTTTGACAGGCTTTCAGGGGCTTCTCACTCCCAGCTTTTCCCTCATCACCACTTAACGATTGGCCATTACTCGTGAAGTTCGCCTCCCCAGACATTCCCACTGGGTCCTAAAGGATATTTACTAAAGCGGTTATGTAAAAAACCCGCAATTCTGCACGCCGGCTTTTTGCTCAATCCCCTAATCTCAGGACAGGGCTATCCTCCTGCCAGACTGTAAAACCAGGCTGTCCCTGTCCACCAGGCTTTCCAGATTTTCTGCTTCTTTGCATGGAATCTTTTTGGACCGGAAGGCACCTGTGCCACATTTCAGACATCTGTATAATTGTAAAGTGTATATGCTTTGATGGTTTTATAGCAGTTGAGATTTTATTTTCTGATTCGGCCTGGCTTTTTATGCCACTGAAGATAAAGAGATGAGTTATTTCCTCTGAAAATGACTACTTTATTTACCATTAACTTTCAAAACACACAACCCCCGAAGTATCTATAAATGCAATCGACTCTCCGCATAAAATTAAGTCACCATTAATGTTTATTTTTTCAAATGGGTATTTGCACAATCAGGCATTTGAACTTTCATTAGAGAAGATGGAAATAAAAATGAAGTTACAAAGCACTGTTTCTTTAATTGCAAAGTGGAGGCTGTTTTCAAATAGCACATAATGCTTATTTCCCTCATAGCCACTTCAAAGGGCAATGCAGACTGTGCCCGTGGATTTTGTGGCTTTACTAATAGCCAGTGTGTGGTACAGGTACCAGAGCAAAAGTTGGTGTGGCACAGCAGTGAGGTTCTAGGAAAAGAAAAGCACATTCAGAGCAAAGCTTCCAGAGGAGCTAGAGAGTCTAAAACCCAGCACAGCTGTCTTCTGGGTCAGACCTTTTCCAGAGCTGTCTTCCATGAGCGCAGGTTTGCAGTACTTTAACAGAACAGGTATTCAAACAACATACCACCTAAGAAATACAGTACTTGCAATTTTAGAGGCTACAGACTCTGGAGAGGCATTTTGTGGGGTTTGGTGCGTTGTTTTAAGGGTTTTAATTTCTAATGAGATGACTATACAAATCAGGTAAAAACATCAATATAAAATACATCAGTATATTGACATCAAGTTGTTTCGCAGCACAATGTGCAAGTAACTGCTGAACTGGCTGAACAAACTACATACTTTTGTCTGACCTCTTCAAAACTATTTTTGATTTTTGTTCCATTGTACCTGCAAACAAGACTATAAACTACACACCCGAAGAGCTAAAAGAAGAACTTGGGTGTTGTTTGGATTTTGGTTTTTCTTTCCCTCATTTTCACACCACTCTTGGACATGGTGGGCTTTCCTTATTTCAGAAGTTGTTATAGCTACTTTAATGTTCCAAAATACTAGTACACGCTGTATGCAACAAAATAGTTTCTGCTGAGAAACAGGGTAAGAATGTCACTTAAATCAGTGCTGTCATGTTTGACAGCAATGAAATGGAAGTTAGCTAGATTTCACTGCCTTTGAAATAAGCATGCTAGAATACATTTAATAATACAAGAAGAAAATTATCCCACCAATTGCTTTCTTCTCTCAAAACCCAAACAACTGTAAGCCTATTGCTTGTATATCTGCTTTCACAGCATTCATTAATATTACCAGTTCTTTTTTTCATAATCTAATAATAAGAAAGCCTTTGGGTCCAATATTAATTGTAAATTTAAAAAAATGAAAACACAAACCACAAAAAATAAAACATGGGGGAAAAACCACACACATAAAGGCTATGTGATACTTGAAACGCATCTGAAGAGTGGCTTGAAACTGTTTATTACTACCGGGGTTTTAATAAATATTTCTCTTAAACATGTTCATATATATGAGAGTTTAAGTATAACAACATTCAAATATTCTTTAGTAAATAAAACCACATATGAAACATTCAGTTCAACACTTGATGTATATTTCTGATATAATTAAAAGACAATAGCTCTGGGTAAATAATTATATTACATATTTATAACTATTGTGAGAATAGACATGTTTTATATAATCTTCAAATTTAAGAAAACAAGATATACATTTGAGAATATTAGAAGAGGACATTCAAACCTTGTGGAAGATTATCCAATCTTTCTTCCAAAAAATAAAAATCAAAATAATACAAGTAGCTTTCTCACCCCTTCTTACCTCCCCTACAATCCTTTTCCCCTTTCACACACACAAAGCAGCATCACAACCAATTTGCATGTGTTCCCACTCTAGAAATACGTCATGGTAAATAAAACTGGTTACAAAACTGTCTCCCATCTAAATTAAGAGTTCACTGGACACAAACACATAATTGTGTTTCATTTCATAATTACTTCTCCAATGTCAAATCTTAAAACTTAGACGACATGATTAATTGCATTTACATTCCATAAAAAAAGTGAATCAACCACTTCTTTTAAGTTGCCTTTTTCTATCTGATAAATTACTCAGACTGACTCCTCTCCCACATGCCTTAATGATACTATTCCACTGCACTGTTTCTCCAAGTATCTAGGGGGCACTCAATTAACACTTGTAGTTAAATGTACAACGTTGCTTTTCTTACATGTAACGTATCTGTAGGTACATTAACATTTGTAACGATTTAAGCGTAAATACAAAAAAGTAATCTTTGTAAACAGTTCTCATATCATACCAAATACCCAATGCAGAATGTTCAATGAAGCATTCAAGTCACTGCTGTTAGGACAAACCAAATTAATTATAACTCAAATATATACTCGTTAGCCAAACATATTCTACGAAATATGAGAGCTGCCAATGCAAGAGTCAGAAGGACAATCAGAACAGTTGATCCAGTGTGGTTCATGTTGACTCTTGGTTGCTGTACCCGATTAAAGTCAGTTGAAGACGGAGGCCGTCTCTGACTCTGCTGCTGGGCACGGCGCTGCCGAGGGCTCATAGACGTGTTAGTGGACACTGGAGGAGTATGCTCTTGACTGGCTGCTGCACTGCTGTTCTGGGTTTCAGACTAAAAAGGAAACATGGAGAGTTGTGAGGCAAGGCACTGTGTAAGATCAGCAAGGAACAAAATCATTAGGACTAAAACACACTCTTCAGATAATTGTTAATACTTGCAAGCCTGATAATACATGTCGCTAATAACTACAAGACTGTTACAGACATTTTGTCCAAACACTGTCTTGAAAAGTCTATTTCAAGCTGCAAATTAGCAGTTTTAAGGACTTTATTCTTTTTAAGAAAGAAAGCATGTCAAACAATACTTGAATTCTAGATTGTTTCCAAATCACAAGATTTCAAATATCTCTGTCTACAATTTGATTAACTCTCTGCAGTTCAATCAGTCTTTAATAATCCTCCAGACAGTTTAGTCCCTGAGGATTTATGCCATCACCTAATACTGAAAGGGAAACAACTTGAAAGAAGTCCACAGAACTATAACTAAGCAATGCTGCACTGCTTACTGGGGACAGCTGGGTCCAAAACTCTGTTCTCATCACCACCAACACCGCTGGAAAAAACAAAACAAAAATCCTGAACACAAAACACCTACGTGATTCCAGCACGAACTACTGAGCACTGTACTTGTGCATGCACATACCTACTGCCCTCTACTGGGCAAACACTGGTCTGCCATTATAGGTAGTGAACAAAATAAACATTAGCAACTGATGTTCAGCTCAGGAGAGTATTATTTAAAGAAAATACTTTTCCAGTTTGCAAGGTTGAAACCATGGGCTCCAATATTCCACTGTCCTAATCCTCCCTGCAATACTAAAAGGCTCATACTTCTGACATTTTAGTATTAAAAATAGTGACATAGCATAGTTGTTGGAAAGAAAACATTTTGCCAAAGTTTCAGTTTTAAAGTGTTTAAAAAGTAGTATCTCTGACACAAAGTTATTAATCTGAAGTCATCCTTTGACTTCTCAGAATAGTCTGCAGGTATTCTCTGCATCTATTCTCCAGAGTTAGCTTTCTCCCGCCTCCCTTCTTCTACAAGGTTACCATTACAGCAGGTAAAACTAGAATTCCGGACATTCCATACTTACTTCCAAGCAAAAGCCTTTTAACAGACACAATATCCACAACCCTAAGCTCTGCACTGGCCAGCTACTATATCCACGAAAGATATCCTTTGCACATGGCCAGACAGGGAATGCCCTCAACCGTGTACCAGACTTGTTGATCCACAAGACATGGTGCTATTGTGACTCTCGGGCCACATATTCTGCATGTAGGAGAAGAAATCCAAGTTTTCACCTAGTCAATATTTGACTAGCCCAGGGAAGAGATGTTCCTTTCCTACCTCCTCATCATTAGTATTATCCACTGTTTATCATCAGCATAGAAGCACTGATGTAATTACACATTTGCCTGTTTACACAGGTTTCTTGCCTAAGCAAACAAGCAGCTTGGGTAGCTTCAAAGAAAAATGTTATTTTATCAGCAGAGACAGCCAAGAACAACACCATGAGCAGCTTGCCATGATTTCCACTGCACTGCAGGAGAAAGTCATCCTGCTTCATATGCCAAGGGAAATAAAGACAGAGAAACTGAGCATTTGACAAATGAAGTTCCTAGATCCATCTACACTCCCATCTTTCAGAAGGTGAGAGGGAGAAAAGTTCATTCAGGAAGCAAAACCAGCAAAATTCAGCAGGCAAAGTGTGGTTAAAGCAGGTTTAGAAAAAGGAGCACAAAAAAAGGAGTCTAGAAATATTCCTGACCCTTTACACTTACTAACAAAAGTAACTAGCTCTGGCTATCACACACCTGGGTTTCTTCCCAAAATTTTAAATCTAAAAATAAACCAGAAAGGTCCTGTTCTGAATGAGACACACTGCCATACACTGACATGAACAGAACTGTGATTCAAGAGAAACCTCACTGACGATTGCAAGGCTTGAAATTATTTTTTGGAGGCAATCACATATATGCATCAGGACTGCAGAAGACTGACTGCCTCAAGCAAAACTGAGCTAACCCACTGCCTTGGGATTCCCAACATAATCAAAGTATTAGCAGACATGCAGAAGCAAGATAGATAAGGAAGGAGCAATTATTACCCAGTATAAATTTGAGACCAGATGCTAATGTATCTTAAATATTCAGAATCACAGAACTGTTGAGGTTGGGACCACCAGAGGTCATCTAGTCCAACCTCCCTGCTCAAGCAAGGTCACCTAAAACACATTACTTGTGTCTAGATGGCTCTTGAATATCTCCAGGGAAGGAGATTTCACAACCTCTCTGGGCAACCTATTCCAATGCTCAGTCACCCTCACAGTAAAGAAGTTCTTCCTCATGTTCAGGTGGAACTTTGTGTTTTAGTTCATGTGCTAATGCTATGTTCTTGTCCTAACACCTGGCACCACTGACAAGAGTCTGGCCCCATCCCCGTAATATAAAGATTTTTTTGTTTGAAGACTTAATTGCTAACAATCCCAAGATGTTAAGAATCCCCCAAAATGGCAGATTAGTTGTATTACACATTAAAGAAAAGAAATAAAAATCAATCTTCTTGTCTTCATTTGACCAAGCTTTTAAATTCTCCTTAAGCAAAAATGTTGAGATTTGAGATTTTTAGACTAGCAAAACCTCACATGACAACTTCCACCCAATTTTAAGTCGTCTTCTGCAAAACTATACTGGAAATGTTGGTGATGAAGGCTTAACAGACTAAAAATGTTTAATAAGAGCTATGCAGTAGCCACCTTTAGCATACGATCTTTGCAGTCACTGAATATGCACTTAATGTGTCACAGTATTTCTGAAGCTCCTGAAACTGTCAGGACAGGTAGAAAACTTTGCTTCAGGGAAAATGCAGTTTGATGAGTAAGGCTTGTTCAATAAAACGAACACACATTAGATTTAACAAAAAGTTCTATTCTATAACAAAACACAAGCAAGGAATTTATGTTCAGCCTACTGAAGAATGGTAGCATTCACTGCATCATTTATGTGTGCAGGCTGTTATTTTAAAATTTTTTATCAGAATGCTGGAAGAATAATCACCTTAGAATGGATGCTTCAAAAATATAAAAACTCTAGGAACTCAGAACTATATAAATCCTCTGGGTTACTGAAGCCTCTCTCAGTTATCCTCATGATCTCAGAGATATCAAAATAAGACAGAAGGACCAGTGAAGTACTCGTTTGCCCATGTAACTCCCAGCTGAAGAACAGCTGAAGTTTGGCACAGCATGGCGTAACAGCCAACAAGAAAAATGTCTGGTTTTTAATGAATCAAAGTTGGGCCAAGTACTCCTGATTGTCATTTAAAATTGTTGCTGCAGTATTATGGAACTTAAGACACAGCTTAATAGTGATAAAAGGAAATAACTTTTTCACAATTTATCATTCAGAGCACATAATTAAAAATAAGGGCTTCTATAAATCTTGTGTATCAAAACACAGCCTCATTTGCTTACAGAAAAGTCCCTCATCAGTTCAAGATTAGTTGACTTCAGTTATACTGTTTATTTCATCACTCCTCATTATTACACTTCAGCCAGACAGTACATTAGTGCAAGACACTGCTATAGTATACTGCTGAATAACAAGTGTTTTGAGGTTTAATGTATTTCCAGGTTATCAGAAAAAAAGTCTAACCACAGTTTTTAACTCATAACTTTATAATTCTTACCAACTATCAGCTTTATTCATCAACTATAAGCACCAAGGTGGAACATCATTCCACACCAATACACTAAATGTAGGTTGTGAGAGGGTGGTAGTATTTAATATTGGGTCTACCTCTGCCATTTTTGTTCTCAAAGGGAATACATTTCAAGTTCACAAGGGCAGATTTTCTGCAGTAGCTTTTAATTAAAACACACATCTGTAGAATAAGTGGTAAACACTTTATCCAAGAAATGGAACAAATAGTTTTGATGTTGCCCTCACTCAACGCTTAAAACTTAGTTAAGGTAGAATTAGGTCTTTACAGAAGAACTAATCCAACAAACTGATTTTACACATGCGAGAAGCCAAGCTGAGTAGAAAGAATCTGAGGTTTGCATAGATACTCTTCTTTCATGCCTCCGGCCCCCTACTTTGAGAAGAGTTCTATTTACTTTCACATGAATAAGAACACAGATAGCTCAAATTCTTTAAAGCAGTCTTTCCTGTTATACAATTCTTTGTTCCACAGTGTGGCTTTACTTTTTCACTTCCTAATGGCTCCAGAAAATACCAAACACTCAAAATGTGGCGGCTCAGAAACACAGGTATTGCTTCAAACTCAGATTAACAATTATGAGCATAACAGTCTGACCCCTTAAAACATGAATCCACTTTTCACCATTTACAGTTCATCGCATTTAAATATCTTAACATAAATTTAAATGTTTAAATATCTCATTTCACTTGGGACTGTTCTGCTGAAAATGAAGTTAATCTTTAATTATTAAATCTGCATAAATGATTAAGAGACATTTCTTAGAAATTGAATTAAAAAAAAATAAAAAAATCAGCCTCTTTCCTCAAGCAGACGCCAGCAATGCCTTGGTATTTTGGTTAGTTCTACTATATTAGCCAGGATTTGTAATAAGAATAAAATAAAATGGTTTATTAAATCCTGAACAATCTGGAAAAATCCTTATTGTAGGGAAAAAGTACGCTATTAGCATGTTTATATTTCTACATAGCTAGGAAATATGCTGCAAACATGCAACAGATGGTCTGACGTTATTTGACGTGGTTTAGGTTTTTTAACCGATCTACAGCCCCATCCTCTCTAAAAAAGCCAGCTTAGCTGGGATTTGCCTGCAATTTAGCAGTGAATTTAGATTGCAGTTGCCACAGTCATAACAGCAGCTGCCTTGGCCAAGTCCCAGACCTCGGTCACTTCCAAAACCTTATGTAAGTCGTACACCTAGCAGTATTAAACCGTAAGTGTTATACCTCAAACAGTAAGAATATTTTAGATTCACTTAAGAGGTTATAAAAACCAGGAAGATAGTCTTAATTAATATTTAAGCGCTACAAATTATCACTGAAACATTTTTTTGCCTCTGGCTAAGAATTCTAGTCCAAAATCTTGTATTATGCAGATGGTAAATTGTAGTACTTCAGACACCATAATATTTTAATGAACTGTTAACCCATACATTAAAGGAACTAGTGGGAACAAGAACTGCTGAAAGAGTATTATTTGTTGTTTTAATATAAGAGAAGGAAGTAAAGAGATAACTATTTCTAAAAGTGATTCAGCATGCTATTTGCTAAAGTTTACACATATAAAAGTACACAGAAATTCTAAAAGAAAGAAGAAAGTACATACTCTTAATGAGGCCTCCAATCAGCTTAATAGTACCGACTGCATGTTCAAACTATGGCTGAACTTGCAGTGATAAAAGCTCAAAGACAGACCATACCATTGCACTTGTTGGATCCTGGAATGCTCTAGCTGCACCACCCTGCTGGGGCTCACATGCAGCAGCAGAGTGGTTCAATCCTGACGTGTTTGAGGGTCCAGCATCAGACTTCCTGGATGAATTGACTTCTGCCTACAAGGAGTACATATGTAGGCTTCAGAAACAAGATCAAAATTGCTCCAAAAAGGTTTGGCTCATTTTGGAATGTATATTTTAACGTACACAGAACATAAGACTTACTGAAATGTAATAATGAAGTATGCCAACTGCATTTCAATTACACATCAACAGGCTTAAGAAATTCTCTTTAGAAATAAACTTACGCTTGTGCATCTGTAGTCTTAAGTAACAATTTTGTTTTCATGTAACAGGCATAACATTGAAAAAACGCACAGATGTATAGAGTAAAAGAGAAAACTCTTTAAGAAGATCCAGGACATTACGCCAGAAGTAGCACCATTTTTTAAACCTTCTGTTTCTCATGTCCTTAAATGAATGCTGACTACTACTGTTACAAGTGAACAAATATATAGCCTGTTTCTCAACAGGGCTAACTAGTCCCTAGTAAGTGCTAACTTAATGTGGCTATACTGGTTCCAGTACTGCAGTTGTCTCACAGCCAGAGTGGGCACACATGCAGGGCACTACATTATGTCAGGCACGTATGCCTTAATTTCCAGTATTTAAATTTCAGCAAAAACAGAGCAAAAGAAAAAAAAACCTAACACAAACCCAAGTCTTGTAATAGTGCTTTTGTACACATTTATAAAATGTCTAATGAGCATCAATTCCCAGAATTTACATTTTATCCTTGGGAAATTTGAGACAATCAGCAGTGACATGTAGAGGATCATGAAGAAACCTCTTGTTAAAACAATACATATGCCTGCAATAATCTCTTGGGAATAGAAAAGGTCATAGCATCATAGTCCTCCACTGAAACACTTTTAAATTTATACATAAAAAAAATCATGACCGGATCAATTTTTATCAGCAGTCATTTTCCAAGTCATATATCTGGATCTCAATTTGTTATAAAGTTGACAATTCCAAATCTAACATTTGTCTTCAAATGCAGATATAAGTAGTGGTAGTAGTAGTAAGAAATACAAACAATGTATTAGAAACCAACCAGTTATGGTGATAACAAGCTGATAAGATCACAAAATAATAATATTCTTTCATGATTCTATTTTTTGTGAAATTAATACACGCCAAGAAGGGAACTTATCTCAGGAGAAGCCAAAAAATATGTCACTGAAACAACCTAGAGATTAAGTTTCAAAAACACAATCTGACGGCACTGCTTTCTTTTGCACTTGAATATTCTAACACTGGATAAAACAAGTTATGACTCAAATATGGACCAACAATGAAACAATACAGGATTATGAATAATTTAAGCTGGAATGGATCTCTAGATGTCACCTGGTCCAGCTCCCTCCTCAAAATAGAGTCATGTTCAGCTATCTCCAAAGCTGGAGATTTCACATCTTCTGATAGGCATCTGAAAAGCCACAGGGTGAGTTTTCCTTTCCAGTGGTATGTTCCCTCTCCGGAACCTGTGACCACTGCTTTTCATACTTCCGCTTTTTCCAGGAGTTCAGTCTTTATAAAGCACACACATTAAAAAAAGTGCATTTTATTTACTTTCATTTACGAAAGTACTAAGTCTAGTGTGACAGACTGAATTTGGACTAAAATTCAAGAAAATAGAGCACTTGGAAGTTCCTAAAACTGAAATATCTTTCTTTGCCACCCAGTCTCTATTTTCTTCACCTTTACCTGTGCTTGCAGAAAACTGAGCGTCCTGGGTTCAGCAGCTGCAGTTATTTTTCTCCTTCTTAGTAGCTGGTGCAGTGCTGTGGTTTTGATTTTTGGCCTGGGAACAGTGCTGATAGCACTAATGTTTTTAGTTGCTGCTCAAATGTTTGGTCTGGCCAAGGACTTTCTGAGCCTCATGCTCTGTGAGGGAGGAGGGGAGGCCAGGACACCTGACCCAAACTGACCAAAGAGGTATTCCATACCACAGCACGTCATGCCCAGGATGTAACCGAGAGTTATCCGGAAGGGCTGGGAGGACTGCAGGGTTGGACGAGGTATCGGTCGGTGCTCAGCTGGGGGGAGTGGGGCAGGTTATTGGTCGGCTGGTGCTGAGGTGTTGTATTCTTTCCCCTTGTTATTTCCTTTATCATTATCATTATTGGTGGTAGCAGTAGTGATTTGTGTTATACCTTAGTTACTGAACTGGTCTTATCTCAACCCGTGGGAGTTGCATTCTTTTCGATTCTCCTCTCTGTCCCTCCGGGAGCAGGGGGAGGGCAAGAAGGGGGGGAGTGAGTGAACGAGGTTTGTGGTTGGGTTTAAACCACAACACTGAGACAACACCGTCATCAAGGGAAAAAATAGGAAAAAAAAAATCAATATATTTAAATGTAATAATGAAGGTAAGTGGAGAATTTCATGGCAAGATACGCCTTGTGATGGCAACATGTAGGCAAACCATGTTGGTTTACAGTAATGCATATGCTATTAGTCATCTACCTTCCTTTTTTGCTTTTAAGTGGAGTGGAGCTCTCAAAGTGCAGAAAACAATTTACAAGTCAATGTAAAGCTGATTTTAAAGAAGTAATTTTCTATTCAAACAGTCAGGAAAACAAAGGTGAAGGCTCACAGAAGCAGGAAAACTATAATGAGGAAGTGTGCTTTGTTATTTTTTCCTCCTGAATTTCATATTCCTTTCTCAATAATACACAACAGTATTTTTTTAAAGTTACCATTTTGCTTAAACATGAAATGATTTCTCACAATCCTAGGATCATCTAGAAAAAGTTATGAAATCTCTTTTTCACTAGCAGCAATTGCTAGTATGTTTGCTAGTAGAAAGGTGCTCTCAAATTATACACTCAGCTATCTGATGTTAAATCTTACCCCATAAATTGACATGGAATATATCCAAATGATTCCTACTTTTTGTACTCCCTGCTAGTAATTCATATGATTAGTTTACTACAAACACATGAATGGAATGCCTTAGCCTAACATCAAACAAATAAACAATAATAAAGTCAAGCAAAGCAGAGAAGCAGGAAGCTTAAAAGAACTCAATCCCTAAAAATTAATTTGAGAAAGGGAGGGAAGGCGCAACCAGAAGACAGAACCGTTTCACCTTGTAAAAACCCCACAATGGATTGTGAAAGACTGTAGAAACCCAAGCCTTTTGTTCATTTTTCCTTTGCTTAGTGCTTGTAATTAGGATGTAGAATTAAGTATGTGGATACATGGAACACACCAATATTCTTTAGAGGTTAATGTCTCTAAGTCTGTCATTTTAAAACTGAAAAAGGTATGAAATGTAGCAATTCTTCCTAAAAAAAGAGAAATATATACTCTGATATTTCTAGAATTTCTGTGATGAATATTAACAGCTCTTAAATAAAAATGCAGTTTTTAACCCTTGTGAAAAAAGCCAGGAGCAGGCAGTCCATTGCTTTTCCAAGCAGCTTAGTGTCAAAACTGTTTCCTCATCTTTTCAAAGATTTGAGACATTTTTTCATAATCATTATTATACATAGACCCAACCACATCAACACGTCTAGATGTGAGATTGCACAGAAATATGCAGGTCCTGCTCAGTAGGAGGCTTTACTCTCATGGCACACACAAAAAAAAAGTAGTCTTTAGGACATTGTAAGGAGAACATTGGTGATAAAACGGGACATATTAGCACCCCTGACCTTAGTATCTATCCACCACCAGTGCCACACTGTGATACTATATTCCACTGTAGTTTCCTGCCCTCATGCACAGCAGTCTTCCTTAGTGGCTGATTTAACAGTTTAGTGGAAAACCCAGTGAAAAACAACCCTGTGCATGCAAGACATGCAATTTTCTAAGGCACGTATATGACTGAACAAACCTTACTTTCAGTGAAACACAAGCTACAGAACACATTTTTGGGTAACAGCAACTTCCATACCAGAGTTCAACTTTCAGTATCTTCAGCTGCAGAGTAGTTCAAAAGAATTTGCAATCATTTTTCAGTAGGAATATGTTTTATTCCTTCCATAAGCCAAAAGAAGAAAAAAAAAAATCACAAAGGAAAAAAAAAAAATTAGTTTAGCTTTGCCCAAAGTTTCCTAATACTTTTATGATAACACTAGTTCTGGAGAATTTAATTAAGTTCTCAGTGACTGAAAACAAGGAAGTAAAAGTGACATAGTTAAGCAGTTCTTACCATAGTGCTCACCACTGAAATTAAAACTAATCAATCAGTGCTTGAGATGTACAATTTATTAATTGGTACATTGCAAAAGATCCACTTCTATTTTTCCCTTTCAGACTGTCCTAAAAAAACAGATTTCCACAGAGTGACTGATGAAGGTTTATGAAATGATGAAGGTTTCTGCAATTTATAAAGCTTTTCCTCCTTTTTTTTTTAATTCTACACAACAAAGATGAAAGTTTAAAATGGTGACTTCACCTTGAAGCTAATTTGTCTGGCAAGTTCTTTAGCCTCCTTGTCCGCCTGACTTGACACTCTTCCAGATGTTAGTGGTAAGAGGGCTGTCTTCATAGATGTGCCACACATTTCACAACAGAAGTCTTGTGACCTGGCCACAAATGACATAACTCAGAATACATTGTTCTCATAATGTTCTTGGGTGCTTGTTTGAACAAACTATTTGCAAAACAACCCACAGAAAGACAAGTGGTGTCAAGAGTAATAGCTTAAAAGCACTTCCCTCACCCCCAAATCACATTATCTCGGAAAAATACGTTGAGAACTGTATCTATACATATCCTCTCATGTCATTTAGAAAAATACTTCCAATTTAATTACATATTGTCATTACCTATATTTTATTAATAATTTGTTACCATTTTAAAACTTTATATCTGCAACAAATTAAAAATGTCAATTATCAAGATCTAACTTATTATCAGAAATATTAAATTTGACCCAGGAGCTTGCACTTCAAATCCAGGAATTTGAGCTTCTGCAAGAGCATTATCTTTCCTCTCTAGCACACATAATTTATCTATAGGGCACACCACAGGCAGCTCTCCAAGCCAGTAAGAAACCACACAGCCTTGATAATACAGTATCAAAACCAACCCACTAAACTCTACACCTAAGCAGGGTTTATTAGCTTTGACTCAGTGCAATGCTAACTCGGAAGCTGCAGATTCTGATTTGCCCAGAGTACAGACAGAAAAAACTGACATATGCCTTGCAAAATAAGGTACTGGTTGCAACTTGGAATACAGTAACTTCACTTATAAGACTGCGATATGGTTTTTCAAATACCTTCTCCTCCCCAGGTCCAAGATTTAATTTAAAGATAATCACAGAATAGCTATGGTAAGGAGTGGCCTTTGGAGATCATTCAGTCCAGTTTCCTTGCTCAAAGTGGGGTCAAGCAAAACACATTGCTCAGGTCTGTTTCCAGTTGTATTTTTAATACCCCCAAGGACAGAGACTCCACCATTTCTCTGGGCAACCTGTGCTTTGACCATCTGGGCTAGTGCTTTGATCATCTTCACGGTAACAAAAACATGTTTTCTTGCACTGATTGAATTTTGTGGTTTCAGTTTGTGACCACTGCCTCTTGTCCTGCCACTGGATGCCCCTCAAAAGAGCCTGGCTCTGCCTTCTTTACATGTTACTTTCAGGTATTTGTACAGATGGATGAGATCCCCTGAGCCTCCTCTTCTCCAGGGTGAACGCTCCCAGCCCTCCTAGCCTTTCCTTGTATGAGACATGTTCCAGCTCCTCAATCACCTTCAAGCACCTGCACTAGATTAGCTCCAGTAAATCCGTATCTTCCTTGTACCCTGACCTGGACCCAGCCCCAGCCTGGATCCAGCACTCAAGATGTATTACCAGTTCTGAATACAGAGAAAACATCACATCCCTCTACCTGCTGGCAATGCTCATCCTAATGCAGCCCAGGATACCATTAGCAGCAAGGGCACATTGCTGTCTCATGACCAGCTTGGTAACCACCAGGACCCCCAGATCCTCCCCTTCCAAGTTCCTTTCCAGCTTGTTGGTTGGTGTTACCTCTCCCTAAGGGCAGAACTTTGCTCTTCTCTTCGTTGAGGCTGAGATTCCTCCAGCCCGTTGAAATTCCTCTGGATGGCAGCACAACCTTCTGGTGTCTCAGCCACTCCTCCCAGATTTGTATCATCTGCAAACTTGCTGAGGGTGCACTCTACCCAATCATCCAGGTCACTAATGACATTGAACAGCACTGGCCCAGTACTGACCCCTAGAGTACACCAGCAGCGACCAGCCTGCAGCTGGATTTTGGGCTGCTTACAACAATCCTTTGAGCTAGGCAGTTCAGCCGGTTCTTAATCCACTTTACTGTCCCCACTGACCTAGGCTGTACTTCATGATTTTCTTCTCTAAGAGCATGATAAGGAAGGCAACACCAAAAGCCCGTGTACACTAGGTTAATAATTTCATCCCAGTCACAAATTTAATTTTACGTTAAGTTCCTAAAAATCATTCAGAAGCAGCTGCTCCAGATTTTTTTATTGTTGTAGTATTATTATTGCCTTAAGGGACAGGATGCATCATTGTCTTGGTTGTTTTCTCCCCTACCTACACTTACTATCAATTTCAGCATGCTCGTTTTCCCCCCATGCTGCAATTACCACTGTATCGCAATGTTAATTACATCTCTATGCCTGAATTTCAGATGAAGCTCTAACTTTTGACTACACAATGCTGAAATGAACACAGCCCTCTGAAAGTATTTTGTTTGACTGTAAGTTCAGAGTTTGCACAATGCTCAGAAAGAAAAATCCCAAACTTATATATATATACACATATATATACACATAAAATATACAAACACACAAAGCAGAAAACTTTTTTTTATATTTGGAATAAATGCAAGAGAACAGACTGAAGTGACTTTATTTTCTACTCAATGCTTAACCCTAAAAGAAAGAACATACATAGGTACCTACATTAACGAACTCAGTACTTACTTCTTTGCAAGAGCTCTTCTTTCTTCTGGAGTATAATCCAGAGATCCTATTGCTCCTTCACCTTTGGTTGGCATAAATCCAATAATGGCTAGTAAAGCTGTTCTTACTAAAATGGGAAAACAGATACAAACAAGAGTGGAGAAACAACTATTATGTCATCTCACGCTACACTCAATATAGAAAAGTTGCAGTTCTGCCTGCAAAACTTTATTTTGTCCAAGGGCGTAATCTGAATTTCATACAAGCACCACTAGGGGTTTTGGTACATAGCAAGGCTTTGTTCATTTTTTAGACTTCTCATTATAAATGAAATGCCTTATTCTTCCATCAACCAACACAGAAAAGAAAAATTGTCACAAAAATCTTGCATCAATATAAAAATTAGAATTCCAGACTTTAAAAATGGGTTCTGAAGAAAAAATGGTAAGACAGAATTAACACATAAATTGTGGGGGAGGAGGGAAGAAAGAAGATGGGGATTCATTAGGGGTTTTTTTGTTTTGGGGCGTGTCTGTGCATGTCTGTGCGTGTCTGTGTTCACACACGTGCATTTTCTTCTATTAGACGTGAATTCTGCAACTTAGTGCTCACAAGCTCAGTGGTTTTCTCCTATGCAATGTACAGCAGAACTTGCTCCTTTTATGTCATCATGCCAGGGAAGGAGCTTACTTAAATACTAATAACAGCTCATCCAAACTGAACTGTCATCCAAAACATCTCTGACAACACCCGTCCTTCAATTTCATTTTACATAGTTATGATATTTAAGAATTCAAGACATCTTGTAAGCAGATTTAGTGTCACATGAAGATAAGTACCACAAAATAGAGATAGGATCTTTACACCCCTTATTTAGAAGACGGTCTTTTCTACTCTTTAAAAAGACCATAAGAGACTTTACAAGAGTTGAAGAGTGGTCTGATAGAAAATTTCTAAGACCTTATCAACATATTTTAAACATGCAACTGAGATCTAAAGAAGTAACTGATGTACTGTACTTGGCAAAACTAAAATTATAAACACAAAAATACTGCCTTGGATGAACTGTACCAACTCTCCATTTCTATAATAATGAAACATAAAAAAAAAAAAGCCAAATGTAGAAACATTCAGCTACTCTGAACTCAGACCATATGTCTGTCTTCCTGAGTGTCCAGAAGTACAGCATCAGAATTAAAAGCTGACCACACTTCCTCTATTCAGCTGGGTTTAGTAATTATTCAAAAGGGGGGTAATTAGGATGTAAAGTATTTTCATAAGAACAATTGAAAAAACCCACAACAAAACAAAACCAAAGAATATTTTAAGTAGTCTGAGAATACTTAATGCTTGGGCATACAAATAAATAAAAGCTTACAATTTTCCCTCAGTTTCTTAGCCCTTTCACCCCATAATTAAATCCATTCCCAAATCCTCCTATGTCACTCCTTCATGACTTTACATTTCCTGAATACTCCCATACTTTCACTCTCTCAAAATTCTTGTCCTTTTCCACCATAAATATTCTTTGTGAGATTTTTTCAGTTTAAAAAATCTAGTTGTTTGTTGGGGTTAACATTTTCCAAATAAATGTTACTTACTACTCCATGATGGTTGCCATGTTTCAGGATGATGCCCTGAGATGCTTAAACAAATTTTCTTCCCCACTTCAAACCTGCCATTGGCCTTCAAAGGAAGAAGGAGGATAAAACACACTGGAAGTTAGCTCTTGGGTTTTGGTACATATTGTAAAAATCCTGATCAAACAAATCTATATGCAAATAACACTTAAAAATTACATTACTGTCAACCTCACAAAACTGTCATTCAGCCTTCTGAACAAAGTCTGCCATCTGCCTCTATTTATGCATGAAGAAACCCTTAACTGATACCTCACATGTCCCAGTGTAACATGGTGGCTTGCCTGTTGCTCTTGTAACCCACATACAACATGCGGACAGCCTGAAAAGCTACAGCTCTATGAAACCAGGCACAAATGCAGGCCTTTGTCCCAGACTATAGGTCTGCCTTCCTACACATGACCAACGTCTCCAACAGAGACCAAGCAGGCCCATAGAGAGCACAAAAGATTAGACAATCACATCAGCAATGTCATTACTCCTGAAGAAAACTTACATTTATTAGGTTCAAAGTTACATGCAATTACAGAATACCAAAGTCACTTTGAAAGACTTCTGGTCTTAAATTGGCAGCATTAACTGTACTATGCCACCTTTCTTACAAAAATTACCTTAAATTCCAAGAATCTCCCTCTCAGACACCTACAGTTAAACCGATCATGTAAAAAGAAGAAACTAGTAAACATGCTTACCGTCAGCAAAATAATGCTGGGTGGTTTCATGGGATATTCAGGTGGTAGTACTATTCGCCCGTGATAAATCCCTCCATCAAAATCTGAATCTGGAGGGCCTCTAACAGTAAAGTGCCATTCAAAAAGATTATCCTAAAACACCCCCAACAAAGGCAGAAGACCAAAAAACAGAAAGAGAGTGTTATATCAAAGAAGTAGACAACTAAACACCATTTTCTTGAATAAGGACACGTTAAAGAAACAGTGCACAGCGTAAGTTTTAAGAAATCAAAATCAAATAAAGAGTAAGACAAGCAACGCAGTACTAAGATTCTGGTTGAGAGGATAAAATATTGTCGATTTCTGGTAATCTTCCTATACAATGGCTTTGTTGAACCCCCAAATTCATTATTCAAGCTCTTCATTCTAATTGTGTAAATTATGACAAGAGTTTTATTACCCGACAGATGGAAAACAGAGTCAACTAAGGGAAAACTAGGTCTTTGCCCCAATGAGTAATAATTTCTGGTGAACTGACGGAGGCCCACTCAAGGAAGAACATTAACAAGTCTCTCCAAGCTCCTTCCATGGCCAACCCAGCACTGGGACTTGACTAAAACCCCAGAAAATTGCCATCCTCTTTTGCCCGTCCATAAACAATTTTGAAACAGCTATTGTGCCTTACTGCACAACAGGTACACTTAGAAATTTTGAGTATCATTTTCATTGGACATGTAACTAGCTTCTCTTTGAGCACTATTTCTTTGGAATTCTGTATTTTGCTTTGTGTATCAGATCTCATGCTGCCCACACTGAATACTTAACAAGCAGAACAACTCCTACTGCTAGGACAGGAGTGCAAATGAGGCTTGCTGTCAGTAAATGAGAGCTCTCAACTAACGTTGAACACTGCTATCACAGGGCTGTGACTGCCAAGCTAGTTACAACTTTCTCAGGGATAGGAGTTGTCAACATTCCCAGTATTTCCTTTCATCTGCTGCTGTTCTCTTCCCAGCAAGTCACTGTTCTAACTCAGAAATAAGACCTTCATGTAAGTTACAAGCAATAGCATGAACTAAACCTCACATTTCTCCACAGGAAGGGGAAACACAAGGTGCAGTCAAAAAACTAGTCAATAATAAAGTACATTCTGTAGTACCTATTTGCCATATGTATACTAAGTGTGCTATGCACTTCTACGAACAGTTAAATCAAACTCTGAACTGAATACCACAGAACAGTGTTTTTTTTATTATTCCAGGGAAATTAGAAGGGGTTTCTGCTTAGCTTTTAGCCACCAGAACTTCGCTATCCTCTCAGCCCAAAAACTTAACTGGGTGCTCAGAAGACTTCAAGAAACTACTGTTTAAGTGGAATATAAGCAGTCTCTCTTATAATGCATCCAGAGTTGCTTTTTTGCAGGTGTTTTCGTATGCAAAATCCTCATAGATCACCTACGCCCAAGTGCTTTGTTAAGCAACTCAGCAACTGAGCCAGATGTCAGGTTTGGGTATAAAAAGCTTAACTTAAACATAATGCATTTATGCAGTCTCAGGAAGGAGGAAGTGGAACAAACATATTATAACTGTGCAATAAAATTACTAAGATGCAGTGTAAAACTGACATTATGCACTTTCATCAACAACCTGCAACTACAATACCATTAAAGTGGAATTCTGCTGCTAATTTTCATCATAGGCAAAAAATAGCTGAACCACGGTTAAAAGGTCTGCTAGTACTTAGATACGTACATTTTAAATACATATGCATACAGAGAACTTAGCCTAATTACAAGCTCTTGCAAACACACAGAGAAACAAACCTCCAAAGGCTGTGCATGATAATGATCTGTAGGATCCTTCAGCTCTGCAGCCTCCTTCATCAAACGTTTGACAGCTGAAAAAGAGAAAGTTTAAGACATGAAAATAAAGAAAACAAACTTACATGTTTTGCATACAAAAATATATAAACAGTTCTTGAAGAGCTCCTTTCAGCTAACTAATCTTTTCTAGCACATACCAGCTTCTGCACTGGAGTTATGATCCAAGACACAATACAAACCACTCACACTGAATAAATCTTAAGCGAGTTACACAAGCACAAAGTTATGAAAAATATGTTGCACGGTCACAGAGTTTCTCAACAATGAACACTGGAGCTAAAGTAGTTTTTCATTTACTGACACTCATAGAAAGGGTTTGTACCCAGCCTACCAGCATAAAAGTGGGCACAGGATCTTTGGCAGTGCACATCGGATTTGTCTCGAAAGAAACAGCCTTTTGACTGCATAGCTCCAAGGCTGTACCCTGGGTGTGACTGCCAGTGGCTGGCAGGCAGAAACAGAATCAAGGGTTTGCACTGAGAAGTAACAGCAGCCAAGTGGGGACATCCAGCAAGTGGGCTCCTGTCAAGTAGAATTTTAAATAGAAGCAGTTTAAAGTATGTATTTTTGTCACATATTTTTGTCTTTAATTGACAGTGATATTGTATGTATTTTTTCACAGCATTAGCTTATTATCAAGAAGCCAGACTATAGATATCTTAAGCCAGCATAGAATGCTGAAAGAATATGAAACATTATTCCACTCTCAGAGCATGAAATACAGCAAAATATATAATTTAGCTTCAGTGTAATAGAAATAACTTGCTTGTAAGAACTTTTCCGTATTAAGCAACCTAAGGTATCTTAAGAAGCACAAGTCTATGAAGAGAGACTTTACTGGGGTCTTTCAGTACTTAAGAGGGACTTCTAAGATGGAAGAGAGACTGTTTACCACAGCCTGTAGTGACAGGACATGGGGAAATGGTTTTAAACAGAAAGAGGGTAGGTTTAGACTGGACATTAGGAAGAAATTTGCCACTGTGAGAGTGATGAGGCACTGGCACAAGCTGCCCAGAGAAGCTGTGGCTGCCCCACCCCTGGCAGTGTTCAAGGCCAGGTTGGATGGGGCTTTGAGCAACCTGGTCTAGTGGAAGGTGTCCCTGTTCATGGCAGAAGGGTTGGAACTGGATGAGATTTAAGGTCCTTTCCAACCCAAACCATTCTGTGATTCTGTTTCCATGCCCCAGAATGTCAACTGACAGGATGCAAAGAACAGTCTGAACCAATAAAAGTTCATTCTGAGAATGTGTGATCCAGTGAAGAGATCATTAAACTGTTCCTTCTCTAAGCATAGCTGCAGCATTCATTAACACAGCCCCTTCTTTGGCTAGTGAAAGCTGCAACAGAATAAAAAAAACAAGCCAAACCCACCATAATTCACAAAGTCTGCCTGCAACAAGTACATGACATTCTTTTCTAAACTTCATTAAAAAGAACTTTGATGCAAAATATGGTATTTCAACCCACTTAAAATCACACTGAGTCATCTGAGCAAACATTTAGCAATGGCAATTCTGAAAAATAAGACTGGTTTGGGTCTATTCAAAATGAAGAATTATGAATTGTCAATAGTCAGAAAGTATCACTAATTCAGACAAAACAAATTTCAAATCAAGACATTCTATTTTTCATAGCCAGGTTTCAGAGACAAAATAATCGAGGTACTTTTTTATGTGGCATGACAGCATGAAAAATAACCATGCTTTCACAGGTACACTCATAGGCAACAATTTATCATAATGATCATTGAAATTACATGCTGAGGAAATTAAGCTTCTGGGCTGACTCTTGAGAGTAAAGTTTCTGTCCTGGGAGGAGGTGAAGGATCTCTCCACTGCTCTGGGGAACAAACAGAAGAACGGGTGCTACGGGTCAGAGGCTCTGCCTGACAATCTGGCTCTTATATTACACCAAACTGACCAAATTCTTCTGAAAAGCAAAATGCTACGTTAAAATTCTGAGAATCAGTTTTAAAGCCACCAGCTTCCGTAAGGATTGAGCGGTGGTGGCATAACAATTAATGAGCAAAATTTGTGTAACATATGCATGTGCGATTTTTAGATTTATTTCTTTCAAAAAATTGTTCCCTGGTCAAATCCTACTTCTTATTAAAGTTTACTTTAAGCTATCCTGAAATTTCTATTCAACACAACTGCTTCTCTTGGATAACACGGGTAGAGGTGAGGTGGGTGACACTAATCAAACCCAAGTTAGGAGGTAGCAGTTCAGCAAGGCTCAGCCCCTACTACTTCACACGAAGAGATAGCATTTTGTGCACACGAAGATGACTGCAGTGAAACAAATTCGTATTAAAGTGATATGGGTTGTGTGTGACAGCATTTTCCTCAAATGGATACCAACCATTCTACTCTACCAATTTGCAGTTCTTCTGTTTGAAAAAGGACATAATAAACAAAGGAGCCCAAACCAGCTGGCATAAAGCTGAAGATCTCTTAACCTTTCAAGGTGGCTTATCTGATCTGTGGAAAAAAAAAGAATAAAACAACCTGACAACTTTTCCTGTTTCAGCAAAAGCTTTCTAATTTTTTATTTTTTTAATGGCTGCTATTTTTTTTTTCTTAATTTTAAGTAAGATTTAGAGGTCTACGCAGGAAAAATAGAGAAAAAAAAGAGTGATTTTGTCCCCATGGCTGACCAAAACAGCATAGGTAAGGATACAATTTACTTATCAAATCCAGGTTTTCCAACGAATTAGTGAAACTCTTGCAAAGTTCCTCTGGGATAAAGGGGTTTGTAACTACTCTGCCCACTTAAGCTATTAGTAAAATACAAGTCAAATTCATTATGTGTTTGTCTATTAATAATGCTACTATATACAACTTGGAAAAATATTAGATAATAATATTAGAAAAATAAAAAGTTTGAAACCACAGAATCAATTTGAATTGAGCATCAAGGCCCTTCAATTAGATGACACATGAGTCATGGATGACACTTTGGGAGAGTCTTCTTTAAATCCAGCTGGCTTTGAGATTTCCCCCTCTGCTCAACACCCAGCCACTGAGCCAAGAGTCTGTGACCCATGGTGGGTGTAACCCACTGAGCTCACAGTGTCACCTGCTGAACCACCACCACAACCAGCCCTTGCTGCAGCCCAAAGCACCTGGGAACTCATTCAACAAAAGTGCCTGCATTTGCCTTCAAAATAAAATCCCTAAATTTCACATAACAGTGAATCACAGGCAATCAGCAGTTCAACTTCACAAAGACTGGATCATGCAATTTAAAATAAGTCAGGATTCACTTACATGTAAAGTACATATGATTTCTTGTAAGACAAGACTGATGAGCTTTGACATTTTAAGTAAAAAAAAAAAAAAATAAAAAATCCCTTTAAGTGATGTAGTCACTAAAGCATGTAAGAAAACATTTAAAGCAAAGAGTCATAGGAGAGGCTTCAGCCAGAAGTACCCTGAAATATAAATTAGAATACTTTAGCAGAATAGAGTATCAAATGGTACCTACTCTAGAAAGAAAACCACATTACCAAACTTTCAAGTGAGGTCCACATTACTAATGCTCTTCTCCTCTACCTCTGCATTCTTCATGCTTATTCATTTTGCCCTGCCTTTCTTAACCTAAGTTCACATCTGTCTTTAAACAGATTTTTGAGTTCCTGTATGTATTTTTTTTTTGTATGCCATTTCACAAAAATACAGAATCATAGAATAGTTACAGCTGGAAAGGACTTTGAAATTATCTAGTTCTGACACCCTGTACTTTCATAAAATTTTGCACAGCATTTTACAAGCACTTAATCTTTAACCATGACCACACTTAAAGTTTCATTATGCAATGACACCTGATCCTTGAGAACAGCATGTCCATCCAAAACAAAATCCCTGAAGGAAGATGAAACTGCCAGTTGGGCAAGCCCTTAAACCACTGATACTTCATATTCTGTTTCTTTAAAGCTCTTTTACAAAGCATTCCTTACTGCTCAGTCTATGACTGGACAGTGCTCTGACAATTCAGAAACAGGGAGGGGTATGTAGGAACAGGCATCCTTTTAACAGACCATGCAAAGATTTCCATATTTTTCAGTGTTTTGGAACGAGGAAGCCAGCAGTGGAAGAAACCCGTAACACTACTGATTCTTCCCATACCACTAGTGACCACCTTTATCAAACCGACATCCTCCAGCACTAGAGGAATGGGCAAAATAAAGAGTTAAAACTTCAGTTCTGGGTGATCAGCATCACCATTTTAAAGTAATCTCTGTCAAAATCTACCATAGTTTCATTATTCCAAATACCATAATCTGTAGAACACTACTTCTCAATACTAGATAATTACTTTTCTAACTAAATACAAGTGGAAACAATTAAGTTCCTCATCACTCGCTACTTCTGTGATGTTTTCCACTAGTCAAGTTCACATTTTATGCTGATCACATGTAACAAGACAAAACACTTGCTCCTACAAAACTGAAGTTTATAATGACAGAACTGCACAACTGCCTGGGCCAACCATGGGTTCCAAAATTGCTTTTATTTTAAAATTTGGTTTGATATTTCCTTTGACATGGCCAAGGGCCTTTCCCAAGACCCACAAGCCTCCTGAATAGCTAGCTGCTTTACATCTTATCAGCCTTATGCTATCCTTTTGCAAGACCCACAAGCCTCCTGTACTTACATAAAGTATTCATGACTGTACACAACCAAACAAAATTTTATTAGTCCATTCTCTTTCAGAAATGACAGGCCTTTAGTCCTCACTTCTCTCAGAGCAGCAGAAGTACAGTACTCTTCTGTAGTTACAATTCAAAACAACTGTTCAGGCAACACAAAGGGAGATAAAACAAATGTTGGTGCATTCAACAAGCACCTTACATGTAACAATGTCTTCATCCTTAATCAATTTTTAACATCCACTCAACTTTTTATTTTTACAAAATCTGTCTTTATTTCATACCTGGAAAGTACTAAGCAGCACAGTACTCACTGGCTATTTCCTACTAACCATTTTTTAACAACAAAGAACTGACGCATGCCTGTTGACAAGGAACACTTCTTACTTGTACGGAGTGGAGAAGGAAGTATAGTTTGTAGGAAAGGCAGTAAATATCCTGAAGATGACAGCTAAGAGGATCACAATCTCAGCACATTATCAGTCAGAAACCAAAAGCCCTGGGCAGCAAATGGAGGGCATGCAGGCCATGCCTCCCTCCACATGCTCTTCCCAGACCTCCAGTGCCCTCACTAGTCTAATTCTAGGTGAGGAGGTCAGCTGAAAACAAAATAAAAACCCTGTCGAAACTAACCCTGTCGAAACTAAAATAAACCAACACTGTTGTTCATAGGCTCTACATGAGTCACTCTAAGTGGCTGTTCAGTTTTTCAGTAACAGTAATGTCCTACCTGAAAGGGAGAGATTGCTGCTACAAAACATTGACTACAAGATACCGTGGCTGATCTTACAGCAGGCTAAGGGTCATAACTCTTAGGAAAAAAAAAGTAAAGAGATTATTCCAAATAGCTCTCTTATAAATTTCAGAAAATACGGATGTTCCTGAAGCATGAAGAGGATGAAGTCTGTGCTTCAGTCAGCCAAGCTTTAATACTGACAGGAGAGGTTTATCAGCCATATGGCAGCAGGCTGATATACATTGACTAATCCATTTTGAAATCCTAAAACAGAAAATAGCTTGCCCTTTTACAAGTGCCAAAAATACAAATAAAAATATGAAGCAACAGCTTAAAAGGCTTTGCCTTACTGAAGCAATACAAAGAAGCATGAAGCATAGAGTTTGAAAATTTCTTCCCTTCCAAAATTAATGGTCTTTTGGAGAAGAAATAAAGACATATTGACAGAGCGTGCGAGGAGATAGCTTCAGGTGAATGCCACTATACCTTCTTGCTCTCACAGAGGGTAACTGATAGAGCCAAGCAGCAGCTTAAGCACACCACCCTTGCCAAGCCCAGACCTGCAGTGGTGAGGACGTGTACCTACAGTAAACTGAGATCTGCTAAGGACACCAGCTGTGTTGCTTCTCATCAACAGAGACACAGCGTGCAGGGGAACAACTTGTTTTGCGTTGTGGAGAGTTTCCATCTTTCAGATATGTTTGTTTGAACTAACACTAGCTGAAGGAAATGGAACAAGGAAGATGATGAATATACTGACCAGGAGCTATTAGAGCGGAATAAATCTGTGCAGCAACACTGCTCTTTATGTGGTCTATTTGAAAGCACACAGAAAGAAAGGCACTAGAGAGCTTAACTGATCCTCATCAATCTGGCATAGCACGCCTACTCACATAAGAGGGATCCATGTAGCCATGTGTAACCACAGAAAAACTTCAGCTCCTGTCATTGCTCTACAACAGAATCTGGCTTGAAAGGAATATGGATAAAACCACAGGTTTCTTTTAACAAGATTTTCCAATTTAAAAGGTGTTTTCCTCTATGGTAAAGACTAGTATAATCATTGAAATACTTTGTACTAAAACTGAAAGTAGTATTTGCTCTTTCTGCTGAGCAGGCAAAAAGTCACCATCTGCAAACAGAGTTTGCTCAAGTCCAAAAGCAGATCTGAACAGAAGCTTCTTGCACAGGTATGAAACAATTACTTTTTTCACTCTGTCTCAAGATAGCACATTCCAAATCCCTAAAGCCGACCAGGATCTAAAGGTTAGCAGCTTGATTCTTCCTCTGTTCAAGTCAGAGCAACAAGAACGGGCACAAGGACAGCTACCAGTTCTAAAGCCTTTAGAGAGCTCAGTTACCAAAATAATCCCTTCAGTCTGCAGACGACACAACCATTTGAAATAGGAAACATGGTGTGGGTTTGGCTTTATGCATTTCAGCGCATTTACATCGATTAAGACCATCTTAATATCAGAACGATCTACATTTCCATCGCATGCCTTCAGTTGAGTGGCAAGCGTAAGATAGATACCATCACTAAATTGCACCTGTAACATGTAGGATAAGAATTTGTAAAACAGACAAAAAAATATTAAGTAATTGCATATGCTTATCTACCTGGGTAGCAAGAAAAGTGCTGCACTAAAAGCAATGGCTATACATAATTACAGCCAACTCATTTTAGTGGACAACAACTGCTGAAGAAACTATTCACTTTAAATCTGTTTTGATATTTATTCAACACCTCCCTGCCCTTCTTTTATGAAAAATTTCATGCATATTGAGAATTGAAATGAGTGCTTTAAATCACATTATAGAGACTTTAAAAGTGATTTAAATAATTTATAGATTTTCAGCATCTATATGAAAAAAATAATTTAATACATTAATATGCTATAGAGCACGTTTAATTTGGGGAAACGATATTGACCCACTGTATGAATCATTCATCTCCGCCAAGTATGGCTCACTTTGCTATAGAACAGCAGAGGTGCTGACAACCAATTCCAGTAAAGGTAATTTTCTCTTTAGAACAAGGGGGACTAGGAATAACAGAGGGGCAGAACATTTCTAAATTAAACCACAACTATTTACCCTCTCCAATCAGAAAGCATGTCATACAGCACAGCACGACTATTTCCAATGACATGGCAAACCACACTTAGTGAGCATGTTCCTGTGGCCTTGTGAATTCACATATGCAACACGCCCAGCATATCTCCCTAAAACAAACAAAAAGCCCCAACAAAACAAGAAAAGCTTCCTTTCTCATACATTAAACTATAACAAATACATCATTTGCTTTGTGATCCTTCTTATCTTTCAGTTATGCAACATGGGTGTGAGGGCAAGGGACATAATTTAGCAATAGATACATCAGCCACAAGGCATACTTTGTAAATAAGCCCGTCATTTACATTTGTAAGGTACAAGTCATCTTAACACTCAGTTTCTCCCCACCACCCATACTAGTAATAGCACAGCATGATTAAAGAATAAAGCCACTACTCAACATAGTAATATGAAGGAGTTAATACCTACTTCCCAAAACTGGATTGGGGGAAAGCAGGGGCAGATCAGGAGCCACCATGCAAACCCAACTGGCCTTTACAAGCTATGGAAGAGGGTTTTCCTCCAGCAGTGACAGCATGCAGCTCGCAAGAGGGGAAGCCCTGCACAGCTGGTGAGGGGCCATGGCTCCAACACAGCTGTATGGGACAAACCCAACCCATCCTCAGTTTCTCTTCCCAGGAAGCAAACCCTTCCCTTCCAGCACTGTTTCTCAAGACGTCTGCCACATTCTGAGGCATTCCTCTCACTTCAAGGATTCGACAGAAAGTCTAGGAGTTATAAGGTATGAATTTTAACACTGAATCCCATAGATACACATACATGTAAATACAGTGTGTACAGTAACACTGACGTAAAGCAAATTTACGCAGCACAGACTAAGCTGTCGTTGGCAGTCTGTCCCCTCACAAGCACCTACTTAGAAATGAGGCAATACCCAGGAAAACAGAGTACAAGTTCAAAGGTTCTGCTTCCACGAACCAGCAGGAAAGAGTGACCACACGCACACACACACACACAGCAGGTAGCCTGAACATTCTAAACCGAACTACAGCCCAGAGGGACTTTCCAGGGCCATCACACTGCGAAGCAGAAGCGACCCAGCCGCCTGAACGCCTCCACCTCCCCACGGCCATCGCCGCGGCCCAGGGCCCCCTCCTTCCTCCGCGCCGACGGCCCGGCCCCGGTTGAGGCACCTGTCCCCCCGCGAGCAGCAGAGCCCCGGGGCGGGCACACCGCCCGCCGCCAACGGCGGAGGCCTCGACAGCCTGCAGCCGCGCAGCCCCGCCCGGCCGCGGCCCGCCTAGCACCCGCTGGGGCCTGCCGCGTCTCCTACCCGGACTCTTGAGGTTGTATCGGGCCTCCATGGCAGCGGGCACCGCCGCTCGCTCGCTCCTTCCGCAGCGTCTCCAGCAGCGGGAGCAGGGGCAAGCGATGGAGGAGGAGAAAGGCTGGCCCAGGCCCGGCCCAGCCCGCCTCGCCTCGGGAAACTCCCCTGACGTGGCAGCGGCGCCGGCAGCCCCGCCGTGACCGCGGAGGGAGGCACCTGCCGCGCTGGCACCGCCCCCGGGGCTGGGAGCAGGGAGGGTGCCGGGCTGGGGCGGCCCGCCCGCCGGGGCAGCGGCGGCGGTGGGCGGTGGAGGTCCGTATGGTCGTGTCACAGAGCTTAAGATGCACGGAGCGCTCGTCCTTCTCCGTCGTAGCCTGGAAGAAGCATCCAGTTTCCAGCGGCAGCGGGCAACACTCGGGCCCCACAGCAGAATAGCGGCTCCGGGGGCAACCTTTTCCATGCCGCAATGGCAGAGGAGTATTTGTAGCTACAGCTTTGGTTTCTTTGCCACCTGGTGACAGCCACGCTACGCTTGGGATAGCCCTTTTAAGAATTCGTAGTTAAGGACACATGTGAATTACGGTGGTCATAACCTCCATAGTCTCTGTTTCCTTTTGATTCAGTACAAGCTGTAAATAAGAATCATTGAGCTTTTATGTTGTCTTCAACAACATAAGCTTGAAACGCCTGTCTCTACCTCACGAATTCTTGTCTCTAGATTTCTTAATTTCATCTAAGTTACTTTTACGTTGTTCCTGTTCATCTATTTTTTTTCATGCTTTGCTCTCTTAGTTCTGTTCTCCTTTGATTGAACAGCAGTGGAGAACGGCTGTAAACAAAACCGGTCATTTTTTTCACCTCTTTGTGTTACCAGAATTGCAAAACAAGGCATCGCTCTTCTCTTTCGTGTTCCGTTGCACAGTGATGTTGTGGTAACAGCAATAAATAAAGCAACTTTACTCCACCTTAATGAGGAGCTGAATTCTCAAAGGAGCAAAGAGATCTTCCTCTTTACAGGACACAGCACTACAAATAATGTAAAGTGTAAGTAATGCATATAGTAGAAGGGAAGGGATGGCATCAGACAGTAGGGTTCCCTCTTACACCAAAAGCACCCCAGAGTACATTTAATGGCCAACAATTCTTGATGGTGTTCCAGCATGTCTGGCTAACAAGGGCTGATCCGACCGTGTGAGATGGTGAGATGCAGGCAATAGGTGTCATGTTTGCAAGGATGTTGGGCATTCTTAGGAACTATGTCCCATCTTCCCTTGTTTGCCAGAGCCATCGTGCTGTGCAGCAGGAGAAGGGCTCTGGGACCATCTGTGACTAGACCTTGCCCTGGCCCAAAGTGGGAGAGCAGTATTTTGCATTTGGAAATCTGGGCTTCCATGTAAAAAGTTCTGGGAATTATTTTGGTAGAAGGTAAATTTTAAAGTGTTACTACAATGTGAATAATGGCACGAATTGAGAAGTTATAGGTATCGTGAACTAGTTAAGAGTAATGTCGAGTTCAGCTTTCCCTTCTGGGCTCTGGCCTTTGACCCTGGCTGCGCTTACAGTGTCATTTTGTGTATTGCAAGGAGGAAGCACCTGCAGGTAACGTGAAACTTGGGCTTTTTGTTAAAAAAAGAAATTAGTCACTGCACCCACACGACAGCCAAGCATTATTGAAAATAAGCTCAATAGACTTATTTCGTTGTAAGTAACAGAAATTCACTGGTAGGACGGAGGTGCACATTTTCCCTATTTAAGTAAGCAACACTGTGGCCTGGCTGTGTGCTGGGGCCATCGCCTGGTGGAATTGTGCAGAGCTAGCAGTACAAGACCGCTTTCATTACCAGCTGTATTGTTAGTTCAAAGCCAGAATGCAGGAGGTGAAAGCTGCCAGGTGAACCATCAATTCCTGTGAGGTAGTCAGTATACAGGCAGAAATCAGGATTAATTCCCAGCCCCGCATGTTAGCAGACAAAGAGCAGGCACTGCAGAGCTCTTGCACAGTCAGTGTTGCTAGTCTGGAGCAGCAGTCTGCCTCCTCTTCCTGCTTGTAATCAGAAATGCCCTTTGGATTTGTGTTTTCATATGCCTTTTGCCTAGGATTTTGCACGAAGAAGCCATTTTGTGCTAGACCGTGGGTTTTTTTTTAAAACCAAATGCCAAATAAAGTAGCAAAATTGCAGTCAAATCGTGCATGCTGGCAGCACTTCATGTAGCTTGTGTATCCTGTCATATGATCTAACTTGGAGAAAAAATAAACATGCTCAGCTGAAGCGTACAGAAACTGAAAGTCTGCCTGAACACTGCTGCAACAAAGATTTACTCATTTAACACCACACTGAAACCTTGCAGAAAGAGCTTGTGTAACTTCATCAACTTGGCTGCAGGACAGCAAAGAATCACTAGTTTTGACGACTCAAAATATTAAAACTTGTGTGGCTTTTTAAAGCCACAAAACATTTAATTTTTTAAATGTTTTACATTGAAGTAAGTTTGACCCCCCCAAAAAAATCACTAATAATTTCTAACTATTTTTTTAATGTCTATTTTCCTAGAGGATGTTTTTACTCATGTTTCTACATACTTTTTTGCAGATGTGGTATACTGATCTTTAAAACAGAGACTCTGATACAGCCACTTAGCTTCAGAGCAAGGCAACATATAGGCCCCTCTGCTGCAAATAATGTTACAAGATTAATTTCAATTGTAAGGTTTGATAAAATGCATAATTCTTCAATTGCAGCCATTTCTACTGTGAAAGAAAAGCCAAATGAGAGTAAACATATGGGTAGAATTCCATAGACAATTGTAGACTATGGATATACATTTCTGAGCTGATTACGAGAGGCTCACTTTATAGCTAATGGAGAGGACCAGGAGCTTTTACAGCAGAGTTCATCTTGCCTGGAATAGATGTTAGCTGTAGATCCAACAAATTATGCTTTAAAAGTTCCTGAATTTCTCTGTTAGTTGCAAAGGGCGATTAAGCTCAGTCATCTGTGTTCTACACTGCCCTAGTTAGATATTTGCATATGCATGTATGGCTGAATTTGATATATATAGCTCTCTCTATCTGATACAAACGCATCATGCATTTCCCCTCAGTTTAAAGCAAATGTTTCAGTTGATAGAGCCTCTTATTTTGTATCTCTATCTGATACAAACGCATCATGCATTTCCCCTCAGTTTAAAGCAAATGTTTCAGTTGATAGAGCCTCTTATTTTTACAGAAAGACTCTGGATGAACTAACTTTAAAGGTCCAAAGGGGACCTCAGCAGGTAGAAATCGGAATGGGAGTTCAAGCATGCAGCGTTGGGGGGACGGACACCAAGAAGCTTCCAGCAGGAGCCCCCAAAGAGGGGGTTACTGCAGAAACCTCACATTTCTCTTAGAGGCAGGACAACTGTGGCACATGGGTTCAGTTTTTGCACTTGGGTCTGACATATCAGTGTGTATATTGCAGATCTCAAGGAATTAGATTGGTAATCTGACATTGAACTTTTGTGTATTTCTCTGTGCAGGGCATATAATTGTGTGAGTGATTTCCTAAAGTCATTTCAGAATGGGGTTTGTGTGCTTTATAAGCTGTCTCATAAACTCAGCTACAAATAACTTCTAGAGAAGGCTTGAGATCACAAAAGCTCATGAAAATACAATAGTTCTTTGTACAAAGCATTCACACCCTGCTTTCACCAATTCACAAAATGTAGAGCGGTTTGCTTCATTTACAATGCTACCCTTTCAATACAGACAGTTTGGCTGCAGAATTAAACTAATGGAATTAAAGAATCTAATATTAATATGCCTATATTGTCAGTGGGAACAGATATGACTCACTTGGAAGAGAAATCATTATTGTGCTCACTGGTGACTAATACAGTCTCAGCTTTTAAAATCCTTTATGTGAATTCAGACCTGGTAAATCTGGATTCAACAAGCACACCTCCTCCTCACCGATAAAAACAAGCGTGGCATTGTGTAACCAATGCCCTACAGCAATTGCACAGATGCGTGGTGCTTCTCAGGAAAGCAATTACTGTCTTTTCCTCAAGCTTAGTTCTAAAGCAGCCGTCTCACAAAATGGGTGGCTTTGCCAGCTGACTTTTAATTAGTGCTATTTCAGAAATGGAAGAAAGAGAACGAGGGAAGAAGTTTCCTGACTGCTGTAGCTGCCCAAGAGAGTGCCTGATCTGGACCATCAGTGCAGAGTGTGGGTCATCTTGCAGCACTCCCCATTATGTGAAGTCAAAATGAAGGTACTTATTTTTCACCTTTTTTATACCCCTTAAGAATGCGAGGAGTCACGCCAGTCACTTGACTCACATCCCTCTGGCATCATTGCTGTAATGGTTCAGATGGTTCATGTTCAGAAGAAACATGCAAAGGCGCAAGTCAGAGCTGACACAGCTGTCTGAGTGACAGCTGTGTGTGACTCTGGACTTCCCTGATCTAGTTACTCTATCTTTAGCAACTACACATAATGGCATGCTTTTTCTCTGGTGCATATTCTTTACCACACAAATTGCAAAGAGCGGTGGATAGTTGGAGAATGGTTGTGAACTATTCTGATTAAAAGTTGTTTTGCTCCCGTGCCACTATTTAAGGAGAAAATACCAGGCATGGCCTTTGACTCATGCAGCCCCTTTTTCATACTCCTCCCTCTTCGGCCCCCAGATTTTCTTTTCAGCATTTTTGCTTACGTGAGTTTCTCCCCATGCCCCTTCACTTCAACTTACTCCCATAAGCTTCCTTCTGGGATGGGAGCATCTCCCTTCACAATTACAACAAAACCAGAGGGAAAGGAGTCAGGATTATGTCTGTTGGACTGCCGCCAAGCAGTATTTCCACCCCATACATTCCAAAAATGTTATTCACAACTCTAATGTGAACTTGCATGTACCTGCTTGCGTACAGCTGACTGCATATAGCTTATACTGACTCAGCAATGGGGATAAAGGATTTATGAGCAGGCTCTTCATTTAAAGCTCCTCAAAAAGTGTTTTACAATTGGTGTAAGGATGATTAAAGCTTACTGTGTCATTAACCAAAATATACTGAGTTACCAGTTGTCTCTGCCAGAACCCTGTGGGTATCTGGGACACCCAGGAGTTTCTCAGATGGTTAGTGGAAATCTAGGGCTTGATTTACGTGCACACGCATAAACATCTGATGCCATATGAGGTATCCTAAGGTAAGCCACACATCCATGAGGAGCAGAAAGGTATGATACAGAATCATAGAATGGTTAGGGTTGGAAACCACCTTAAGATTGAATACTGGTGCTGTTATGAATGAAGCAGTAGCTGAAAGCCAAGTGGAGTGCCTATAGCACCTTTGGTGATACGAGGGACCCATGTGGGCAATTGGACTAAACCCCTAATCACAGCACTTTGAGAGAGCCCTGCGAGTGGCTCTGCTGACCCAACATGTCTGCCCTATGGCAAATTTCATTGTTGTCTGGGCTTCAGCTGACCATATTGGCCAGACTCCACTGCCTGCTAGCAAGTCACCTCCCTCTGCACTTTCGGCTGCTTGGGCTCCACAGACTAGCCCTGATAGGGTCCAGCCCCATAGCCTTGATTAAGCACACTCAGGGCATCACTACACCATGAGAAAGGGCTGCACAGCAAAGCCAGGCAAGGTATAGCAGAACCAGAGATGGAGGTAAAGTTGTTGAGATGAGGTCCAGGAGAAAAACACTAATGTGAAAAGGTATAAAATGCTGAAAGGAAAAACCAGAGAGTCAGAAGATGGCTGTTTGGTGACACCGGCCAATAAAGACTCACCTGATGTTTTGCAGGCGAAGGTGAACACGTTTATGCTTAGTCTAGTAGCTTGTTAGTCATAGCTACCTCTATTAACCAATAAATTGTTACTTTACACTGTTAAATTGTGTATATCTACTTGCAGGGTATTGAGCAAAGTGACTCATGGGCTACAGACTGGCAAGAGATGCAGGCTACAGAGAATTTTTGTTTATTCTGGAAGAGAAGTTACAAAAGCGGAAAACAATTGTGCAGTCTGGTGCTGTCATAACTATTTATATTACAGATTTATAGCTTGGATTTTATGGGGACTATTTTAGTGTCAGCAATATAAAGATGGGAGAGGAGAAATGAATTAACTTCTCCCACCCTGAGGAACTTTTAAGGATTCACTGAGTTCATGGGAGCAGGAAGTTTTCATTGGAGAGGGTGCACTGAGGAAAGTAGGAATGGCATTTGTGATCTGTCAAGAGAACACTAAGCCAACACTCAAGTTTCTACATGAAAAGGCTTTATGAAGAATTGCAGAATTTGGAATGACGGCTGCTACTTTATAGAGAGAAAATGTGGAACTGAACTATGAAATGAAATTGCTAAAGGAACAGGACTGGAAACAGTGCTGAGCAAGCGGAACAGGACTGGTGGGGTGAGCTGATTTGTGTGTGTCTGCTGCAGAGCTTGTATTCAGCACTTGGGCTGTGAGACCAGACAGCATAATGAATGGCATACTGGCAGTCAAAAGAAGTTCAAGCAGCTGCGAAGGGAGTATTGAAAGAGAAGCAATTTGTGGATCAGACCATTGGCTCGCCAGAAGATGATTCAGTCTTTTAAAAGGGCACTGCAGAACAGCAGAGTATGCTTTCACCTCTCAGTCCAGGGCCTAGAGACAAAGATGTTGGCACCTGGGACCTTTTGATTTGGCTCAATCCTTTCGATTTGGCTCTGCAGGCTTTCCCAGAAGTCACACCCGTGTTCTCTCTGTATACTGCTTTGAAAAAGGAGTTGAAACAGATTGTGTTTCCTACAGTTCAGATGGCTCTGGCTGTTATCAAAGTAGTCCCCAAAACTGGTAGGGATGTGCATGAACAGGGAAAATGCAATCAATAGTTAGTTGACTTAATGTCAGAACAAGTAGGAACTGTATCACAGGTGCCAGGTCCCTTGAAGAGTACTCCTGCAAAGTGGATGGCGGGGCTTCTAGTGTATGTAGGAGTGCTGGTTAAAGGTTTTAACTTTATTGCAGACACCCTTCACTCCATCCAATCAGGCAGCTTTACCAGTAGCATTTGAGGAACTCCAGCTGCAGCACTGGGTATAAAGGAGTCTGAAAGCATTACCAGCTCCCAAATTGCTGGATGGTTATCTGGAATAACAGAAAGCTGGGGAAGGATATGGTTCAGTGTACATACAAGCATCCTGTTGTGATAAACCGATCATATTCTCTTGGCCTGCACTTTGTGGAAGAAAGCAGTGTGGAATACACTATGAAATGTTCTGGCCGGCACACTAGGCCGCTGTTTATTGTGTCTGTCACGTTTGCACTCACCTGTGAGGTGATTAATCCCAACCCTTCTCAATTTAGGCTAATGCATGTTTAATTGTTGGGTTTGTGTTGTTTCTTTGCGGGATTTTTGTTTTGGTTTTTAAAGCAAGGGCATCAGTGTTTTTTTTCTCTGCCTTCTAGTACTCATCAATTCTGAAATAAACAAACCTTCCTGCTCATAGCAGCTCCTGGTATTATTAAGGAAATTACTCAGTAGAGTATCTCCTCAGACTAGTCCCCTGAAAATCTTACACCTTACCAAAAATATGTTAGTTTGGTCCAAGAGCCATGGTGACAGACTGCTGCATTAAATCAGTTCTTTTTCCTCTGGATGTATTTATATAAATGAATCTCTTACTTTAAAAAATGTTCTGGAGATGATGAACTGCTTAAAATCTGACTGCCAGTGTGAACTATAACTTTAATACGAACACACATTTTATGGTGTGCATACATACCAAGATTACCTAATTAGGGGGCCTGTAGGGATGCTGGGGAGGGACTCTTCATCAGGGACTGTAGTGACAGGACAAGGGGTAACGGGTTAAAACTGAAACAGGGGAAGTTTAGATTGGATATAAGGAGGAAATTCTTTCCTGTTAGGGTGGTGAGGCACTGGAATCGGTTGCCCAGGGGGGTTGTGAGTGCTCCATCCCTGGCAGTGTTCAAGGCCAGGTTGGATGAAGCCTTGTGTGGGATGGTTTAGTGTGAGGTGTCCCTGCCCATGGCAGGGGGGTTGGAACTAGATGATCTTGAGGTCCTTTCCAACCCTAACCATTCTATGATTCTGTGATTCTAAATATGTGGCACCTTTTTAAGGATGTTAGATGCATGTAAGGGATTTTATGCAAGTTAGCTATTTTTGTGCTCAGTATTTTTTCAGTACCTTTTTGCTCAAGACCATAGCTCACAATGCTTAAAAGCAAAAGAGAATAGGCTGTCAGGAACAAAGGAGACTGGATATCTGACCTGTTTACAACAAAACGTATACAGAGATAGCAAAATGAGAAAGGTAACACAGAAAATATCAGGGAGAAAACAAATGAAAAGAAACAGTCTGTTAGAGTCTTTTTTAAATGTAGCCATTTGAAGATTGAGCATGAGCTAATAAGCAAATATTAATACAGTGGGAAATCAAGTGGGGATGTCAACAATATGCCACCGTATCAGAAGAGCCCAAAGAACTTCCCAACCAAACTTATTTCTCATTTTATACACAGCTGAAATGGGTGAAGTTGATGTGTTTGTCCATAATGAAGCAAATTATCTGTGGCCACAGATAAGTATTTAGAATGTGAGCAAGAAGTTTTGGTGTTCATGATCTGATTTCCCCACCAAACAGGACATAGATAAAGCTGCAGCAACAAAAACCACTATGTAATAACGTCATGCACATCATGCAGTACAAAAATTGAAAAACCTCAATTTAAGAAAAAAATATTCTGCATTGACTATTGCAACCGACAGGGACAGTAAGTGTGTCATTAAAGCAAACAGTTGCTATTGTATATGATGACCTGTTAAGGGTTACTTTCTTCGATTCTTCAACTTACTCTGATGCTCATATAAAAATGGAGGGAGTTTATAGGTTCTTTAAGATTTGTTCTAAAAATCCCTAGTTCTTTCACAGAATGAACCCCCTTAGTATAAAGCTTTATCATAGGAATGCAATTTCACATGCAAGAAAACCCAGAAGTTTTGTTTTAATGAGGAGAAAAAATTTGTTCCATTAGAAAACATGAGATCTCAAATAATCCATTTGAATTATGTTTTATCAAAGTAATTTGCTCCTGTTGATTACACTTCCATGCACAGAATTTCAGAAAGACATTCCAGCACTAATGTTTTCAATAGCTGCGTTCCAGTGCATGCTCAAGGATGCATTTTAACTCTTCAAAGAGCCCATTTTGTACTCTGGGTTGCTGCCTACTGAATTACCTAGAGATCTCCTCAACACCAAGTTGTTGAACTAATGTTTTCTAGTTATTCAGCACCTGACTTTAAAGCATCTATGGGATACTAAATTAGTCTGGGTTTATTCTAAACCAGTGTTTTAAGGAGACATGGCTAGTTCAATAATGGGGCCTACCATATCTAGGCAACTCCGATGATAAATAAAAATGGAAACTCAACAGGTCAGATATTTTGGAAATACTGCACTGTTTGGGAATTGACTACAATTTCTAATTTTAAAAAAAGTATCTCAACACTGCCTGTCAGAATTGGCCCTTGTAGCATATGTGGTATTTCATCTCTTTGAAATAAAAACTAGAATCTCCATAAAATTTAAAAGAAAAAGCAACAGATTTGAAAGAATAGGTTCTTTAAAAAAACCCCAGCCTTGCATGCCTCGCTCAGTGCTCAATCACTTCAGACAATATGAAAATCTGAGGTTCCAATTAGAAAATGATTACTCAAAAGTGAAACATGCGAGTCATCACCTAAACTGAAAATATCAAAGTTAAACAGTAAAACTAACGCATTCTTAATGTTCTTTCAGTGTTATAATGAAACACATTTGAAACATAAGTGATCTGATACAAATTATGCTTACTCTGATAATACCCAATTAGAAATTTTCTATGTTAGCAAAAGTCACCTTCACTAAATTATGTAACATAGTCTGTGCCAAATTCTGAATGGGCCTACAAGAGCTAACTTCACTGTGTTAATAGTCTCCAAATACAAGGGCATGCACGACTACATAGAACTTAGGCCAAATATATTCAAACTACATTCTTTAGTTACGATTCCTATCATGGCCAGTATGATGAGATACTTTACTTAAAAAGCAGTAATTAAAAGAAAAAAAACAAGTGTCTGGTCTAGCCTGGTAGGTGCTTGTTGTCTCAGAGTCACCTATACCTGAAGGAGTAAAGGCAGAAGGACAGGGACTGTGACCTGATAGTGGGACTCAACAAGAATGAAAATGTGGAGACAGGATTATGGCAGTCCTTCAGTGAAGCCTTGTGGATCAGAGAACTATCAGAAGATGGCTTTTACCCACCACTGCTTTGATGAACTCTGAAGACTGCTCTGTGTTACTTTAACTGAGGGCTCGGTCAGAAGAGCTGTCCTCACCCAAGATGACAGGTGGTGACAGTACGAAAGGAATTTGAACTGTGTATTTTTGAAGCATTCTGCTTTGATTACAGCTACTATCATTACGCTTCACATTGACACAAGGACTGGTACTTTTTGCTATTCTCAGCGTTTCTCACCTTCCTGAGCACCTAGAACTGCATTACTTATTGAGTGAGTCTTGGTGGAGCTGAGCTCCATCTAATGACTAGCACCTTTTTCTAAGAACTCCACACGTATTCAACAGACTCATGCCAAAAGAGACTATTTGTTAAAAAAAAATAAATCATTGCATCAGGCAGCAGTAAAGGGTTTGGAAACTACTGGTCTCCCTTTTGGCGGATATTTGTGTAGAGAGCCTTTAGCACTCATGCCAACTGGCTCTACCAGCTCCTGTATTCAGTATATTTCTACAGCTTCAAGATGTGCCAGTATACAGCATAAACTCTGCATTTGCATTCAGACCACAACAGAATTTAGACTTGTTTACCACAAGTTTAGCCCCTCGTTCCACAGAAACAAGCAGACACTGGGAGTCTTAACTCACTGACAGACATGCAGCAATATACTTTACCTTGGCTAAGGGAAAACGTTCAGATTCCATCCACCTGTCTTTCTGCAGAGTTAGGAGCACATCAGCTATGAATGAGTGAAGTACACCTCCCCTTACCTGTCTGTAGTGTATGGCAAGCTGTCTCCCATTCAGGTCAACTCTTACCCACACCCAAGAGCTGCCAACACCACTGGACTGCGCATGCAGTTGGTTTGTGGAAGGACTGGGGAAAAAAAAGAGCTGCTCTTCTGACCAGAAACTATAATTTTGTATCATTAATTAAACAAAACCAGTGAATACAGAACTCGGAAAGCAAGTTTTACTTCTTTTTAGGTTTGAGAGTGCTCTGCTTGTCCTGGCTGATCCTGTGGTAAGTCTGCCCATGTTCAATAGTAAAATATAAAGTAGTGACGTTCGCTGATTACTACAGCAGGTATTGTCCAGTCCTCATTTTAATGGTCTCTTCTTGATTTCAGTCACAGGCGTACCCCTGTTCGAGGGCATCAGAACCCAGCACTCACATCTTTAGGACTTCCTATCAGTACATCAGAACATCAAGGTGGAAATACATACAGATTCTTCACTGTGCCAAGTGTAGATGTGCAGGCTCTCAAAACAAACTTAGTAACGTAAATTCAGATAGAACACCCTCCTCTGAAGCCTTATAAAAATACCAGTGCAACATAGAGCCATTTTACAAAACAAATATCTTTATAGAAAGGTATTTTAGTGGTATATGCTGAGGTAAATAATAAAAACAGACCCAACAGAGGGCATAACCAGTGTTATGGAGAACTCCGGATGAAATTTGGCCAAAAGGCTATTTGTTTTATAAAAGCTAATATTTACCTACCAGTTATGATCCCTGGTAAGGTGCTTATTGCTATAATACTTCAAAATTATTCTTCAGTTTACAAATTGAAAAATATATGAAATTAGATCTGTATGAATGTTAGGTATTAGCTGTCACAAATTTTAAAAGGCATTGTACCAAGTTTTCTTAATTGTTTACTAACCAATTTGATTGTAGCAGGTAAATAAACTACAGCATACATTTTACCTGACACCATGCATCAAAATCACCATAAAAACTAAGTTTATCAAAGTCCAACTCCACAAGAAAAACATGAAAAAGTGCAAATTATGTACCCAGTATTTCTGTCACAGCTGTTTTTTCTTACTATGGCATGAAAAAGGTTTACAGCATATATTAAGAAAATTCTTACAAGTGTTCACCTCAATGCTTATATATATACAACATTTTGCTCAAAGTGCTCACTATATGAAAAAACTGATTGGATAAAAATATTAAACAGTGCTTTCTGAACGTTCAGGGAAAATTCATGTAATACATCAGTCCCGTTTGTCTTCCTCTTCACTCAGTGCAATGAGATGCAGAAGTTGCATCAACTTCATGAAAACTTTGCTTGCCACATTGCCAGAAAACCTCAGTTACAGTGGCATTCTTGGCGTCCCATTGGGAGTGGGTCTTTTGGTTTTGTGCATGTGGCTTTGATGTTTTCGAGATCTTACTACTTTCATTCTTACTTCAAATACTTCTTGTATGGCTTTTCGAAAACAATGGAAATTGTAGTCTATTAATCCTACAGAGAGAGAAATATTTTTCACATTAGTAAAAACATTTATACAAATCAGGTCATGAAAAAATTGCTTATGTTCTACATTTAGTGAAGTAACATACTGAAGGTCATAATCAGTGAATTTTACAGGCATTTTTTTCTGTGCTAAGCAAAAGCATGTTTGATAAATATACATGATCTAGTGAGCATTACAGTTCCACACTGATATTAAATATACTTATTAGCCTTAAGAAAAAACAGAAGTTCACTGGCAGATAATGAAGTTTAACTTCATAAAGACCTTTAAAGAAGTGCTCAGTATACAAGAAAAAATTAAATCTTTCATAGAATATGGTGTCATTCTGTAAATTTGCCTTCCAGGACAGCTATGATAAAATTAAGTAACATCTAGTAATCAGGATTTTCATTTTTGACAATGGATACTTGATAGAAATATTACCAAATAACAGCCAGCTATACTTCATCTTACATTGTAATTGAAAAATAACAGGCACGCTGTTAAGATTACACATATACATAACAAGCAGATAACATTACCATGTGAGTGGGCTTAATGTGATCCCACAGAAAAGCTGTGAAGTCATACTGGTAGTCACTCGGAAGACTTACTGGGTGTTACAGTTGTGTAATACTGCACTACGATTTTAAAATTTTGGTATTGACCCTATGACCTCATTCAAAGTTAACGTTAAAGCTTTCTTAATTCAAATTATTACTGCAGTTTTCACTTCAATTTCCCTACCAGGAGACGATACATATTTTAAGTGGATTAATTCTACCATGGTACACTTCTGTTTTTTCCAGGAATTATTTTCCCTCTCCCCAGAGTTCAGGAAAATATTATGTGGAATATCATCTGGCACCAAAAGCTAATCTGTATTATAATACACAAACTGTACTGGTAAAGAATACAGACTACAGCACATAGCATGTAGACACAACAACCTGGTACAGTTGTGGACAAACCCTAATGGGTGTTTATTCAACATGATGTCTTTTCTGAAACAGTGTTGTTAGTAGGTATGTTGAAGTAACACTCTTACAGCAGAAAAAGAAAGTGACTGCATCCTGCATTCATAGATAAAAAGGTAGTATGGGTATGAAAGAGAAATTCAACCAGTTGAAGTTTTATAAAATAAAAGCTAAATAGCCTGTCACACAGCCAACAGCCATGGTACGAGTACTGCATTCACACACCAGCGCTCACTGGTGAATTAATATCACAAGATGGGGACACAGCCCAGATGATCACTCACTCTTCCATTGCTCATTTCTGGTCCCAGGGCATGTCTCTAAGACCAGTAACTCAGAGCAAGCAGAATGATCACAAACTAAACTTTCAGTATTGACCTTGGTCAGAGAGATAATCAAGAAATTTTATGTACTTCAATGCAAAATATGAAAGCCACCTGGGTACCAAATATCAAAACCCTCTTTTCAGAGATGAGAAAAGCAAGAACATCTTTCTTTCTATCAAAGAGTTTGAATAATTTCCCCTTGGTTATGGCACACAAGCTGTCCCAAATGCGTCTGCTGGCACCCACAGGTACAAATCAACATTAGCCAAGAAAAACTGACATACTCTACTGTTGCAGATGGAAGCTTTACTGCACTGCATATAAACTTTCATATCAGAAAGTTGTCAAATACATTTGTGATTTCATCTTATCTTAATGCCAGCACAAATACTTCATGCCTTTCAAAATGTTATGTAAGCTATATCAAACTACACTTACCTTTAATATTTGGGATAAAGCTAGAGACTGTTATCAGCTAATGGCAACCATAGTTATTCATTAACTCACTAATATAAAAGTAAAGCAATACTACAAAAGGGAAAAATACCTTTTCTCTCAAAGCTTTCTTCTCTGACAAAACAAACAAGAGCAAGGAATTTTGTCACCTCTTTTAAATAAAGGACAGTTGTATTGTTCAGTTTTATGATTGCCATTGATTCCTTGTCATAAGGAGTTCCAGTGCCATCATCTTTAAGCCTAAAGGACAATATTCAAACAAACAAACAAGAAAAGATAAGCCACCAGATGAGCTAACAGAAATACTTCCACACTGGCTCCTTCACCAGATAATCTCAAATTTTATGAAATTTTCATTTTAACTTTTTGAGGAGACTCTTCTTCAAACTACACACAATGTCAACTAAGAAGACATAAAGGTTAAATAATTTACCCTATCACACACCGAATCTTAGATTTAGAGGCCAGAAATCAGATTGTTTGATTGCCAGGTGCCTAAACTGGAGCCTTATTTTACCCTCTGTTAGTTACCAGACATTTACTGCAAGGTTCTCTTATCGCTGTGCTATATTATGACTTTATCTAAAACCTGTGAACCATTAAGTCTGTACTGGTAATTCCAAATCCAGTAACCTTGCCTGAGCAGTGGCAGCTGACTGATAGTTTAAGCCATCATGAGACTTTCGTCATGAGATGCTGGCTTTTGCAATATCACATTGTGAAAAGAGATTTCTCCCTAACAGATGTGTCATGATGATAACTTTATTAGTTTTGTACCTTGTAATTTTACTCTCATTCCTGAATACACATACAGATCTTATCAAATGGGTTATCACCAGCCTCCCAGAACAACTAGTATCAGTAATACATTAATGTAGCAAGTTCCACAGGTGCTCCAGGAACAGAGGACAAGAAATAAATTGTAGTACCATGTTGTTAGACTATAGCTAAAAACATGGCAAGGAGATTTCTGGTGGTAAATGCTAAATAGTTACACAAAGACAGTGGCAAGGTGACATTTTGTTCTTGTGCAGTCACTAAAGTGACTCAAAGATCTGAACACAGTAGAATGTATAAACTTAAGAGAAAGGTATTTAACAATTTGCTGTTAAGTTCTAATGCTTACTGCACAGCTGCACTAGGATTCTTTTTTGTACTCTCCAAGAGGGCAAGAAATCCCTCAGTGGGTAAGAATGCAAGACTACCAAAGTCTAGCACATTTTAAGCATGCTGTAGTTTAGCTTCCAAGTCTAATGCATCTTAATGCACTAAATCTTAACGTGTCCCTGCCTTTCTCAGGAATAGCTCACATTACATTTGGCCAGGAGCCAAGCCAATTAAAACATAACTTGCAAGGAGATGTACATGCTACCCCAGGAGATCTCCAATTGCTAATGTATAAGAAAAGGAAAATGAAAATAAAAAAAATAATATATATATATAGAAAAGAAAAAAATTAATCAAACCACAAAGGTCATGCAGGGAAAAGAGGACAAACTGAAGGAAGAGTGAAGCAGCACTCTGAGGCCAGCAGAGGCCACTAGCTATTAAAGTAAACAAAATTAAATGTGGCCCCACTTTTTTTTTAATGGGAGGCATCCTTCTGTTGCCTTTGTCCCTGGGGAACAAAAAGATAATGTTTCCTTTTTTTTCAGTGGGTTACTTCCCACCCCTTCTTCCAAATATCACCATAAAAAGAGAATAGTGTTCACAAAAGAGGATGGGAAGGGGAACAGTGCTTGTTGCTGGCAAGGGATCTGTTCCTCTGAGACCTGCTGCTTCCTCCTTCTCTTCTATCCTGACAAATTACTCTGGCAAATTACACATTCTCATTATTGTTTATACCCACATCACTCTAATTTTGAGGCCATTCAAATTCTAGGTACAAAGTTTTATGAAAAACATTAGCGATTCACTTACCCATATATACAAGAAATGTCAATCACAACATCTATCATATCACAGCAGAGCTCATAAGTTTGCATATCCACTGGAGTACTGTCCGTTGCAATATAGATCTTACTGACTACATCAAATAAAAATGCTTTTTCAATCCCAGAATTCTATTTAAGAGAAGAAAAAAGAAAAAATAAAATAGAAGCCATGTTTTCAAATTAATACCAAGCTTATTGGTTCCCCTACTTGCCTGTTACACAAAAGCTATGCTGAAGAAATAAAAGTTAAACTGCAATCAAGCTCATTTTGAAAGAACTGTACATACAGCACTGTCATCTGTAGCAAACCTTGATGCTCATAGACCTTTCAACAGTTTCTGCCTCTGAGCAGACATAACACCAAGTTACACGCCTAAACTTCCCCTCTCTGGAAAACATCTGGAGAGATTACATTTATTTTCAGTGGAAAATGCAAGGGGGGGATGTAAATCTTCCAAGATCAAGCTTTGAGGGACTTTTGATTGTAGCAATGGACATAAAAAGAGAGCTGTCATTTAAATGTATTCTAGCTGGACATGTAAGCAGGTAGAAGAAAAAGAAGAGGCTGATGGACAAAGAAGACGGTAGCGTTTGAGAACTAATTTCTCAAGGAAATTGAGAAATTGTCTCATCAGGTCCTGTAGCTGGTTTACTGTCTGACTCCTTAAAACCTCTTTTAGAATCACAGGAGCAAGCCCAGTATTTTGATGGTGCTCTTTCAGTTTTCATGTAGCATTGGTGGTTAAGGCCATGTTTGTAATGCTAAAGCTTGCTAATGTGATGACAGCTATGTTCCTGTCATCCTGCCAAGCTGATTAAGACTCTCTCCATGCTGGAGATGTATCATATTCTCAGCTCTCAGAGGCTAGCCAGGAATGCTAGCTCATACTCTTTGCATAGATACTGTAAGATGCCATGGGCCTCTGCTTCCTGGAAAAAAAACAGAGGAAAAAATGTGTACTGCTTAACTGGGAACAGTAGACTTGCCTGCTGGTATCAAGGGATTGCACCTGGGCATCTGTCCCAGCATGAACACAAAGGGCAATTTCCCAGTATTGCTAAAGCACAAGCTATAAAATATGCTTCAGAATCCATCTACACAGGAAGAAAAGCAACTTTCTCCCATCAAACCGAATTTTCTCCATATATGGGCTTCCCTTTTTAATATGGTTTGGTCTGCTGTCACAGCTACCAAGAAACACACTGCAACCCCCTAACAAGTTTTAATGGCTTCACCTTCCTTTGCAGTTACAGAACTTTGCCTTTTTTCTTCTTTCTTTTCTAAGTCAATTATTTAACACACAGTTAAGAGACCAGAGTGACCCTCTCACTTTCCAAACTTCCTGAAATAGGTAAAAATATGTCAACACTAGGTATTTTATTGAACAATAGCCAGCAGTATTTGGGGCATTTTCTTCTTAAAGAAGCTGAATTTTTCCACCATTGCACATACAGCTAAGGCTGGAAACATCCATCAGTAACAACAGATTATAGAGGTGAATTTCTTGCATTTCATTATGGAAGACTCCTTGAGTGGCTCATTTCATCAAGTCATTAGTAAAAATAATACTCAAAATAATGTACACACTGTGGATATCTTAGGTACATGGGCTGAAGCACATGATGTACACTGAGAGTCTCAGAGAACTGGCTTTCTTCAGCCTGGAGAAGGCTCATTGTTATCTACAAATACCTAATATAAGGGTGCTCAGAAGATACAGCTAAATTCTTCTCAGAGCTACAGTGCTGAACGACAAGGAGGAAAAGCACAAGCTGGAATTCTGACTTGATACAAGAAAAAAACCCAAGAGCATTAGAGTGGTGAAGCACTGGGAGCACGCTGACCTGAGAGTTTGTAGTTTCCATCCTTGGAGATACACAAAGCTAAACTGAACCCAGGCATGAGCAACCTGTTCTAGCTTGCCTGACTCTGAGAAGGAACTGACCTCGAAAAGTCCCTGGCAGCCTACATGGCTCTGTGAGTCTGTGTTTTCTGAGCACTAAGAACAAAAATGCATGTATATTTATTTTGGTTATTCTGGCCATATGCAATAGTTTTTAAATAATAATTCTGACAGCACCACACATACTTCAAAAGATGCTGTCAAATAAGATTAAGCCAAGATTCACCTGTAAATATAAGTATATAGCCATAATTCATTGCCAAAATACATATTTGAAAATACAAATCCTTTTAGACAAAATAAGTTGGAACTCAAGCCCTGTACTGTCATTCGTGAGGACTCAATTATAAAATTGTGTATGATAGAGAGATCATGATCATTTCAGCTGTACAGGTAAGGTATAAATTATTATGATGCAAGTGACAATATAATAACATTTAAGAATGAGAAGTGATTTTTCTATCTCAGAACTCCAGCTGCTACAGCCTGCCTGTATTTGCAGTGACAGTTTAAAAAGTTTTCATCTTAAGATGCTATGCCTGCTGGAAAGGGCAGACCTTGGTGTGTTAAACTATGCCCATTTTCAATTGACACTAATACATCATGCTAGGACAGGCTGAGAAACTTACTTCTGTTGAACTTTGTATGGTGACAGAAACCTCTGTGAAAGGGTAGGATGGACTACCAGGAATAGTAACCACTAAATTGTACCAACATGACTTCAAAGATTTAATTTGCCAGAGTTAAAGTACAACTTTAACTGAAAAAGCAAAGGATTTGGCAGAATGCTTGTGAGGAAATTGCTCAAGGGAAAACAATACCAGTACAAACAGGTCATAAAAACCCAGGAAACAGTGGATAAAACATACTCTTCAAAGAGATATTACCTCATTAATGCTCAGTCAGGGAAAATGACAGTAAGAAATCAGCTGTTTCTGTTACTAGAGCAGGACTGTTCCTTATTAGAGAAACAAAGGCCAACAGCTGCCTTATGCAACTGAATGAAATGCTGCCATTGATCTCAATGAGAACAGGGTCAGACTAAGCACTAGTTACCTCTGACACAACCCTACAGCTTGGAAAGAAGATGGAACATGAACTAGAAGCTCTATCAAGCACTCTGAAGCGATGTAAGAATACACTACGGCTAATCTGAACCAAGACAGCCATTGTGAAAAATCTGCAGTGAATAGATGGGATTTTGGATAGGTAAAAACCATGATGTAGCTCAAATTCAAACCACATTTCTCAACTATTATGGGTGTGGTAAAGTAGGCAGTTTCTAGTCTTTAAATGAAATGGGTTCAGTAAAACTGGTAGCATTACTCCAATTCCTAGGTTAGGTAAATGGGCCCTTTTCCTTCTTGAAAGCCTGAAGAGTAAGCCAAAATTTGGCCCTAAAATGTCATTTTTAGAAGACTTTACAGAACATCACCAGTTACAGTTAGGAATGAAATCTGGACAGTTATTTTAACAGGTCTTACAGCAAACAGCAGACTTCATGAATGAATTTTAATTTTAAATTCTACATTTGAGTTTCCATATTATTAAATTTAAATAAACAAATCTGTACTTAATTTTATTGCAACCATGATAACTCATTCATTGTTTTTAATACATACTTTTTAACATTCCTCCAAGAAAAAAAAACCCAATAACCCCAAAATCAAAATCCACATTCCTGTTTCGCGCAATTTGATTGAGTGGTGACAGTAACTGACGAACAGACACCCTTCTATATGAAGTGGTAAGAGTGTTAGTCAAGTGAGATTTACATGGCGTTTGAATGCCAGATCAACTACTATTTTATGATTTACAAGTAGTTACATTAAAGAATGTAGAAGCAGTATTATCACACTGATGGTTCCTCAAATGTATAAGCGAACAAACTGTGGCACTACAAAGTTAGGCAAAAACCTGCAGTAAACTTCAGAGTGATCACAGTTCTATTTTTGCAGCCATCAGCTTTTTGTGTTGCAAGTCTCCATGGCATAAATCAATGCATATCCTCATGAACACTGCTGCAAAACCCAAACTAGAACACCAATACATGCACACCGACTTCCTGAGGTATAGCATGACCAATGTCAAGATTTGTTGTCACAAAGTTGCTAAGAGGCTCCCACTAGTTCTGGAGAGTGATGTTTACTCTTCCTGTGGTGGCAAATAGTCATTCTAAGTCTCTTGTCTATAGATAGAAGATACTTGTAAAAACAGACAAGAAGACATAGTGATGCAGCTACGCCTTGCTCAAGGTCATTAACAAACTGGACTTTACTCTCTTTGGAGATAAGAAGCAGCCCGAGACTTTCCCATACTGAATAGTGCAAACGGTGTACCTCTCTCACTTATTTGGACTTCCCATTCATTTGAAAGACTTGCTCTTCCTCACAATTTACACCTGCTATTCTAAATATTATTGGATCTGGATGTTCCAGAAACACAAACAACTGTCGTCAGTCATTCAGGAAGCAGGCTGTGTTTGATTCATCTTGTGGTTTGGTACAAATTCTTTGCCAATTCCAAACACTGAGGAGACCCCATACAGAGATCTGACTAGCAGTATGAGTGAATGGAGTGACTGGCACAAAGAGGACTCCCATTCAGACAGCTTTCTCTTTAAGACTGTGTAGCATATTCAATATCAAATTGCTGCAGAACTGCTGTCATCACTCTTTTCATTATTTTACTGTCCTGACTCTGAGTTTGAGACTCAATGATAACTGCTACAGCCATCTTGGTACAAACAGATTTTTGTAACAAACTACTCATTATGAAATAGCTAATTTGTTCCTCAATAGTAAAAGAGTAAGTTTTGGACAGACTTTCCTCTAATCCTAGCTCTCCCTTTCAGCAACACATCCAACTTTTTTCTCTCTCTGCTTTCACAGCCTACATTGAAAAACTGTGAAATCTAATTTTATCTTTCAGGCTGTTGAATAATACTAAGTAAGTTCATTACATCAAAATCACAAAAAGGCACAACAAAATACCATGGTTGGAAATTGGAGCTTGAGAAATTAATGCCAGATAAAAGGTGCAAAATTAGAATACTGTGAGAAAGCATACACTTTCAGAAGCTGCTATGATCTGACTTAAGGATGACCAAAACAGAGTTCCCCCTTTTCACAACCTACTGTGCTCCCCTTTGCTCATGACCACATGTTCCCAACTCTTATCTTGTGCCAAAACAAGAGCATGTCTGACTCCTCCATGACCTGCTTTTAATTGAACAGTGCATTAGTGTGTGTCACAGTGACTCCATGAGGGATATGGCGGCTGTCAGTACCAGTATGAAGGACAGGAAGGGATCACACATGCAGGAGCAGTGGAGCAAGCAATTTACCTCCACAGTGATAACAAGCCACTAGGTATACAAAGCTTCCTTAACTGGTCTTCAGAGTTACTACAGAAGCGGTGAAAAGAACTCTACCTCTAAAAATGTCAAGACAAGAGAAGAGGTAAACTTTGATACAAAGTAGAACTAATTCTAGGAATCACTACAGACAGCTCTACATAGCAGGTCAGACTAGATAATGTAGGTAATGCTCCGTTAGGAATTTATTTATCCAAATTTTAAGTACTACTTAAATGCATGCAGCACAGACCTTTGCAACATTCAGATTAATGTATGAGCCGAAAAGTGATGACTGCTAACCCACTTTATATGATTCAGGAAAAACTGTGAGTATCTCAGCAGCTCAGCAACACTGTTTAACAGGCAGAGAGGAGAGGCTAAGCTGCATGTGAGTGCATTTCAACTAAGTTCTGATAATTCCTCTGAGAGTTCACATTGTTCATTATCTCTGAGAAGGCAGTGAACAGAGTATCTGAACATGCATGTTGGACATAGCCGGATCTACAGACAAAGTATATAACAAGTACTTACTGAAATAAAGATGTTAAGCAGGTTTTCCAGTGTTGGGAGCTGTGGAATCAGTTTCTGTACCACTTTGCTAAACGCTTCAAATATAGAATGATCATATATGCTTGTCAGATAAAAGCTGGAAAAAAACGTCACCACATTTTCCTTTTAGCCACATACTGTGAACATGATGTACCTTTCATAATATGAGTGAAATGAAATATTGTCAAACAGCAAGTGCCTACACTTTTGCAATTACCCCTTGTGATCAAAAATCACGTTATGTTGGAAGCATAGAACTTCATCACTGTTTAAGAAAAAAACCAAACTAGACACTGCAAACTAGACCACCTTGATGTAGAACATCATGATGCAACTCCCACCTTGGTTTTCTTATGAAAATACTTTCCAAATTGCATGAGAGGAATATTATAAGTACGTATGGTTTAACCTGCTTCTTAAAAGTTGCGGACCCATTTATCAGTGCAACAATGCAGTCAAGTAGCTCAGAGCAGGAAAAAGCTAGCATGTTCACAGAGCAAGTCTCTGTTTTTAATATATTTGTACTTGGCTTTAAGTGCTAAGAAAGCCAGGCCAATTTGATGTCCTCTAGTTCCACTAACCCACTAATTTTTCATTCTTTGCTACAATACTCTGCTTTATCAGCAGACTTAAGGCAAAGATGCAGCACCTGTCTTCCCAAATGGCTCCAAGCAGGCTGCAGCAGTAAGGACTTGAGACTGGGAGGGGGCTGTGAGGCACAGAGGTTTCAGAGGCGACAAAAGTGATGTAGGTGACGTATACATTCTACTGGCTGGAGTTCTACTGCTTGCTGCCACTGTCCAAGCAACTTATTCCAAGACAGCAGCTGCAGCAAAAGGGGTAGGACTCTGGCATATTTGTCATCTGGTTTTAAGCACATCTCTCCATCTTTCTCTCCAAGACAGCTATCAGAAATAAGATACTTTGTTTGGTTCAGGTCAAATGCAGTGTCTCTGATTATCCTTTTCTTTCACATATCAAAAGCTTGCAGCCAGGTACTTTAAGAGAACAGAAAATGGTAACTTGTCAAATAAGCTGCTCTCTTTTGGGATTCTCTGCACAGCAGGCTTTCTCACCTGAGGTGAATCTTCTCCAATCCAGCATCTGCAAGGTCATCATTTGCCCTTTGGTGAATATCTCTTTGTGTTTCAATCTTGTGATCATCAGATAAACCATCCACTTTATGGATAAAGATTTCAAAATTGATATCTGGATTCACTTTATAGGCTCTGGTAACAGTAAGATGCAGCCGAGCTAATGCTTCCATATAATCATCCTAATGAAGAAAAAAGAAAAGCTACAACTGTAGGAAAGTTCTTAAAATATATATGTAAAATTTTACAATACTCAATTTTAGATAATGCTACAGTTCAACAACAGCTTAATTTGTTTATTTCTTGTAAGCAGAAGCCTGAGCCTACATCCAGCATGTGCACCAATCTCATGCTGTCAGAAATCAGATATATGAGCAAGAACCTGCAGATGTTAAAGCAAACTAGTTAACTTTTGAACATACTGTAGAGAGAGATTAAAAATACCCAAGCAGATCTCCGGGTTTTAGTGACTTTCTTTCAATGTGTGTTTGCGATATAGGTTATTTATTTGTTTGGAAAAAAATCTAGGTTTTCCAACCCATTTGCCTACTGCTGCAAGAAGAAAACAAAAAGGTAGCTTCAAGCCCCTTTTTTACCTGAGAATCAATAACAAATATCAGTGCTCCAGTGCCTCTGAAAATCATTTCATAATCAAACGTAGGGTCAAAGAAGTCAATTTGCCCAGGAAAATCCCATATCTGAAAGTTGACAAAGGAGCTGTTGGAAACATCCTCTCTGCAGATCTTGTTTGTGCTCTCCAAGAAGAGAGTCTCATTCGGCGACATTTTGTGAAAGACAACTTTCTGAATGGAAGACTTCCCACTTCTTCTCAATCCCATGAGGAGGATTCTTGGCTTAACTTCAGTACTGAAGGGATCATTGAAATCCAAAACTGAATAAAATCACATAAGAAGAAAAGTAATATACTATGGCAATATAATTAGCAACTGCCAGATAAAATGCATTTGACATTTATTTTCATGATATTTTGACTTGGATGTATGCAAATGTTACCGTTTTTAAGCTTATGGAGCAGTTCTAGGGACATTTTAATTTGAATGATTTGCCCCTTTAGCCTATAGTATCAAAAACCCTACTTCCCACTTGTAAGACAGAGACTGGAGAAGGCCTGTTTGCTCAGTTTGTATGTGAAAAATGTGTTATCACACACAGACATCCTAAAATACCCAATTTTACTCTAATTAACACTATCCCATATACATTCTTCTTTAAAAGAATATCATCTGTAACAAATACCCTTGTCAACTGACAGCTAAATCACGCTGCTGGAAAAAAGAAATGTTTGTGTTAGTTACATCTGTGTCATCTTCCTAACCCTCTATGAGAGCTTTCTTCCTCTTAAATACATAAATAAAGTAAATAAATACACAAATAAAACCCCACATCCCAGGAGTCATAGGAAGGGGACAACTTAACAGGCACACCTTTCCTCTCTGTTCAGATTTACAACACAGTACTGAGCTCACAAGGAGTTCTTTTCTAAGGTGGTTACGATTTCACCTGCTGTTGAGTAATTTGTGTTATGATCTGTAAAAGTTTGTTTTCTAATAAATAAGATTACAGCATCTCCTCTGTCTATTTGCAAAACAAAGCCCTGGGAACACACTGACATCATTGTGTTGCCTATCCCCAGTTTGAAACTGATACCACTAAACCAGAGCATAGTGCCGTCATAGTGCCAATGAAGTTATATTAGCATAAAGGTAGTTAAAAGACTGAACTATACTGTTGTATCTGTATAAGGACATGAATGTATCCATGCCTGTAAGCATACCAACTCCAGTTTCAGGTATCTCTAATAAAAACAGCTACAGCAGTCTAAATTGCTGCATTTAGTTGGCCTGTAATTTTGAAATGTCCTTTGGTGCTGAGCTGGAAACAGTACTGCACGTAGATGTAAGAAGCTTTCAGACACCTCTGTGATACCCTATGGGTGGTGTCAAAGACAAGGAATGCAAAAAACCCTGAGTTGTCAATGAGTTGACATCTGCAGAGTAAAGCTCACAGCACACAGTGGTCAGGTTTAAAATACTGATCAGACAAGAGGCTAAGCACACTAGCTGTCAGGCAGACCTCCCACCCACTGCAGTACAGACTTTTCAACATAATTACACTTTTTTCTCTTTTTCTTCTGGGATAAATGTTTAATTAGACAAAACGAACACACATTAGTTCATATGGATCCTTCCTGCACATGCCCTGCATATATTAAGTGATCAATTTTACACCAAAAGTAAGAAGAGCCAAACCAAGAAAACTCAACAACAATTCAAACCTGTTAATTTATTACATAGCCTTATGGGCTAAAAAACATGGAAAGCTTGAAGGAATCCTTTAGGAGCATGTTTTGCACCTAGGGGTGGTGATCACATCTGTCTTCTTGTGTTCCTCAAGCCTCACTTGCCACTTTTAGAAACACAAGAGCAGCACACACCTGACAGGAGGACAGCCAACTGTGTTACAGTCTGCATGTCCTGAGCTTCAGTTAGAGAATTAGGGCTTCTCAAATGAAGGCCTTGCAGTGTTAGCAAAAAACATCCCTTGGCACCATCTACTGGCTCCTGAGTGGTTATGCCACTCAGTGTGGGCCCATGTCACCAGAGTGACTGACAGGAGTTAAAAACTCACTATCGGTGGGATCCTATCCATGTTAAATACATTTGAAAGGCCTTGACAGGTATTAGCACTTACTGTGCTCTTGTCAATTACCACACAGGAAACACTGCCAGGCTGGAACAGTGTGCAGATGAAACTCCTTCAAGTAGAACAGCAATAGGTTTTCTACTGTTCATAAGAATCTCATTGTCCTTACACAGCCTTGGCCAGCTTTTGCTGATCCACAGACAACAAATTTAGGAAGTAATAAACTGCTGCTCAATTCTTCCTGTCAACCTCAACAGTGATAGTACCCTCCTGTGGCTGCAAGAAAATGTGTCTACAATACTTCACACCCATAGAGGAATAGTAAACATCTGCCCTAGGCTGACATATTTTATGTTTGGTGGGTACAATCTTGTCAATAAAGCAAACCAAAGGTAAAGGACTTAACAGTGTTTCCTCCACCCTACTCTTTTATTCAATGCACAATTTTTCCACAGCTGCCAAATGCAGAGTCAATTTCATTAATGTACATCTACCCATGCATCATGCAATTTGCATTTTGGCCATCAGAAGGGAAAATAATTTATTCAAAGCTTTATAATAACTTTATAAAGGCATGTGAAGACCAGTCTTCTGGTCGAACCTTTACTGCATGTTCCAAAGAGCTGAAAAACCTCCCATTTGCTCTGTACGCAACAGATCTTGCGAAGTCTAATTTGCTGGAGGTTTGCACTTTTTGTCTCCCTCCTCTCCCCACCACAATAACACCAACTTCCCCCTGTATGTCTTACAACATATCCTACAAATAACAGACATGACATGCTGTGGCTGATCTGGAGCTCAACACATAGTGGTTGGTCAGAATGTACATACACGTCCACCAGTTTGCCAGCTGCTGCCACAGAGAATCTGCTCGCCTGTCCCTCTGTGAACACTTCCATTTGGGTTTCTCTTCTGAATGCCAGTTTTCATAAAATTTGAGGGAACTTAATCATCTTTGAGACATCTTTCATTCAAATGTTGGTAGATATCAGTTTCCAAAGCTCTGACCAGTAATGAGATTACTTCAAAACAGGCTGCCTACATAACTTTTTTTTCTTTAAAAAATAGGCTAAAACCACACATGTATCTAAAAATACATTTTAAATAACTTGGGCTTTTAACATTGTTGTTGTGTTAAATTATTCCAGGTTGTTAGATCTTTATGGACTGTAGTATTTACTAGAAGGAAAATGCTTTATATTAAAGCAATACTAAAAAAACCCCAAGAGTTGCAAGCGCAAACAGAGTTACTGATGAGAATGAATACCAGCTCTTTGGCTAGTAAGACTGTTATTTAGCTTCTGAAATCCTGCCAGTTCAAAGACAGGGAAATGTAAATGAGTATCATCCAAACCTGACTAGATAGCAAGGCTGCTATAGCAGTTTCCTCTGAGAGAGAGTTAAGAGATTACCTTATATGTAAAGGACTTGGACGATGCACTGCCTGCCCACATTCCTTTGCAGAGTACATGACAACCCCTCCTTTAATTTGCCACAGAAATGCCAGTAGATGTATCACTGCAACTTCCCAGACTAGGTTACTAAGTGAGATCATAATATGCTTAAGAGAAACTCTCCTCTATTCTCTACACGGGAAAAATAATTTTCCCTGTTGTGTGATTAAACATATTTCCTGCTTCATTCAGTTTTGCAAAGAATAAATGTTATAAAATGCCAGGTTCTAAGGTATATCAACAGCCCTTCCTATTTCAAATTTTCTCAGCAGCCTTACCTGAAACTGCTGAAGAACTGCAGAATTCTAAAGAACAGAAGTCATGCTGGTTAGAGGCTGCATCCTGGACTCTTCATTAGGGACCGTAGTGGTAGGACAAGGGGTAACCGGTTCAAACTTAAGCAGGGAAGTTTAGGTTAGATACAAGGAAGAAGTTCTTTACTGTAAGGGTGATGAGGCACTGGAATGGGTTGCCCAGGGAAGGTGTGAACGCTCCATCCCTGGCAGGGTTCAAGGCCAGCTTGGACGGAGTCTTGGGTGAAATGGTTTACTGTGACATGTCCCTGCCCATGGCAGAGGGGGTTGGAACTTGATGATCTTAAGCTCCTTTCCAACCCTAACTATTCTATGATTCTATGAAGTATTCACAAATTAAGCTTAGCAAACCCAAAAGCACTTTCCCCACAGAGAAGCACCTGATTCCTTACAAAATTTCTGTAATTGCAGCAGTGTCCTTGCTCAGGGAGTGCCATTTGCGTGCCTTGCAACATGCAGAAGAACCCAGCTCTGAGGAGTTAACTGAAAACTGCACGTAGCAGTCCTAACCTGTCTCACCAGGAAGCACAGTACACAGTGAATATTTCAGTATCTCCTTCACACTGTTAGAGATATTAATTGATAACTAAAATAATTTTTGATGTCCATCCTGAATTCCACATTAATTGCAATTAATTGTCAAAGCAGGTGATTTATCAGTGCTTCACAGGCATGTGTGACAGGGATGCCACAGTGGAAGGTGTACTTGTAGATATCACCAGTTTTCAAACATCCAAATAAAGCATTGCAGTTCATCTGCTCAAGTGACTTCAAGACAAAAGAAATTATTTTGCTCATGTTACCATCTGTAAAGTAACAAGCCTAAGTCTAGTTTTAAACTAATACAGCTAATAATGTTGTGCTCTTTAAGGGTTTTTTCCTCCACTATTACAATTATGTTGATTTATATTTCAACCTTTTTGTGTAAAGGAGAATTGGCAGTTCCAAACTTTCCAGTCATGTATCTTTGAGCCCATTGATCGCATAGCATTTCCAGTACTACTGTGACTGTGATAACTGCAGCACTTTGGAGTGCTGACAAGACACATACAGTGAACATCTTCAATGATAATTGATGGCCTGAGCCAAAACTGTTAACAGAAAAAGCTTATATACAATCACGAAAGCTGTTCAGCTACTATGGGTTCATAAACATTGCAGAAATATCTGGTGGAAGGAAATTCTTGTGGCGAAAGAAGACTCAGAACCAGAAGACCTGGTTCCACTCTGCCACAAGTGCAGCACTCCGCAATGATATGTCTTAAAGCTACTTCCTCAAACACTCCGCAGAGGGTTTCCCCTCCTCTGAATACTTTTTAATTGCTTATATCAAAACATTACTAGGCTTTACGTGAACTTAAGTGCTCTAAGGTCTGAATATGATCCTACGTGTAAAGAAAGATAAATTAAGAAAAGTACAAGAGCCATGGGAGACAGGCTGGAGACAAGAGACCAGCAGAGGATGAGAGACAACCAGCATGAAGTTTTGAAATCTTCTTCATGCCTACAAGCACAAATTATGCTTTTACTTTTTAAGCCGGGCTTTTCCCTTCACTTTCAACAGCTATGGATTGAAGATGTTCTCATGTTGCCCTTTCCACTGTTTCTTTGTAGAAAAGTAGAGGCTGTGGCACTGCATTTTGGGCTACTTACTGTACAGAATGAGGAAGAGAGAGGACAAAAACTAGGAAAAGGAAAACACCTTGCTCTGCAGCCCAGTGTTAAATACACAAAACAGAGACCTAAATCTTAACACCCTCTATTAGAGATGCTCTATGGTTCTTTCTGCAGGAATTCAAAATGAAAGCCAGGGGATCTGGATTCTTAAAATGGGCCTTTGTTTTAATCCTGTATTAGAAAAAGGTCCCTGCATGGACTGTCTTCTCCTGCTATTCAGGGTGTAAATGTTTCTGTTATGTATGATAGTCTGGTGTTACTGTGAAGAAGCAACTGAAATTTTTAGCTTAGTCTAACAAAGTTCTTATTGAAAAATATCCAAATCAATTCCTCTGAGGACAGAGGACAGATTACTTCTCTACAGAAAATGCTAAGTTAGTTTAGCACAAAAGAAATATGCTAAAAATACATTCTCTTTGCATGGGAATAAAGGCAATTCTTTAGCAGCTTCAAGTAACGCTTTAATTAGTCTCAGCTACAGCTCTTACACCCTAGCATTCCCACAGTCTTTAACCATGAAGGCTCATACTCAAAGCACTGACACCCCCCCAAACTGCATTAGTCAGGGTGATAATTCTTATGGCAGCTTGTAGGACCAGGCCATTAAGGAGAAGGGTTCTGCATGCTAATAAACAAAGTTGCCTTAAAACATGTGGCCTTTTATTATGCTTTTATAGAAAAGCAATTCTTTTTCACTCTGAGATACTGAAAGTTCTCCAAGCTCCCTTGTGAAATATGTCTCAGAAGAATGAATTCAGGCTCTGAATGAAAGCAACAGGCTCTGAGCTGGCATTGCCTATTTTTACTGAATGAGACTGCGTTCCTTGGTGAGCCTGTCCTTCCTAGCATCACCATCCATGCTGACACAGATATGCAGTGACTAACGTGGGTCCTCGTATGCACAGACACACAGCAGACGTTCAGTGGAACCTGCCACTGTGGGGACTGACATTCACAGCTGCAGAGCAGCCCTGGACACGGAGCTGCGTGTTGCCACTGCCCTTTATAGCCTGACACCCAACCCCACCACTTCCCTGGCATATTCAAGTCACTTCATCAGGCTGTGGCCCCTAAGAGCTAGTAACTCTCACCCCAGACACGGAAAACACTGAAAGGAGACTACCCGCACACACACCGTCTGCACTCCTTTCGCTTCCTCCTCCCTCTTTCCCAGCCCTTCCTGCTACCTATCAGCCCTCACCCTGCTCCTGCCTCAGAGCTCCCTGCTCTCCCTGGCCCCACGGTCGCCCCCAGCGAGCACCCTGTCCCCGTCCTCGTCCGGTCCCCCCCCCATGGTCACCACGCGGCATCCCCGCTCACCCCCGGCCCCCCGCGGCCCGCCCTTCCTCCGGACGCCACGTCTCCCCCCACAGCGCTCTCCCTGGCTCACCCTCGCTGTACCCCCGATTCCACGGGGAGCCTTGCCTCCTCCCTGACCCACATCCGCAGGCAGGCAGGCAGGCAGGCCCGGCCCCGGGAGCCAAACCTCCCCGTCCCCGTCAGCTGCCCCGCTTCACCCGCATCTCCGTGCACACGGGGCCTGCCCTGCCCCACACTTCGCCTCCCCCCGCACCCGCACTCGCTGCCGGCCGCTGCCCCATAGCCCCCTCTGCGGCCGGGGGCAGCCCCACGGCGGCCGCGGCGCCGCTCCCCGCCGCCCCCGGTGCCGGTGGGGTCGTCGCGGGTGGCACTCACACGCCTCATCGCCGCCGCTCTCCGCGTCGCCGTCCGAGAAAGACTCGGCCCCATCGGCGTAGCCCGCCAAGCCCACGATCTCCTCCTCCTCTTCCTCCTCCTCGTCCCCCTCTTCCTCCTCCTGCAGCTTCCTCGGCACCTGGCTCATGCCGGCCGCGCTCCCGGCGGGGCTCCGAGGGCCCCTGTGCCTCCGGGCAGGCTCGGGGAGCGGGGGGCCCAGGTACCGCGCTGCCGCCGCTCCCCTCCCCTCGGCGGAGCGCGCGGCGCAGCCCGGCGGCGGGGCGGCAACGGAGAGCAGCGGCGTGACCCGCGTCACCTGACGCGGCCGGTCACGGGCCGGCGGGGCCTCCGCGCTCGCCCGAGCCCGGCGGTTAGGCCCAGCGCCGCCGCTGGCCGGCACAGCCCCGGTGCTGCGGGGCTTACAGGCGGGCTTCGGGGCCTGCCGGGTGCCGCCGCTTCCCAGCGCAGGCCTAGAGGCACCCGTGGGAGCAGCGCACACATAGAACGTTGGCCCTAGCGTGCGGGGGGGCGGGAGGGTGAGGGGAGCGTTGGTCTGCAGCACCGACGCTGCTGCTGGTGGGTTTATTACAGGCAGCCTGCCCTCGGGGGCTCCAGGTCAGTCAAGCCGTGTGCCTCACCCCGCACGGAGCCCCTAAGCGGCTGTGGGGCACGCCGGCATCACCCCACACGTCCTTCTGCCTTCAGTATGTGGGAGATAGTGGGACTCTGGTCAGCTCAGCCCGCAGAGCCCGCTTGGCGCTGGCTGTGGTGTGCCCCCTGCTCCTTCCATGCTGACCGGGCGGGCGTATGGCTAGGCTCAAAATGCCAGGGCAGGCGCTACTGGTAGGTGCTAACATACCTATAATGTGGGTGGGAGATTATTTCAGAAATAATAATCTGGATGAATGGGGACTAAAACCCGTGGGGGTAACCCTCTGAAGAGGATGGCATTTTGAAGACCCTAACAAACAGGTGCACTGGACTGCCTGCCATTGCTTCCTCCAGACCTGCACCATACAGACAGACCTTCGGCCCCTCAGCCCAGCCCCTTCTCAGGAATTTCCAGTGCTGCTGCTGCTGTCTTGCACCAGTCTAAGCACTAGAGCATGTGCGTTAGTCGCTGGCTGTCATTCCGTGCTGTCCACTGTGGTGACTGGCAGATGAGTTCCCGATTCTTCGGCAACAAATTTTCTTGTTTCTGTTTCTCTCATACTGCTTCTTCCTGTCGTGTCCTGTGCCTCCTCCCTGCATTCAGTGTAATGGTTGGACTTACGTTTGGAGTCTCCATGTATTTCCTGCGGGCTATTATCTTCCCACCTCTACACTGTGGCAGCCTTCTTCTTACCAGGCTTTCCAAGCTGCACTGAAACACTTGAGGTAATGGAGGCATGCTTTTGTTCAGGAGAGGAAGATGGAGTAATCCCCCTACCATTCCACATAGTGACTGATACATGAATTGATCAAAACGCTTTTCTTAATTCTCAACAGCTTGGAAGTTTTGCTTTAACACATTAGCAAAAGATTATGGGAAACATTTCAAAGTTAAATCCCTTGCAAGGAATTAGGACTTGAGTTTGGAGCAGGATTTTTTACCATTGTGTTTTCAGCACTGTGTCTTGGGGCAGCCCTGGGGAGGGCATTCATCTGTGGAAAACTCCTGATGGGAAGAGGAGGAGTTTCCAGGTCTGTAATGAAGGACTATCCATCTCACTCACCAGCTGACCACATCTGTGCAGAAAGGGCTTAAGGTTCAAGGCCAGCTATGGGGAGCGTGTCTTGCCTAGAAATGACTGTCTGTATTAGTTTTCTTTTATGCGGAGAGGTATGAAACATCACCAGTGAGAGACAGAGACAGAATAATTTGGAGATATTTAAATACTAAGTCAGGGTGTAGAAGCTCAGGAATGAAAGGACTGGTTACAGTGCAGCTCTTGCCACAATAGTGGCGTCAATGACCTCCTGCTTGACCGCAGCTTTGGCTTCAAAGCCACGCAAACGCTAGGCCCATTGCCAGACAGGTTTTTAGAGTAGGGCTGAAGCGCTTCTGCCAAGCCCTTGGCAATATAATCTGTCACTGATTCTATCTACATAAGCTTCAGGACTTGTTCCTCCTTTGTCAGTTTGCCACCAAGTTGTTCTCTGTTCCCTCTGCAACTGGCCATTTTCTTCTTTCTTTTGCATCAGGTCATGTAACTTTGAAGCCAGTTGCATGGTACCCAGCCTTCCGTCACAGGACTTGTAGTAAGGGCAGGAAGACAAGGTGGTGAGTCTTTGCATATGCAACAAGTACAGTACTAGATGTGGCTGGACTTTGTGGGAAGCTGTGGTGCATAGATGTGATATACTTTCTGTTTCAAGCATCTAGGGAATCCCCTCATGAATTTCCTTCCCAATGGTAAAAAAAATAAATCCAGAAGAATACAAAATCAGCTGTCTGGATTTAAAAAGGGAATTGTCCCACTGACATCCAGACAATCACAGGAGCCCATCTGCATCTTGGTTTGTAGGATCATGACAGCGCCTCATCCTGCTTCTGTTAAAAGGGGAAAACTCACATTAAATACATTGGTGGCAGATCACTGCCAAGAAAAGTGTTTTTCTGTGATGTGTTAACATCTTGTTTCTCAGTCATAATGATCAAATATAGCCAAAGCAGTCCTGCAAAAATTTACATATCTGGAACTTATTTAACATACAGCTGAACTGTCACACAAATACTTTGACTGCATCGGAATTTTACACCGTTATCAAGTAGAATAAAATTCCCACGAAGCGGACCTATCCTGAATGTGGAAATGAGAGAAGAAAATGATCATCTGTGGGGAACAAAACTGTATTTTTATGTATTTTAGCAGTTACATTCCAATTTCAGTAATGACACCAAACTTCAGACGAGTGCTGTACTTCTAATACAGCAGCAAAGCTTTGCGGAGATCAGAGAGGCATCGGAACACAAAATTCAGTCAGTAAATCTCTCCTGCAGAGCACCAACGGTTTTGATGTGAATCTACGGCGTGACTATCACCACAGAATGAATACCATAGTAATGGCTTAGTGAAAAAAAGTAGAATCATCTGCAAAAAAGACACCATTAAAAAGAATATATTTGTCATGTAACTAGGTGGTGTATGTGATACTTCAGTGTTTTGTCCATGTAGGCCATCATCCTGAGAATGCCCCTGAGCCAGAGGGGGACCTTTGGAAGCAACTCGCACTGGATCAAAGACTGTTCTAACATTAACTTCAACCAGTACTTTAATACAGGCATTTTTATCATTTCACTCACGCTGCTCGTACAAGCTGGTCTCTCCTGTACTGGTGTCTACAGGCGGTCCACCTAATTTGCCTCCCTACCAAACTAATTGGTGCTGGTGTGTGAATTACCGACACACACATAATTGCCCCCACATGCACATGGCTTCAGTGAGCCTAAGGGGTGGGTGAGTGTGGTGGTCAGCAGGCACAGCCAGCTTCCGTGTCAGCCCTCTCTGACCTTCAGCCTCCAGAGCTAGCTGCCTGCCTCCCTGCTGGAGGGCATCCGGCCTCCCCGGCACTGGGCTCGTACCCCTCCTGCTCCTACACAAATTATTATGAGCAACAAGTAATTCAGGACAGCACCCAGCTCTCTAGGAGCCTCTGCACGGCCACAGCCCGGCCTTTCCGACCAGCAGCGCAACTCAGGCTCGAGGCCAGGCCGGTGGTCAAGACCAGCCTCCACGCCGGTGCTGGGCAGGGTGGCCGTGTCCCCACGCCTTCCCCGTTTCCTCGGTAGGGAACGGCTGGAAAGGGTCCGAGCCGGACCTGCCCTCTCACTGCCGCTCGCCGGGGCACAGGCGGGGCGGGCTGGCGGGGCGCTGTCCCCCCGCCCTCTCGCCGCGGCCGCTGGGTGTCGCCCTCGCAGCGAGCAAGGAGGCGGTGGGGGCGCCACCTCCGGGGCAGCCCAGCCCGGCCCGGCCCGGCCCGGCCCGGCCCAGCCCAGCCCGGCGGCGGAGGCGCTGCTGGAGACGGTGGGGCTGTGCCCGGCCCCGCGCCTGACGGGCAGCGTGTGCCGCGGGAGGAGCGCCGGTGAGCGGGGCGCCGCCGCCGAGCACGCGTGGGACTCCAGGCGCGGATCCGCGCCCTCTCGCCGGGGCGGCGTGTGGCTGTGGTGGGGCGGGCGGCGGGCCGGGGCCGGGGGCTGCAGGTGGGGGCGGGCCTTGCAAAACCAGCGCTCGGTGCCCGAGTGATTAAAAGTGTTCCGTTGTTACGGCCCAGGAGTAGGGTCCGGGGAGGGACCCTCCGGGAAGAGACCTCCCCCCTTTCATGCACACACGAACTCTCCGGGCTGCAGCGAGGATACGGTATTCTGTGCCGACGTGGGGGGCTCATTGCAGGTTTGGGGGTATAAACGGGGAGCTTTACTGTTCTTTTTCCAACTTTGAAGGCTGCGTCTGATGAGAAATGGACATCGGGCTCCAGGTCATCCTTCCTGTTGTTGACATCACCTGAAAACTCCACTGAAAATATTTCCACTAGTTTACTGCAAACATCAGCTCCCTACGAAGGCTCGAAACCTTGTGAGTATAGACTGGCTGCTGGGAGAGATCGCTGGGTTTAGAAATCCATGGCTACAGTGTGTAATTGTTCTGCAGTGTTCATTTTATTGCAAGCATTAATAAAGGGCTTATCATGCCCTAGGGTGTTGTGTGCATTACAGCATAGGCTGTAGACAGTGCTTTGTTTTTCTTGAAAGGCATAACCAATATATTTTATAATTATGTGTGAAATGGTTATTTGGGTTTCTGTTTGATATTTCTGCAATAAACGTGACCAAAAGGACATGTTGTTTTATACTGGATACCTTTCATTCACAGGGAAAACACTGAGAGGGGTAGAAAGTGTCATACTGGCAGGTGGATCAGTGAATCTTCCCCCCGAATTAGTTGTTTAAATGAACTTAGAATGTCCTACCAATATTAAGGAAGAAATCAATTGGAAAGGTCAACGAATCTTTAAGAGTGGAAAAATGTAAGACTAAATTCTTATGCAGCATTAATTAGGAATGGTCTGGACCCTCTGTAGGACTGTTTGAGTGTATGGCTTATTCTCAGAAGAATGTTATTTTATTAACTTACTTGCTTTCAATGTAGTGTGTCCAGGTGTGCAGCTAGTTTTATAATAACTTATTTTGGCAGGCTCAAGTTCCAAGTGTTGTGTAATCTTCATTCTCTAGATACTTGGAAAACAAAGTGTTTCTGGAGATGTATGATTATGTGTAAGATCTGCAGTTGTGTTGCAGACCACAAGATGTGGCATGCTTCAATTTAGAACTTCATAATAATTTCTGAGCAGAAAATATGAGTTACATCTACTGAATGTACCAAAACTCCAGTTGGCTGGCTAGATAAAGTATTAGGTACTTACCTGCCTTTAGATTTCAGATGCAAATGCTTATTTAGATACCTGGTGTGTAGATGATGTATGCCTGTTTGTGTCAATGAGGACCTATTAGTCTGCCAGAGTGGAGGGGAATTCTGTAGCATCTTGTTGCTTCTTTCCCTGTTGTTCGTTTGAAAAGAAATTGTAATAAAATTCAAAAGTGGTTTTGTAATATTACTCAGCTGGGAAAGTTTTCAGTTTCCCCTATTTCTTGATACTTACCCAGAGAGTGATATCAACCTCATGAGAGACTGGTTTTGAACATTAGAAACAAAATGATCAGTAAATGATTGGTGAAAATAAAGTGATAAACCTGCTGATCATCCAGGTGCTTTTCTTCATGCTTTTCTCAGAGTTGTCTTCTTTTTTGAGGAACAGAAACTGTGGGAAGCTGGATCCACAAATGAGGCTTTGATGTTTGCTGATACAATGTAGTTGCAGCACCTGGATTAGCATCTTGCCCTGTCGCAGGTGGCATGTTCTGGGGTTTGGACTGTCAAATTTACGATATTCTTGGGCTCGACAAGATGAGTAATATCTTAATAAGTCAGGTGCTTGTATGGTACAGTAATGAGTGATTGAGCCTCAAGCTGCGTTTCTCTACCTCTGACTTTGCCAGTGAGTCGTTTAATGATGTAAGAAAGAAACCTTGCTGCCCCTTACTCTCTGAATCTGATTAATAGGACTATCAATATCTATCTGCTGGAGGTTGGAGTAACTGTGAATGTTTGTAAAGCACTTCTAGGTTCTTAAATTAATTATACTATATGTCAACTACGTTTTATTTATTTATTCTCATTAGTTTCAGATTTGTAATTCTTCTTTTTCTCTCAACAATTAGGACTTTGGATGCACTTCCAGAGAACTCATAGTCATATATTTTCTTAGAGATACATCAGTGCAACATGTCACTAGTGGAAGTATTTTATTTAAAACCACAAATGAGGTACCGTATTTCACTGGCAAGATTGGCCTACAGAGATATTTGTCAAAGACATACATGAATTGCAATTGCTTTGGGCAAATAAATTCAAATAAGTAATTTTAGCGCATTTTGTTTATTAAAGAATGAAATACATGCCACCTTCAAAAATGATCCAACCAAAAGTAAAAAGTGTAGAGCTGCACTTTGGCAAGACTTCGCAGCAGTATAGCAAGGGACTAATTCCTTGCTTCCTGTCCAGCTATTTTGACCCCCAAAATTTCCAGAATAATTTCTGAGTGCAATAATAGCAGAAATTCTTGCATACCGTTGCTGGCTTGTGGACCCTCTAGGAAAATCTCAGTTATTTCTGTCTTGACTACTTCACTCCCTGTTAACAGATATTGCTGAAGAGCACTTTGTTACAGTATATTCATAGCAGTTGTGAGAGGGAAAAGTGAAATCCTGAAATCTGCATCTTGCAGGAGACCTAATTCAGTGACCTTTTGCTGAATTATGCGTAATGGCTTCTTTCTAATTTTTTTTCCCTCCTCTTGTCTGTATTTGGTTTATCTCATGCTTCCATTTAAAAGACTGTTGGGCTTGTGAAGGCAGGTGTTCAAAAGGTAGGAAGAGCCAGAGTAAACATACAGGAATTCCTGGCTTATTTGTTGCATAGCTTTCAGATGCATGTGTGTCAGGATGTTCTCTGTACATTGCTTCTCTGAAGGACATGGTTGTACATGCCACAGTGATGCTCTGTATTCAAGGTGGTGCTAGTTTTGCCACAGAAGTATTTTTACTGTTTTCTGTAAAACCCTTGAGGTCCCATTGCAGATGTACAGCTCTTGACAGCGAAGCAGGGAAAGATACTGTTGGTGTGCAGTAGTTCAATACCAGGGCAAAGAATGAGTGATGAAATGAGTACGTGATGAAACAGTGATGAAATGAGTAAGGGTCAGTTTAAGACTTGTTTTAGAGAAGTGTGTGTGTGATAAGTGAAACATTAAGGCTGCACAGGATTTTGAGGTTAACAGAAATCTAGCACATTACTACTAATAGTTAATCTGGTGTATTGAAAGAGGGAGATGTCCTGTGAAAACAGTCATGTCGTGACAAATGAATCCATGTTGTGTGGCCTGACCAATACTGTACAAGTTGAATTCTTGCGTTACCTAGTTGTGGAGGGGTTGTCTTGGTAGCCTCAGTGATATACTTCTGATGCAATACTGAGTGCATAGCTAGCTCAAAATATGCAGTACTGTAGATTGCTGGCTTGTTCTTTCACCATTTTACTTTTGATCCTTTGTTAGTGATCCACAGGTACTGTAGTGGGTTTGCCCTACTCCTGAAGAAAAATTTATTTAGTCTATGCCAAAAGAGTCCAAACTTTTTTCTTCTTTTTTTTTTTTTTTCAATCTTACGTTGTGATCCAAATCATATTTGGAGTATTCTTCATATCATGAAATCTTACCTCCTTCAAATCCTGGTTTAAAGCATGCTGCTTCTAGCAGTCTGTCCTTTACTTTCCCTTTCTCTGTTATGACTTGCTTTCTTCCCCATCTGTTTTTGTTAAGTGAGCCACTGAAGATAAAAGTTTTTGGGTGCATGACCTGGCATGGTGTTGGATGAAAGCATTTTTATTTGCATTATGGAAAATGTGTTTGGATTTATTGGGAATTAATTCTGTATGGGTGTGCATCTTCACTGTGTCTGCATTGCAGTGGGATCATTTCCTTTCCCAGTTTGAGATGCTGATTGCTTTAAGCCAGTGAGGTTATTTTCTGTTAGTTTTAACAGCATCTGCAATGTGACATCTTAGCAAGACCTGTTGCTAGTCTATTTATATTGTGCTGATATACTTCAGAGTCAAAATTCCCCAAATTGTCTCAGATGGGTTGGTCACTGAGGAGAACGCCAGCTTTATAAAATACAAAAGCACCATGAATGTATGGTAATCATGTATCTCAGTATTTGAGTAACATTTTAATAGTGATCACAGTGAATCATTTTAGGTACGTTTTACTTTAATAAGAGTTTGATGTCTGTGCGTGCGCTATGGCTGCAAAAATTGCAGCAAGTTCAGAGTCTTGGGCAGGATCTGATCTTTTCACCATATCACTACTGTCTCAAATAATTGCACTAGTATCTGCAGGGTATACCAATTGCTTAAGTCAGTTCATTGGTATATTGTAAAGCTTACATATTAGTAGTTTTCCTTAATTTTCTTTCTGTCCACTTTTGTGATTAAACTGTGTCTGGCTGAAGTCTTTTGAGAGGATTTAGGGATGTAAGGACAGGGGTTGTCTTTATTCTGGCTGTGGAATTATCTGCTTGCCATCTGCAGTCTGTCACTGACATTACTGTTCTGGTTTAAATCCAGATTTTGAAAGTGCAGCACTTTCTTATAATTTTGTCTTTTCCAGACTTTACAGCAGCTTCTGATTTCTTGCAAGTGTGGGTTTTTTTTCATAGCTTTTCACAGCTTCTGTATAAAATCAGGCCATGCTTTTTCCATGTGCTCTTTTTTCCCCTCTAAGTAGAAGTGGTATTGGTCTTAAATCTTTAATTCTTCCTCTTTTGTAATACTGTGATATAAGTTGAGCCTTTGACTAGCCCCAAGGATCTAAAGTTTGCATGTGTGGAAGCACAAGAAGTTCAGATAGATTCCTGTGGGCAACAAAACTGTTGTGTCTGTGTGCAATCTGTGTTCACTGTCTTTTCATTGAAGAGTGATGGATGGTGGAGTTGCAAGCAGATGTCACAGCAGATTCTGACTAGCTTGTTTTTAAATTTCAGAGAAGAATAAGATTAAATGTTATGCTTTAACTTGTATCATGTTATCCTTTTTGTATGCTGTCATATGGTGCCCTACAGGTAAATAGAGTCTCTACCCCCAAAACCTGGTAGCATGGGAAAAGCTCAGAGGCAAGATGTAGCTGGAAATTGTTTTTCCTCCTGCCCCTGTGTCACGCTGCCTGCAGTATACATTTCTTTCACAGGTTTAGGTTCTCTTAGAAATGCTGAAATGCAGTCTCTGGACTTGTTAGGTTTGTCAGATGCCCCCATCTCCTCCTTCCCTGAAAAGAGATTGTGGAGGATCACATGTTCTAGTCCAGCCCTTGAACAAATATAAATTTGCTTCAGCACAGGAGATGACACCCCAGTTTTAATGTGTGATCATTTCTTCCAGAGGTGTGCTAGTTTCCTCCAGGAACAGCTGTTCAGCATGGTTGGATACCCTGCATTAGTGCAGCTATGGCTTAAGTTTATAGATATGAATGCAAGACAAATGTGAAATAAGCTGAAGTGTGAGTTTAAAGTACTGTATTTTATTAATGAACAATCAGCTATGAAGTTGGATCCTTTAGTTTCATCCTAAGGTTACACAACATTAGTTTGGAGGAGCTGGGGCTTAAGAAATCCTGACCTGGCATGCACTGGGTGAGGCCATCATCCATTTCACTTTCTCTGATGTATTAATGGACAAATGGAGATGCTTCTGCAGATGGATAGCTTAGCTACCAGCATGCCTGGTAAAGGAATACCAGGAGGACAGCTGGTAAACAAGGCCAGCTCAGTCAACAGAGGGAGTTGGTGTTAGCTGTTTTAGTTGCTACTACCCTCAAAATAAGCAAAAGCAAGTCTAATTTATTTATATTCTAATAAGATGAAGAGATTTCAAAAATTTACCAGGTGATACAGATGCTTTTCATGTAGCTTGGAAAAATAGAGTACCAAACATAGCTGCTTCTCTGTGCAGATGTCTTCATGAATCACATTATTTCAGTCAGCTTAAAGGCAGGGAGAGGTAGCCATTTCTCGCTGACTAGGACTGATCTGTCCATCTGGAGAAATTTCTTTCAATTCTTCTTGCCTGGTGGCCAACAGCCAAGTAAGTCATCTGCATTCAGGTATGATGGGCCTGGTTTGGAGGTGTAGGTGAACACTTCCATTGTCAGTCTGGCTAATTGTCAGCTCTGTTAAATTGGCTGCATTTTGTTTGCAGGGAAAGATGGCATATATTCTCTTTAATGCCTTTTGCTCTTTTACTGTATCCATGTCAGTGACTCTCAAGCTGAGGAGCGTATGTGAGCAAGTAGGAAAAAGACTGAGGAAGCCAGAGGAGAAAGGCTAGGAAAATGATAGCTTGAAAATTGCTTCCTGAGAAGAGGCATTTCTTCTCACTTGTTTTGAGCCTCACATCTGCTGTTTTAATCTGATGCCTTCTGATTTTTCTCCAACCCGATTTCCCTCTATTTAATTATGTCGTGCCTTTGGTTGTCTTATGATCTCCTTCCTTGTAAGTTTTCTAGTTTTGCTAGACATTTTCTGAAGAGAGAGGGACAGAGTTATAACTTTCAGGATGCAATTGAACTTTTTAGACAGTTGAATAAAGGTGCTTTTGGTTGTATTCTCTGCAGTAATAATTTTAGCACTCTCCCTGCTCTTTAACTGTGTTGATGCTTTCATAAGAACAGCGCACTATAAATCTAAGAGCTCATTCCTGAATCATCCAGAGCCTGTCATTATGCATATGAAGTTGAGGTGTTTTTTCCCACCATGAATACCAGTCTGTGTTTAAATAGTATTTAATTCTGCCATTTTAGAAGCTGGTTATTTGATGTTGTTAAGTCTTTCCATATCTCTTTGCAGTCAGCACTTGTCTTTCTCCTTAATAATTTAGTATTATTAGTAAGTTCTGTCATTTAAATGTTGTAATCTTTCCCTGCTCCCCCTGTGATTCATTAGTGGGTATGTTGAATGCAGTATATTCTTTACACAGATCATCATGGAACTGCAGGGTTAGTGTCCCTCCACTATGAAGACTGAATGCTGTTTTGTTGTACCATTTATTTCCTGTCTACCTTGTTCTCCATACAGATGAGGACTTTTCCTGGTTTTGTAATACTGCTTTTTTGTTTTATTTTTTTAAGCATCATTCGTTATTTTGAGGGAATCTTTCGGGACTGGATGTGAGTTACCATGGCTTGAAAAATAATTACATCAGCAAAGCTGTGGTAACAGGCTATGTGCAAACTCACCACAAATGTGAAATAGCTTAATTTAAACCTCTTTCTTGCATCCAGTCAGCATTCAACTCTTAACTAGTCTACATTGCGTTCAGCTCCCAGCTTGCTTCATAAAATTTTAAGATTCGGTATTCTGTTTGGGATTTAGTTTTGGTCAAATAGCACACTGGGTGAATTTGTTTCCTAGGTCTCAAATAAAACTTCAAAGTAATTTCTGCTTCTGTTTCTTTTTACTTGTCAGACTAGGTTGACTGTTTCTATATTTTAACAGTATCCAGCCATTTCTCAATGAGAATTTCTCATTTTGTTTATCTGGGAGCAAGATGGGATCCAAAGTAAAAAGTGAACGGCAGATTAAAAGAGTGGTATGAATTCTTGCACCAGGTAGCGTGCCACACCAATGATTTGAAGCAGAATTTGTAGATATAAGCTCTGGTCCTTGGCAGAGTTTCTTAACACCCGCCTCCCCCCCCCCCCCCAAAAAAAAAAAAAATCTCCCCCAAAGCCCACAACCCAAAACCCAAAAAAACCCTGAAATCCAACTATTTTTAAAAATTATGCCCAGTTCTATTGTGTGCCTACAGGAGTAACTTTAGATGAAAAAAACAAACCCCAAATTTTTTCTGACTCTTCTCAGTTCCCCCTTATCCCTGCCCACCAACACTTGTCTTTGAGAAGTTTTAAAATCAAACTTTTGGCTTCAATAGTCCATTAGTCTTTCAGAGACTCTGACCTTTCACATCTCTGTGCAGACATACAAATGGGGATGTTGTCGCTTCAGTTATTAGAATCATGTCGGGTTTTTCTTCTTTTGTTTTTAATCCTCAAAGTGGAATAGTTGGCATTGAAGCTGGAATCATATTTTATTCAAAATATAGCATCCAGAATTTGGATGCGTGTATTTCCAGCTTTTAAGAATAATTATAATTTGCAATATTGTATTACTGTGAATTTGCTTAGGCATTGTATGTGAGTTTGTACATCCAGCGAGTGTCTGAGTATAATTACGTGGGATGAGCCAGTTCTGGTACCGCACAGGCAAACCAAGAAAACAGGTAGTGATGCATTCAGTAGAACACACTGAATAGAACACAGCACAGCACTTGAAGAAAACAACATTGAAAAGTTTATTTGTTCTCCTTCTCATAATTTGAAATTAAGAAGCTCTCCTTGACAAAGCTGAAACAAGCGTTGAGCGACTCATTAGGCTGTGGTGAAAAGCCAGCTTTACCTCAGTGTTTCCCAGAGACAGAGTCAGTGGAATGGAGATCTTTCTCTGTCTTGCAGTTGTCTGTAGCTCTTATAAAACTCTGCCTTGGTGGAAAAAACACTAAATGCACTTTTCAGATAAGCTGAGTCAGGAAGGGTTAGCAGAGTAGAGTGATACTATGATGAAATTTCTCACCGCACTATTAAATGTGTGCTACATTAAGAAGATGGGTTTCCTGATCATCCTAGGGAGCAGTATACCATCATCCTCCCCCATATACTAAGATTTTGAAATGCATTAACCATACAGGCGGTGTCTCAGTCTGATTGTTATTTATAAATTCATATTTTAATATAGGAAGCAAGCATCTGTTGCATGTCTGTGCTTTCTACTTGTAAAAAACAAACAAACCCTCACTCGCTTAGTTCTCATGATTCAGATTTTGAGTATTCGCTCTTCTGCTAACAGAAGTTTCTCATGATTCGTGTATTAAACTTACTAGTTCTCCAGATATACGCGGTCTTCCAGGAAAAGCTGGATAGGGCAAAAAGGTAATGCAAAAGTTAGTAGATTTTACCAGATGCCATTAAAAAAATTGCATCTCATGCTCTATAAATGGGATTTTCAGGCCTTACTTAATTAACGATTAAAATAAAATGATACTAAAATAATTACTCATCTTTTAACAAAATTTTCTTTGCTTATACTTGAATAAGAGAGGTAATTATCAACAACTAGTGTGTAGTAAAATTATGATTAGTTTAAGTCTCAGAAGAGTAGACCTGAAAAACAAAACCTTCAACTAGTCTTTGCATTATTAGATAGTTTAAAGCCTGTTATCCTGGGCTTTTAAAAAATTCATTTTTATGCCGTGTTTTGTAACAGTAGTGCTGGATCAAACCTGATTTCCCTGCTTCTGATCCCTGACTGATCTCATTTAATTCAATGATTGTTTACATGAATAAGACTCAAAGAATGTGGCTTTGTATGAAAAACATCCTCCCAAAGGGAGTTGTAGTAGGCTTACAGTTAGTGTAAAAAAAAAAAAAACAAAACCCAACCCCCCCCAAAAACAACAAAAAAGGAAACCTATGTTTGTGTATTCTTGTCTCATGGTATAGTGATTTTCAGTGAAGTTTCATATTCCATGAAATTAAATCTGTACCCAAGATGATATGATACTGGACAATTTTTATAATTCGGCATCCAGGTCTGTGCTGTTGGAACAATAGGCTGAGTGTTCTAAGGTGCAGATAGCCTGACTAAAATAACACGTGTTGCGAAAGAAGTTGCAGTGCGTTTTCAATAGAGAATGTTCAGTAGAAGAGTACTTATCAGCTCTGTGTGGTATATGACAATCACAGGACTAGTTAACAAGATACAGAAAATCTCAGCTTGCTTTCTGTTTACAAAACTGGCCTTTCTAGAGGGACTGGAAAACAAGAATAGAGTATATAATATGCTTGCCTTCTCTTTCTTCACCTCCTATCTGTCTTCCTATATTAACCCAAAAATAGATGGGAAGACAAACTGTAAGAAAACGACATTAGAGTAAGTCCTCCTCCTCCGTAGTTTTCTCTTGTCTTATACACTATTGAGGGTGCCGACAGAGCAAAACTGTGCTGTAACTCTTCCTTGATCATACTGCTGTAGCTGCAAGCTCAAGGATGGATTGACATAGTTGGGGAGTGATCTTGTCTACACTGAAATGCCAATGTGTTTTAGTCATACTAAGGCCACTTTTGTGGTTTTAAGGTAATAAAGATGTCCTTGACCTTTTCTTCATTTGATTTTCCCATGCAAAACTCCTCTCCATCTTGTGCTGCTCACAAAAGCTTCTCTCTATTGTTCCTCACCTTTGTCTTCTCCCCTCTTTTGTCCAAGAGTACTCTGGCATCCTTGATGTGAGAATCATCTGCTTTTCTTTGATCTGTTCCTCATCCCTTGCAAATCTCTTGTTTTGCTAGTTGTTTTCCTGACAGTGGTTAATGAGTGCTTTGAACCCAGATGAGCTATGAATAGAGCAAAAGGTGGCTTAACAAACTTTTAAAGAAGAATTAGTGAGAGTGAAAAAGAATCCATGTGCCTCTCTCGTGCTCTTCCATGTGCTCTTTACCAGATTGGTTGTTGCGTGACATGTCTTCTGAGTTGTTAAGAAACCTCTACATTCAGAGTTTTCTTCCTCATCCTCTCTTCTAGGCTATATGTGTTTCACTTAGCAATCTCAGTTTTTTCTGCTTTCACTTCAACTTCAGTAGTATTTGCGGTTTGGGGCGTATTTTTCCATATCTGACTTCTTTCAACTCTGTCTACTTCAACATCAGCAGCTCATGGGCTTTTCTGGTTCCTCTTACAGCTTTGTTAGGCTTCCAGTCCTTAGTAGTGCAGGTTTTTTTGATAACGCTAGTGTGCCGTGTTCCTTGGTAGTAGTGATGGTGAAGGAAGATCTATTTCTGTCTTATGGGACAGAACTCTTGCCTCCTTGTGGTTTTTGTTGGGCTTTTTTCCTGTATGTTTTAAAAGCGAAAAAGGTATTTGTCTGGAAGATGTCCTGGCATGTAGGAGGTACAGGGGTGCTGAGCTTCATGAGGGTAGGGAAGCAGAAGACCAAGGGGGGAAATCCTGCCTCCTTCTGGGAACAGGGTCCGGGAACACAGTGTTGCTATAGCATAATCCTACTCTTGTTGATTATTTCATTACCAGATCACCACTTTTGTTTATGTTTTTATTTCCCTTCAGGAGCTGGGCAGCCTTTGTGGGCAGATAATGTGAATATTCTCCACATATTAACACTATCTTGCACAAGCTGGCCTCTTGTAAAGTATGAAGAAGACTCAGATATGCTGAAATTTCAAAATACTTATTAACTACAAAGCAGGTACACTGAACTGCATTGTACTTCTTCAGTTTTGAGTGCCTCTTCAGTAGTCAAAGCAAGGCTAAAGCATCAATTTTTGCCTGTAGGGAAATTGAAAACATCAGGAGACTCAAGTGAGTGCAACAAATAGTGTTATGCTCTGTGGTTGGTTGGGCTCCTCCAGGGGCCGTGAGCATGCGGGAAAAGGTGGGAGAACAGGGAGTAGTGAGCAGGAGTGGGGGCATTGGTCTTTGCACTCACAGCTCCCTGTACTTCACACGAGTACAGGTATTTCTGGATGATGAACCTGTGATGACTTCTGCGCAGCCATTAGGACAGAGTCTTTTGGGAGCTGAGATTCTGCCCTGTAGGAGGAGCAGCTTTCAAGAGATGAAGAGATGCAGACTCTGTAGCGTAGGCTTTTTAATCACCTAAAATGATGTCAGTGGTGTTCCTTTCCATCTGTTTGAAGAGCCTGCTGGTATGGGAGATTTTTATTTTACCAGGATGGGTATTACATTTCGATGAAGCAGATGGCATGTGTTTGACAAGTGCACTTTAATAAGAGAGTTAACGTAGCAAGAATTCACTCTAACCCATTGGTATTTTCTTAGGTCTTTTGTAACATCAAAGCAGCCTTGTGCAGTGCTCATTATAGTCACCTGATGCAAGAGCCAAGGTTTTGTGATACCTACTTTCTTCTGTTGTTCCTATGCTTGTAAAGCTGGCAAGATTCTCAAAAGATATATGGAAGAGCAATGTGATACTCAAGGTGAGTTGTGTTAATCAAGCTGTAGCCTGCACTGAGAGGTTACATAAGATCAACTTCAGTTAGTTGGCCTAAAACTACTTTGTGTCAGCACTTAGCTTTCTAAAATTAATTAATTGCAATATAAGTAGAATAGGACAGGAACATACAATTTTGTTTATTTTGAGGTTGGTGTGGAGGCATTCCAAATGCTGAGCTGAATGTAGTGGACTGTTGCTCTGCATGGCCTTACTCTGCTAGAACAAATGAGAAAGAGCATTTTGGGAACTGAGCTGTCTGATGGACTGGAACAAAAGAGCCTTGAGGTAGGGAACCGAAAGTCAGATTTCTGTTACCTGACTGACATTCCCACCACTGCACTCCTGCATGACGTGGGGAAGATTCTTCTGCAGAATTTCCAGAGAAGTTAGCAAGTATTAAAGAAAGCACAGAGCATGCCCACAACTCACTGAGAGCTCCTTCAGCTCCGTATCTGCTATGGGACAGGTCAGGGCAATCAGGATTTCCAAAGTATTGTATGTCATGACCTGTTTGGAGATACTCACAAACATCATCTACACAGATACTGCTGTGAAGGGCAGCTTGACCATCCATCAGCCAGAAAAGACCAGAAAAGAAATAGCTCTACAGCTGTTTTATAGCATTACAGCTTCATGGGGGTATAGATTATCTTTTACAGATGCTGTTTCTTATGATAGTCTTCCTTCTGGAAGAACTTGGAGCATGCCTGTATCTGTGTTGCATCTCACTCTTCCTGTGCCTGGGTGTTTGTTGATAATGGTGAGTGCATCAAGCACCAAAGTCTGGTTTCTCTGGGGAATCATATCCCCAGTCCAGTCCACCTAGTCCAGAACTTGTCAACCTTGTCAACCTTTTCCCATTTTTTACTTATTTCTGACATCTGCCTTCCACCAATAGTCTGTAATTACTAGGGGTAAAGTTGAACTGTTCCTTTCTTTTGTTCAAAGTATCCAGCAGGAAGGGCTTCAGAAAACCTTCAGGCTGACACAGGACATAAAGCAGGTGTATGTTCACTCTCTGTAATTTGCAGGTCTCATCCATATGCTTTTCAGACTTTTTGAAAGGATATGTTTCCCCTGGTTCATGACAACCACACTGATGGGTGGTTTGCTACACCAGAGCAGGTTATTCACTGACTTGAAAAAATAAAAGTGAACTAATTTTTTTTCAGGTAGTAAATTCCAAGTTTATCTCTCTGTATAGAATAATTCACATGGTGGTATTCTGCCTTTGCCTTTAGTGATAAACCCTGTTTCTTGTTTGCATTGTTATTTGTGTTATCTTTTTGTTCCAGTAACAAAACCGTTAGGAATTACAAATCCAAATGTAATCCTATTGTACTTACCGTCAGGGCACTCACTGTTAGGTTCTTCAGGCTGATGCATTGAAAACCTCACTGTCAAAATTAATATGTAGGAGGAGTAGAATTGTAGAGTTTTAGACTAGTGCCCTTGTTCTTGACTACCTGTGTTTATTTTACATCACAGCATTGCATCCTTGGATATGAACACTTGATGAGGCAAATAAACTTTGATGTGCGTACTAGAATTACTGATTTAGTTGTGTTTGCTGCAGAGAAATAGCCATACTTTGGCATGGATCAGATATCCTCGGATGTGTGTGAAGGAGGACTACCAGTTTATGCATTTTGATATACTTAAAATCATAAATCTGTGTAAGTCATTGAATATATTTTAGATGGATCACAGAATCACAGAGTAGTTGGGGTTGGAAAGGGCCTCTGGAGATCATCTGGTCCAGCCTCCTGCTTGGGCAGGGGCACCTAGAACTGGTTGCCTGGGTTACTTAGTTTCCTTGCAGTGTTTTGTATTGGTATTATATATTTAAATGTTTGAATGTTCTGTATTGAGATTCATGTACCCCTATCTTAAGGCTCTGTAATGCTTAAGGATATTTTAACTTGTTTTGGGTTGGAAAATCATTGTAAGTTTTGCAATGAACAATGCACCATTAGGCAAGATTATATGTCAATTTTGGTACTGTACAGTCCATAAAACCTGCAGATAATGAGTACACAGATGGCTTGATTTAATAGATTGGTTTATAAGCACGGCTGAGAAGGATGAAGCTGGAGGGGGTTGAGGGAGATGTTTGTCTTCAGAAGTAATTCTGCAGGCAGTGTGAGGTTTTTGTGGTTTAGAATGTTGCTTAATACTCGATATCTGAAGTATTCCAGCGTGAAGGAGTGGGAAAGGACTGAGACCTTGGTGAACAATTTAAACTTTGCTGATCCCATGCAGAAAGTGCGGCAAGAGTGAGCATGACATGAGATGGGTCAGTGCCGCCGAAGGCCTTTTGCAGATAATTTGTCAAACCTCTGTTGGCAAAGTTATTTACTCAATGGTGGGACTGTCTTCAGAAATAAGTGTGTATTGCCTAAACTAAACTTATTCCCAGACTCTCAGGTTGTAACGTATGAGTCAGCAAATACGTCCTACTGATATGTTCATCTTTGTACTAATATACTCAGCCCAGTATGTTTTGATGAAGTAGAGATTTTGTATCAAAGCCCTGCTGCTGTCATTGTTTGCAGTCTGTCCCTGTACGCACCTTTTCTCAAGCATAACCCCCTCTTCTCCTCCCAAAATCTGCAATTGTAAAGATCCTGCTGGCATGTCAGAGCATGTCTTCAGAGAACCCGAAGGACATTTTTAATGAGAATAGCTTTAGAATTCCTGGCTTGATTTATTAAGAAAAGAAAAGAAAAAAATCACAGAAACAGCATCCTCTTACCTATTAAAATGTTTGCCTTCTACTTAATGGTTATATCAGCTTAGCTTTTGCAGGTGCAGATTGAATAACCAAACTGTTTTCCACTTAGAAGTATAGACTCTTTCTCTGCTTAAATGCAATACAATTCCACAGAGGGAAGTGGAAAGGTAAAGCACTGGAGATCTGTGTTCTGAATTACGAAAGAAATAAACATTCAGGACTTCAGGCTCATATGTTTCCTGCAGAATTTTCCTGTAACTTGTCTGTGAGAAATAGAGCTGAAAATATGTTTAGCAGTTTGCTGTACTGTTCTAAGGAGGTTTTTGTACCTTGTACAAAGGGAGACAAATAAGGCAACAGGTCTTTGCTTTTAATTCCATTCATCAACCCAGCTGTATTAATGTATGCATTTTATTTTTTTTTTGTTTGATTTTGAGCAAGGCTTTAGGTTACAGCCACAAAAGTAAGAAAAGTGCAATCATTGTGCATTATTTATATACAGGCATTCAAAATCATAATTCATATTCATAATCATGTTTATGGGCATAGAAACCCATTCCAGCCCGTGCTGAGGACAGCAGTTACAGCAGGTGCCCTAAGTCTTATCTGCATCTACATTGCCTTTCAGAAAATGCCAAACCCCTTCTCATTTATGCTGTTCCCAGTTGGTAGACATCATTTCTCACTGTTCAGTAACACCTCCCTCTCCTCCCTTCTCCCCTGCCCCCCCCCCCAAAAAAGCTTGACTCCCAACATTCCTGTCATGTCTACGAATATTTGTGCAAGTCCTTGGCAAGAAACTGACTCTGTTCCTCACCACTAGCCAGTCTGCTTCTCCTGCTTTGTATGCCTGTGTCTTCCAGCGCTTATTCCAGTAGTTCAAGTACCAGAGGAGGTGAGGTGTGTACTGTGGTTTTAAACACCCTGAGTACAAGTGGATCATTAGCATAGGCAAATAGGATGAGAGAATAGAGGCTTGGGGTGCTGCTGGATATTTGTTTTTCTGTGGCTTTTATTTAAAATGGAAATTAAACATGGAAAACCATAAGAAAAGAATGCTGTGGTATGAACCTTAAAGATGTCCCATTATCTGTGTTACTCTGTGAGAGACATGCTGCGTGTAGTGTGCAGGACAAGCAGTGACTGGGCAGGGCTGGAGAGAGGTAAGAGTGTGCTTTTGTGTGGAAGCTGTGACCTGGAACCCAAGAGCAGGCTCTTGGCATCGGGAGCAACGGTTGACTAATTCTGGCAGTTCCTGCCCTCTCTATGATTCGCTTTTCAGCTTTAGTGTTGTATTAACTCCTTCTCCTCAGTGTTACACTGACTCGGGGCAGGCGTGTTCCTTAGGTTTCTTGTTGCACTCCCAAACTGACACATTCACCAAAATAATGCAGGATAATTTTGTGTATGTCAAGTTCTTTTACTGTATTCTGTTGCATGAATTTACATGGCACATAAGTCTGGAAAAAATGTGTTTCAGGATTTTTGTTTCCTCATTTTAATACCCATCACTGTAGTACTACACCAAGGAGTTAGACCTCTGGGGAAATTTCTTTGCACTACCATAATGATGGTCAATTCACATTAGTTTAAATATAATAATGAGATTTTGCCCCTCATCCTAAGCAGAGCTGCCTCTGGAAGTGGAAATAAGGTATTCTTTGAGAGGAGACTGGCACTCTGTTGCAAAGGTTGCCCAGATGCCAGGTCCAGTACTTGATTAAGAAATTTCCTGCTCCTGTTGGTTCAATCTCTTTCTTGTTTTTTATAAGCTTTGAATCAAAGCAAGCTCATAGTAATGATGGTAAAACCTCCAGTATCTTCTGAAGTGAATTCCTGTGTATCCTCATCATAGCAGGTCTGTTAAGAAATCAACATGCAGTCTAACAAGGAGAACTTCAAGTAGAACTTCTGCCAAGCAGATAAAAATACACATCCATAGGTCTCATCTCCAAATCTGGTTAATATGTAAAATTCAAATGCCTTTTAAGAGAACAGCTACAGATCTGTTAATGTAAAATTCCAGGTGTTGTTCTCTTGTGTAAATAGCTTGTAAGTATTCCTGGAGGTACCAAAGTAGAAACTGTGTTCACCAAGGGGAAAGGCCTGCTCTGCTTGATGGTTCTGGCAGAAGTCACGTTTTGTAGGACAGGAGCAGGATCAATTTCAGATTCTTAATTTCTTTAGCCTTTGCTGCTTCCTGCTGAACTACCTATTCCCCCCCCCCTTTTTTTTTTTTCCAGTAGCAAAGGCTCCTGATGAATAAGAGACTTTGTGATGAATCTTGTAAAATTGGACCTTTTCATTCAGAGAACGGTTCTCCATTACTGAGTCTTTTGTTGCCTTCTATTGAATTGGAGGGGAGAGGAGGAGATGCAAAGTGTTGTCCTGTGACACTTCCCTCTAGTCTGCCTGAATTACCAGAGGGATGAATTGATTTGACTGTGGTCGGAATGGGGGAAAATGCAGCGGAAGTTGGTTCACCCTGTTAAATCCGAAGGTGCAGCAGTGGTATTACTTCACCTCTAGAACTACCCAGTTTTGAGAAATTTAAATGGAAAGTTTGATTTTTAACTATATTGATCCAGGCTGAGATATAATAATGAAAATGTTCAGGTTTAAAATCATATTTTTAAAATACACATTCAAGTCTTGCTGACTCACATTCCCTTGGAATACATCTCTCTTGAAGTTCGGTGTTTTTGTTTTAGTCCTAAGCTATTTCACAGCAGTGTTGGAATTCTAAGATTTGTTTTGTTAATACATGAACTTGGAGCTTCAGTACAAGGTAAATTTGGATTGCATGTATATTCAGGCTATATCAGAATTCCAAACACACACTTTTTCCCTTCTGAACATACCATATTTCTTATAGTTTTTCTGGTAATTACAGCTGGAGAGCTACAGTGGCACTTTCTAATTTAACTAGGGGACATGTAGTGCATGGTCAGACCTGCAGCAGCTGTGTCCCTGGAGTATACCTTGGTAAAATTACCCATCACACGTCAGGAGATAGTATCTGATTACTAATAGGTAATAATTAATATGTAAACATAGGTGTGTGAGCTGTCACTTCAAGAAGGGACACTGGATGCAGTGGAGACACTGCATGAAGAGGTTGTCTGTAGTTTGCTAGGTTTAGGAGTTCTTACTTGTGAAAGCTTGCACTTAGCAGAATTGAGTCTCGTAAACTTGCATTTAAACCTTAATTCTTCATTAGGTACCACAGGGTATCACACAAAGGTCTTTGGAATGAATCCGTTATTTGAAACTTCTGTAGTGGTTGTTAACTTAAACACCTTCAGAGAGAGAAGTGCCTTTTAATAGTCTGGCACTTTTGCCCCTTCAATTATTGCAGGAGTTCCTATTGTGTTAATTTGTGATGTTTCCTTCTTTCCAAGTTGAAGCGTGCAGCTCTGTTGCAGCAAACACTGCAGCATCCTTTCAGCATTGCCATCAGAGCTGTCAGTCTTTAGCTTCAAGAGAGCTGCCCTGTTTCCACTGGTTGCTTCCAGCTTTTTGTATTGGCTTCTGGTGTGTTGGCTTGGCAGTCACTCTCATCTGGGATAGATTTTCAGAAGACTAATCCTTATTTCATATAAAAATCTTCTGGACAAAATGTCTAACTTGGGAATTAGGCTGCCGCTTTCCACACTGCGTCCAAGTTCTGTGTTTGACTTCTTTATAATGTGCAAGAGGTTTGGCTGGGAAGGCTGTGCTGCCTCTGTGCTGCTTGTCCTTCTGAACAGTTGCAGCAGCTGGCATCCCTTCAGATCTCAGGGGGAGACCTTGTAACGCAGTGATAAACATCTAAATACTTTCAGTTTTTGGGGAACCTTCCTTGGCAGGGTACTTGTTGGTGAGTATAGCAAGACATGGCTAGATGGGACCTCTTTCCCTCCTTTTCCCTCCTTCCACAAGCAAGAAAGAGAAACAAAAAGTGGGTGCAAAAGCTAATCCTTTTGGAAGCAAGACAGCCTCTTCTCCCCATACCTGTGAGGGTAGCACCCAAACAGCCTGTGCCAACAGCTGTACCTAATGCAGATGTGCACTGAGGCCTCTTCCCTTCTCCCTGCAGACTGAAGATATTATATGCACTCCCCCCCCCCCCCCAACTCCTTGATGGTTTTCTTGTGACAGGGGCATCCTAGGAGCATAGTCCTTCTGAAGAGCTCCTCACATACGTGTGGATAATGCAGATCTGCCAGGTTCATGTACCACAAATGAGTGAGTAGAATATGGTGAACCTGCTCCTGATTTTTAGCCTGATAGTTTTCTTGCACTTCCTGCAGAATGGTATGGAGGGGCAGATTTTTCTGCCCAATCTAAAGGTTTGGGGAGTTGTTTTGGGTTTTGTTTTTTTTTTTTTTTTTTTTAAGAATTGGGATGTTGCCTGGTGTTATTGCTACAGATCTCCAAGACCTATTGTCAGGACTGAACATGTTTTTCAGGCTTCTCTGCTATCTTATCACTGCCCTCCTGTGCCTCACCCCAGCTTGCCATTTCCTCATCCATTTAATGAAGACAGAGGGTTCTTTATTATATGGTACTCAACATGCAGTGTGATAGCATTGCAGGAGAGTTAGTGGAGTGGTCATTACCAGGTGTTTGGCTTTTTCTGTTTCAGGGAGATCCGTTGCTGTAAGAATGGCTTCAGTCTTACTCAGCCCCTATGCAAATGGGTTGGGAATGCCTTGTTGTGTGGCACCATCTGTGCAGCCACAGGCTTTTCCAGGGGCTGCAAGAAGATGTGCATGGTGGTGCGAGTTAGATCCTTCTTAGCCTCCTGGGGAGGAACAGCACCTACTGCTCAAACAGAGGTGAAGTGGGTTTCGCAACATGTGGAAACTTCTGAGTTGGTGAACCAATAGATGTGAAATTCCATATAGAATCTTCAAAAGATGCAAACATAGATTAAATTTTTTCATGAAAGAAATATGGGGAGATCTGTTGTCATATAAAGGCTTCAGGATCGTTTTGTCTCTGACCCCTCCAGAAGAAGGAAGCTAAGGTTTTACTGTAGGATGTGCTTTTAGTTTGCTGGCCAGATCATCTGTTTCTGTTTCACCTTCTGTTTTACTCCAAGTGAGCCTGCACTGATTACAGTGTTGTCTTTTCTGGCGGGCAGACACTAAAGCAATACTGATCCAATTGTTGTCTCATAACTACTTCTTGGAAGACACATCCATCATTTTGTGGACAAGTTCAATAACCAGAACATGTTTTCTTCATTTTTGAAAATGTGGCTCATGAAACACGTGTTGTTCTTTGGAAGTGAAGCGCATTTTAATGTGCAATAAAAGTCTCTTACAAAGAGTACATGCATAGCCTACAGGGAAAAGTAGCTTAATTCTCCTGTCTTTAAAGATTATTTTCATTTTGGAACTTCTCTCCCAACAATATGATTAAAATAAGACACAGCCAGTGATTGTCTTGGACACTTGAGCCATCAAGGCAGTCAGGATTTGAAAGGTTTTCTCGGTATGAGTTAATAGCAATAGCAGCCTACCATACCCTCAGAATTTTATTCTATCAAATTGTATATAGATACTCTAAAAAGGCTATTGCAAATATTTCCTTGCTGAAGGAGAATTCAGCCATTATTGGATGTGATTATATTCCCATATGAAACCATCCCTTTGCCCATTAATGTATTGTATTTCTTCTGGCAAGTAGAATACATGCAACGTAAGCCATGGAACTGAATTCTTAATACAGTAATTGTACAAATGTCTTTTCCTATTCTATCAGTATAAATGCTTATTAATATTCTGTAACCTTGTTCCTATCACATAATAGTTGTGTTTGGAAGGGACCTCTGAAGATCTGTGGAAGCTGCACACTTTGGATATTGCAACAGTGGTTTAAATACCTGAAGGGACCTAAATCCTTATACACTCTTTGAAGATGAAACAGCTTTCGGCTGAGAAGCTTTCAAATGTATTGCTGATCTCCCAACAGTAGCACACTGCTATTGATTTTGTCTCTAGTAATCATTTCAGAGTTGCCCTTACATCATTGCCATGTTTTTGTCCTTCACCCTTGGCTGAGCTTTTGAGCAGAGAGCAGCTGGAGAAGGTGATGAGCGTGATGGAAAGGTAACCATTCAGAAAAAGTCAGAAAGGATGTTTGTACCAAAAGGTTTACATTGGGCATTCAGCTTCACAAGTGAAGCAGTGAGATATTTTCAGGTCACTTGTTCTGAGAGTGATTGGAGAGAGTCACCAGGGCATTGCAAGGTTTGGCTTCACGTTTTGAACAGAGGTCATGCTGGTCAAAATTTCAAGCTAGTAAGTAGTCATCTCTTGATTTTTTTTTTTTTGTTTTGTTTTGTTTTAAAAATGGGTCAGCCCAGCATTTGAAAGCTGGACTCCAAGAAGCTAGACTCTGAAAAGCAAGTATTTCCTCCACCTTTTCTGTCATTACTACACGATGAGTTGGCAGTTGACTACCCTGATGATCCTCATCTTGTCTCTCTTTTCTCTGTGGCAAACCTACAGCCTATGTGTACTTGAAACTGTGTGTAGAGCTCAGGCTTCTGCAACCATTTCCTCCTCTCTTGCCTCAGTTGCTCTGTTGTCAAATCACTAATGGTCAGACATTTAAGGAATGAGTCCATGATGGATTTAAGGACTTAAGTGAGGTCTAGTTCAAGGTATAGTGTCAGACACCAGACCAATAGTTTATTTCTAAGTAATGGCATAGTAACAAACAAACAAGCAATTATCCAGGTTGAAATGACAGCAAATCCAGTAATTCACCAATACTGAGCATGTGAACAAAGACTTACATGCCCGTGGTGAACAGGCAGGCTAACAGGAAGCCAAGCGTGGCTCTTCTCCAGATGAGGAGCAACTTGGACAAGCTAAGGGGCTCAGGGAATGCCAAATTCCCTGTCAGTTTCTTCGTTTACTCTTGAGTTGCAGAAGCATTACCTGGGCTTGTTAACTAATGACTGTGTCCTACCTCAGCTGCTGCTCTGTGCTGGTTCTATCCTTGGTGTGCACATGTGTGGAAATACCACATAAGGCATTACTAGCCTCACGCTGACACCTCTGTTGTTGTGGCTTGTCAGTTGGAAACTGATTATTCTGATTTCAGAAGGTACGGGTGGTGGTGTTGGAGGCAGATCTTTCCCTGGTGTCAAAGAGGTAGGTTCTGCTCCCAGGCAGCTGGTGGCTGTTAATGGATGACCTTTGTCTTTACTGTTCATGGAGAAGAGATCTATTTTATGTATGTGTACACAGTTTTCTCACCATTTTTACACTGGAAGGAAGGCGAAATTTCATATCCAGCATAAAAAATAAGGAAAAAAATTAAGTGAGATAGTGAAGTGAGCCATTTAGTCAGTCATGGAAATCTGGGGACCGAACTAGTGTTGCCAACGGGTGCCAGCCAGCTCTAGACACCCAGACTTTTAACACAAGTGCTTTTGACTGTGCTCATATGTTTTATTTCAGGAGTTTTTAATGTTAGCATCCTGAAGGCTAGGGCATAAGTATAAACCATATGTTTCAACTCCCTTCAGCTGGAAGGGGATCAAGTTTAGGATTTCCATTCTCCTTACTTGCCCCTTACAGGAAGCAGTTGATATATTTGTGGCTTTTCAAAATGAACAAGGAGAGGGTGGTACTTACTTACTCATGAGGGTTGTTGCTACTTTATTACCGATTTTACAGCCTGTCCTGTGTATCGTTTTGCCTGAGTTCATTTGGATCCAGATGCTGCTGAAATATAAGGCTATTTTTCCATTTGTATTCACTTGCCTAAAAAGCTACCATGAGCAGTGGAGAAATAGAGAAATACTTGGAAACTGCCTGACAAGTCACAAGGGCTGTTCAGTCCCATGGTAATCATCACCGTGAGCATATGAGAACTGAAATAATAATTGTAATAGTCTGTTTTCTTTTACGGCCCCTCAAGGCGAGTGCTTGTGATTATTTGCTGTTAGATACAGGTCAGAAGCAATATGTGTGTTAGGATTTGGGAACCACCGCATTAGCCTTGTGTAAGAGGGAAAAAGAGCCCATGTAAATTCCCTCGTGCTAAGGGGATTTCTTGCAATAACCCCTATCTGCAGCGTAAATGTTGTGAGCTATTTGATTAAGATCCCTCTTGAAAAAATAGTTGCCGAATACCCATATTTAGTCAGTAGATCAGAAAGGCATTGCTGTCTCCTACAGCTTTTGCTCCAGTATTCTGCATGGGGCTTTGTCCTGCATATAATAATATCCAGTATTATCCATAGTGATTTATTGCCAGTCATTCTGCTGGTCAGCGGAAGGTACAGGAGGAAGGAGGGTCACTGTTTGCTATGAAACCTCTCTTCCAGCCGTGCATCAACAGGCTCCTTTATTTCTGGCCTGTGTAGTAACCGATAGCTGCCCATCATGGCATGTTTGTGCATTTGGCACCCGTCGTGCTGCAGCTGAGTTAGACCCACCTAAACATGTAAGACTTCCCTGGTTAGACTGACCTTGGGAGTAAACCTGTTCCCTGGGACTATGTCTGGTTTTATGTGTGTGCTGGGTCAAAGTATTAAGTGTTAGTCAAAGTTGTTAGCTAGTTCATGGTTTATTAAAAGTAAAACAGACAAACTAAGACTGAATGGATTGTCTGAAGCTGTGCTCGTGTTCTGCTCCCTGCCATGCACAGGGACCTGACCTCTTTCCTCTTTCCAATGGGTTTATATACAAGAAGCTGATAATCTCACTTGTCAGGAAAAACAGCTGTGATATGAAATATAAAAGCACATCTCACCTGGTAAAGGAAAATACTCTTTGTATACCTATTGTGCAGAACATGACAGGACAATATAGAAGCACAACCTGTCTGCTTAACAGAAATGAGTAGGTCAACTCTGAAACTCTAATAGATGTTGCTTCCTGACTCTTAATGGCTTTTCTAATCTCCTGACCATGTCCCCCTGGACAGTTTGGGGGCTGCTTGGTGCATTAGAGGATGGTATCAGACCTGCATGCTGTTTGGTCCCACACAGAGCAGCTGCTTTTGTGGATGCAGTGTGAGCTGTGCTCCAGTTCTAGGACTCCTTTTACCCACAGTGTGGGGGTAACAGCAGTTTCTGGCACTGGATCCTGAGCACCTACAGCTGTGAGTTACTTCCAGCCTTGCCTCTTCCCTCCTATTTGAAAGTGGTGTACCGTCTTCTCTATGAGAGAGACTGTGGGGTTGGGAGCATTCCTTGTGGAGATTGCATCTGCACTGCTCTGCATCTCCTTCTCTACCCAGAGTGGCACAACTTTTTGAGACTTCTGCGCTCTCTTTTACCACAGCAGTTCTTGCTGTGCCAGAAAACATCCAGATGAGCTCTTCCACCCTTTTCTGGCATCCTCAAGATAGATCAATTGCACCCTTGAAAGCAGTAATAAATATGAGTCTGAAATGCTGGCTTTATACGGCTTTTAAACTTTTATATGTCTTCCTCAGTGTTTCAGTTAAAGCAAATTAAAAATTAATCATGTAACAGGATATGTGATAAGGTCATGCAAGTTAGCAATATAAATTCATTGTGTTTGATGGGAGCGTAAAACAAAATGTGAGATTGCAGGGGGTCTTACAATCCTAGTTCATTAGTCGTGAGCAAAATAACAAACTTGAGATTTCCTAGGCTCAGCAAGATCTCAGTGTAAACTGGGATCCCAGGATAGACATCCAGACCAGTAGGTGCTTAAAACATCCATATTACATCGCCTTCCCTTTGCCAGTGCAAAACCCCCACCACCCAAACAGGGATGAAATGTCATGTAGATTTCCATGTGTATGACCATATCTGCAGTAAGTATCCTGTGCTTGTTTTCATCCAGGTGGTCAGTTTGCTGACTGGGGATTTGTGGCTGGTTTCAGCCTTTGGGGGCTATGATATTGGCACCATCAAATATCTCTTTGAACAGATAAATTAAATGTTTGTGGGTTGTTTTTTTTTGGGGGGGGGGGGTGTTTGGTTTTTTTTTTTTTTTTAATTTGAGGCTGTCAGCCATAATCTTAATAATAATGATAATGTATTTTTGTAAAGTATCTTATGTCATTTTCTAGAATCAAAGCACTGGGGCCTAAATAGCAGAGCTTCATTAAGGAGATGAAGTGAACAAAGAGAGGCATCTGGCAGAAGAGCGAAGGACAGTGTAAAAATAGAGGCACATGTTAGTTTGAGTAGCATTAGTCATTTCTGATATTATGTTGCCTATGAACCTCTGCTCCATTCAAAGCGGAAGCCTGAGCCAACAAAGCTAGTTTTCAGGACATTCACACAGTGTTCCTTTCTTCCTGAAAATAAGCAGCTGAAGCTTGGGGAAATTGGAGGTGCCTTTTTGTTAGCAGAAATCTTTGCCACAAGGACAATTTGATGATGTATCCTAAATAAATCTTCAAAAAGCAATTCAGCAATTTCTGTACCACCCTTTATTTATTTATTTATTCAGTATGCTGTTTTCCAAGAGCATGGGCCCAAATTCATTGTGATCGGTTAATGTGAGGATCCTGGGGAATACAGTATATATAGACCCCCCCTTTAGTTTTAGTTACTTATTTGTATAGCCTGCAAGAAGGTAGATTGCTTTGTGCTGGATTGCAGAGTTTTAGGCTGTAACATGGCTAAACTGAAACCTGTATTTCAGAAGCATTAATGATTTTTCATACTTTTAATCTCGAATTATAGAGTCAAAGTTGTGTCTTAAACTGTTTCTTTTTCTGAATTTTTCAATTTCTCCCTTGCACTTACTTTCTCATACTCTCTATTTTCATCTCTGTTCCCTCTCAGAAGCATAGCTCAGTGCAAACAGTGGTATAGTACCTTTTGGAGTACCACTGTATGTCACATTAAATCTGGAATCAAACATCTTTGTAGCTGGTAAACCAGAAGTGTATAGGAATTTTCTCTCTCAATAGCACAGAGAAAGCTGCTATCAGACCTTGGACTGCAATATAGGTGTTCTGGTCACACCACTTGACTCAGCTAGCTCTGTGTCTAATTGCTGCTTTATTTGTCTGTCTGACCTTTTCAGCTTTTTGTTCTCATTGTTTTCCTAATTTGAGCTCTTCTGCTCTGGTCTAGGTTGCTTCAGGCTTGCCCACTCTTGAAGTGCTTTGGTATACATGTTCACCTGGCTCTACATAATGCTTTCCCTTGTGGTGGTAACATAGGCAGGATACTGTTTCTTCTGATTGGCAGAATAAATGTGCAGAGTAATAATATGGTGGGATACAGATATAATACTTTATGAGAGAGACTACAGAACATGTATCTGTTGTTATCCTGTCCATGGAGAACAGGGACTTCAGGGTTATTTCTGATTTATGTAATTGTGGGCACCATTTTATTTAGAGAATGAATGTTTCCTGAGGTAGAGAAAACATTTTCTGGCAGCTTGTTGAAAATTCCGTTGTGTCACTGATCGTATTGTACAAATAATGTAGTGTAGTGAGCAGGGGGTTATGCTTGATGGGAAAAACACATTTTACTTTAATACTCAAAAGTGCAAGCAAGAGCAATGCACTATAATAAGGGATGGCAGTTGACGGTTAGCTAACAGGAGCTTCTCATATTTGAAGATGTTAATAGTAACAAATACAATAATCCTGTGTGGTGAATGCTTATAAGTGTGGAATAAAAGGCACGCCAAAACCAGTTTTCTTATGTACAGATGGTAATTTTTTTTTTTCCCAAATGAAGGTACTGTTTAGTTCTGTAGAAGGTGGTGAGACCTGTGCTGGTTTAGAGTAGACCAGGAGAGGTTCAGCACTTGCCTCAGCCTGCTCTTCTTCATTTGCAGTGAGGAACTACAAATGCTCAGCTTTTCATGCCCATTTTTAAAGTAATTTGGTTAGCAGAAATGAGATGATGTAGAATTTATTTATCTCAGAGAAGAAATTCACTGAGGTTAGGTTTACTGTAATCCTGTCTAGTATACATGCAAAATGACTGAAGTGAAAAAATATCAGTGTTCATACTTCCCTTTGACCGTTATTGAGGTGGAAAGATCTGGAGGACATGAGTAATTTGGATAAGTAGCCTAAACTTTTTTTATCAAGCTATGCTAAATGAATTAAACATAGGTTACTTTACAACAGCATTACTTTGTTTTTTGCATCAGTTTAATTAAGTTGGTTTTAAATCACTGCCTAAGTCACACAGGCATATCTTATTCACACAAATGAGCATTTTTCTTCCTTTGCCTACTACAATTCACATCCACAGTTGTCCAACCACTACTAACATGTCCCAGCCTGAGATGTATCTTTTATCCTTCAGCATGATATTCTTTATTTGCATTTAGCTTTTTATTCACTGTGCCTAACAGGTGGTTTCCTCCAGTACTACTGCTTAGTCAGTTTGTTCCTATTTTTACATTTGTAGAGTTGATTATTCAAATCTAAATGTGGAACTTTGCACTTTATTGATTGCATCTTTTTTATTCCAGACCATTTCTGCAATTTGAAATTACTTTGAAATGTGGATCCTGCCTCTTTTTAAAGGACTTGAGACTTTACCTATTCTAATGTCAGGCACAGATTTCACAAGTGTCATCTCTGTTACCTTGGTCACAAATGGGACTATTGAACAAAACTGGACCTAGAATAGACATATATGGGATCCTCTTAGAAATTGCTGGACAGTTTGATAAGGAAGCTTTAATAACTACTGAGTTCTTGATTTCTCTAAACCACTGTATTTAGTTTTTCTTTTTTTCACTTTTTCAGTGAGAGTCTTAACCTTTGTTTGTTGACTTTGTGTCTTTCCTCTTCTCAGTGAGTTCCTAAATGTGAACCTAGACAGGTTTAGGGCCATTGGTTGAGTGTTTTCATTGAGATTATTTTCCAAAATGTCCTGACTTCCCCCAAATTTTCTCATGGTACAACAGTTTTTTTTGGTACAAGACAGGGCAGGAAGACAAGTGGCCGTACTGGCTCAGCTGGACCAAAAGCTTCTTTTCCACCTTGCCTCAGACAGTGATTAGAAGTGGATGGCAAGGGAAGAGAAAGGGAAAGAACTAAAATTGGCGTGTTATTTCCTCCTATGGCTCTCTAGGATACTGTCAGCTCTAGGACTTTAAAAGCTGAATGTGGTTTTGTGTGTATGCTGTCCCTCAGTAGATTTGTCTTCCATGTACTTGTCTCTTTGACCCTGTATGATCTTTCAACATCTACAGACAAGAAGTTGCAGAGGTCTTGGGCTCCTCTTGCTTGTTCCCAAACTGGCTCCTCCCAGTTTCCTGTCATGGTTTTCTTTTTTTCTTCTGAAGGGCAAACACCTATGTTGTATTGCCCCAGGTCGCCTCCCTGCAGAGTGTCCTCTGTCCCTTTCTGAGGAGTTCTGGATTATCTCGACAATCTTTTTTGTACAGTTTTCATAAGCTCTTCGGAGCCCGAAGACAGAGAAAACACAGTTGGCAGTTGAAATTGATGGCTGGCTGGTTGAACACGTTTGCACCTCAAGGACCACCGCTGGCCAATGAGGCTTTTCATTATTAGATATAACTCTTCTGTCCTCTAAACAAATCCAGGGGACATCCTCCCTCTCTGTGCTCTCCTCTGTCCCCATTCGCAGCTTCTCTTTGGGCACAGCCGCACACCACATCATTCCTCCTGGGACACGGGACCTTCCTACCCTGCTGCTACTCCTCCACATTATGCCTTTTATTTCCTTTTTCCTCCCAAGATCATACCGAAGAAGAAAATGCCACTCTTTGGTTTCTAAATCCCTCTCTCTGTATATTGCCATCTCAGTGTACTTAGGTTTTAGGTAGTTCCTTGTTTAGACAAGCAGCCTTTGAAAGAGGGAGGAAGGAAAGAGGATTTCCAGCAGCAGATGCCTCACTAGCACGTCTTGTGGCGAAGGCTTCAGTGTGTGTCTGCAAGTAGTGTTGGTGATGCTGCGTTTTGCCTGTGCAAGGTAATCTAATACTGCTGGTTTTCCTCTATCGAGCAGCTGTGGCTGTAGCGCGTGTATTTGGGGGGAGGAGGGTGAGGTGTGTGTAAAATATTTTCCTATTTTGCTTTGGGAAAAAAAAAAAAAACAGAAAATTTGGAACTAAGGTTATTTTACTCATCAAATTGTTGTCTGTAGTATGTTAGTTACAGGCTTTCTCTGGTTAACATGGGTTTGGATAGCAACAACCTTAGCTTCATTTCCTGAATTTCCTAAGTGAATGTTTGTGTTAATTTCTGAAGGTAAAAGAGTTCTTTTGCTGCAGTGTAGTTGTTGCTGAATATTTAATCAGGCTACATTCGGATAATGTTTATGTCTTCAGCAGAAAACTCCTGTTATTTTTCTTGATGCTACCCTATCACTGCTGTAGCTTCAGATAGTGGTTTTTTATCATAAACTGTGGCATGACTTTGGAAGGGTATCTGGCGTAGAGAGTTGAGGCAAATACTGATATTGTATGAGAACTGAATGACTGCAACATTATTTTGGGGAGATGAACATGACTGATAAGTTTTATCTAAATGGTTAAGAAGCATTGTTTATATTTTAAGTGAAAACAGTATGCTGCTTTAGGGAAGGGTGATGAAAGGATGACAGATTCAGGTGGAACAGTGGAAGCAGAGGTATACAAAGTGTAGGATACAAGTTCAGTACAGGTGGGTGAAAGTACTGAAGTCCTGGTGCTTGAAGTTGAGGTGCTTTGTAAATTTGTATAGGTCTTAGAGATTAGCCGGTGAGATGTAAATGTCAGTGTTGATTTTGTGTTGTTACTAATCATAGAATCATAGAATAGTTAGGGTTGGAAAGGACCTCAAGATCATCTCGTTCCAACCCCCCCTGCCATAGGCAGGGACACCTCACACTAAACCATCCCACACAAGGCTTCATCCAACCTGGCCTTGAACACTGCCAGGGATGGAGCACTCACAAGCTCCCTTGATTCCAGCGTCTCACCACCCTAACAGGAAAGAATTTCCTCCTTATATCCAATCTAAACTTCCCCTGTTTAAGTTTGAACCCATTACCCCTTGTCCTGTCACTAAGGTCCCTGACAAAGAGTCCCTCCCCAGCATCCCTATAGGCCCCCTTCAGATACTGGAAGGCTGCTATGAGGTCTCCGCTCAGCCTTCTCTTCTCCAGGCTGAACAGCCCCAACTTCCGCTGATGATTGGGAAGGTTAGGCTCTGTGAAATGCTCACCAAGTCTAGGAATCACACCATTTTGCTTTTGTGGCTCATCTGTGGAGGAAGAAAACTATATATAAACTATATATACGTATATATGTATATGCATATTTATTTCAGTGATACATGCAGCAAACCTAAGAGTCTGCTGTTTCTCCATAGCACTGTTTCAAACACTGAGGTCTTTTCTGACTGTGTTGGAGGTCTCCATGGAGGACCAGCGTGGTTAAGATGGGAATTTACCCAGCTGTAGGCTGCAAAGTGGGATGATGCAGGAAATACTTAGGCAATTATACCAAAGTGATGTATCTTTCTGAATGTAATCCAAAACCAAACAAAGTAACGAGAAAGGTTTTTTCATTTCCTTTGGCACTTTTTCAGTGGTGCTTATTACTCTGACATGGTCTTTCCCATCATTCATGAGACATCCCAGGAGAGGCAAGGCACGAATTTCTAATATGAGCAATAAACAGGAGCTTTTCCTCTCCACACCTAAATATGTATTTTAATGTTATAGAGGCACAGGGTAGGTTTACTGTGGCAGGTCATTTTTGAGAGTCTTTCACACCATTTTAATGCCAAAACCACTTCACTGACTTAAATAATACCATTACAGAGATAATTAATAACACAGCGAGAAATTAAGAAGCTCAGGCTAGAAAGGAAAGACACATTCTCTCCTGGGGTTTGAAAGGAGTTGGAAGAGGCAGGGAGGTGCACGAAGGCTCTTCCAGATGACACAAGCAGCAGAGAGTTTTGCACCAGCAGCGCCAATGTGTTTTTCGATGGGCAAAGAAGAGGCCTGTAGCACTTGAGCCAAGAGGCAGGAACGTGCTCTAGGAAAGAGATGGGAGCAGGATCCCAGCGTGAGGGATGTGGAGGTTCAGCTGCACAATTGAGCTGTCAGGCTTGTGTTTTATGTGCCCTGTCTCTGTCCTGCATGGGTACCTCTGGTCATGAAGGGAGCAGTGCCAGAACAAAAGGTGGCTTTTTCCAAGTTGCTTACAGACGAGGAACTAGTGCATTGGCCCATCATGTTGTTTAGTCTGTTTAAATTTCTTAATGCAGAATAATACGAGAATTTAACAAGAAATCCCATTCTTTCCCGCTTTCCTCTGCACTGAGGCTGCTGCCTGTATTGTTTCCTTTCTTCTTTTCCCTCTTTCTTTTCTAATACTCACCAGACAGCTGGCATAATGGAGTTTTTCACTTCTACAGCAAGTGCAGCACCTGCTACGTGAAATCTCTCCTTTTCTTTTTGAGTGAAAGCTTTAAGCAACACTTCTCTCAGACGGAGATTAAGTCCTCCGTATTGCTGTCTGGGCTGGACATTTGATTAATACAGGGTCCCTTTATTGTCACCCTGCCTTTCTGCTCTTTCTCATTAGAAATCAGTGACTCTTCCCCAATTCATTCATGACTGGGAGAAAAGAATGCCTAATGATACACATAGATAAAGAAAATGTATAGCTTGCATTCAGCTGGTAAAATGAGCTATTTTCCCACGTGGAGAGGGGATTAAGCAGGGGGTGCATTTGCCTGCTGCAGCTGCTAGTAGAAGCCTTTGACAGAAAATGGTGATGCAATGTGTGCATGCATGTACACTTGCATATGGAAGAACTTAGCTCAGTTGTTCATATATAATCTTGTGTTCTGGTGAAATGATGTGGTGGCCTGGAGTCATCTTTTTTTTCCCTCTGAAGGTTGGAAATGGTTTTGCTCCTGGGAGCTGCTGAGTGTTTCCATTACCACCTGACAGCACCATGTCAGCAGAACAATATTTACTTGCTGCGGTTTGTCCACGGAGGAACTGCAAGGAGGGTTCTGTAGGTGTGTTTTGGCCAGAGCATGGTGTCCTGAGGACATAATCCTTCCCGTAACAAATTGCACGATTTACTAACTTAAGAATAGGTACTTTGATAGTTTTTGTAACCCTTTTAGCACTTACATCCAGAGTTTTCTCCACTTTTTAGTGATGTAGTCCTTCCAGGCACAGACGGTGTGAATATCTGCAGCAGTTCCCCGGGGATTAGGGTTTGATGAGTGTGTTTCTGCTGTCCTTTCCTTGCTGCCTCCCAGCTGTGCTGCCTGTGGCTGTGCCATGGCTGGCATTTGGGGCTTGCTGGAGTTCCCTTCAGCCTGGGTGGGAGCAAAAGCCAGAGAAGTGCGGTACAAAGCCCTAGCCAACAAGCTCTCCTGTCCAGTGTGCTGATCTTGTGCAGGAGCAGCATGAATGGACTGCTTATGCAAAGAGAGGTGGGAGTAGTTCAGAGGAGAGATGTCTCAGGTCCAGCCATTACTGAAGGGGATTTTATGGGGAGCAAGAGCTTTCTTCTGTTACTTGCTGTGTTGGTGGCAAGACCAGTGTGGCCTAGGCTTGCCTTTACCCCAGGGCAGAGGGGGCAGAGCTGCCCGAGCTTGGGACTGAAGTGTTCGGAGCTGCAGGGTTTAGATCCTCACTGCAGGGATACATGCCAAAGGTGCCAGAAGCAGGGTTAGCAGATTCAGGATGGTGGGAGGTGTTACAGAACAGAAGGGAAAGCTCACCTTAGATATTATAAACCATAACGTAGGTTGTAAAAAGGAATGTAAACAAAATCACATATATAAAAACATATATGTATGCTTTTTTTCCTGAGTAAATTCAGCTTTAGGAAAGGTTTGAATGTTACACTGAGTTGGCAGTGAATTGTGAAAAGCTTCCTAGCTCTAGGCAGCACAGGAGGCAGCAGGAAGGAGGGAGCTATCAGCAAAGGAGCGGTAAGGCTGACAGGCAAGGGACATTTTCCCGCTGTAAGTACTAAATAAACTTAAATGTCCATGGGTCAGAAAACTAGTTGAGAGGAGGCTTGTGGGGGCTAATACTTTAATGTATTTGAGATAAAGTAACTCAGGTTTGGGTATTGGTAATATTGTGCCAGTTGTGGAAGCCTGTCTTAGTGTTCTTAGGATGTTCAATGGGGAAAATAAATCCTGGCTTCATGTGGTGCCGAGGGATCGTATCAAGGGACTTTGTGGCTATATAGCTGCACTGTGGTAATACACAAGTTGTTCTTCTCTGAGTCTGTTCCTGAGAAATGTAAACCAAAGCATTCTTAGGAATCAGAAATATTTTAGGGTTACATGTACCTCATGCACCTGTGTAGATGTCAGGGACTTAACTGTTAAGAGTCCTCTGTAATGTGGTTGGGAGACTGCTGCTGTTGTGCATTTCCTTCATGCTCAACCTTTATGGTCTCACACTTTTATAAATCAAATATCTACAGAAGTAAGAATCAAAAAAGCCCGGAATCTTGAACTCCGGTTCAAGATCAGTTCAGGTGAAATGAAGAATGTGGGTGGGGGCAAATGGACAACTGGTGCCAAGTGAGTGCTTTCTCAAAGAAAGAGGCTTTGGCAGTGTACTGCCTCCAAAATGTGCTGGATTCAAATAAGAAGGTGGCAATGGGCGTAAGGTGCCTTCCTTTATCTTTCAGTTGGTTTTACTTCTGTTTTTAATGTTTTAGTGTAGTAAAGCTTTTACCATCCCAACACCTGCCTGAGAAACTTACTCTACTGCTGTGTGTACTGACATGATTGATAACTCAGTTTTTAACTCTTAAAACTGAGTTTACCTCAGTTAATAACTCTTTGGGGTTTTTTTGGTTTGGCTTTTTTTTTTTTCTTTTTAATGCATTATGTGTTGTGGGTACCTGAAACTGGCAGCTTTCTTTGGCAGTGGTGCTACGGGTCGAGAAAACAAAGTCAGACCTCATAAAGAGGGTATTTCCGCAAGCATACATCGTCAAAACAGGATGCACTTCATTCTTGTGGCTCTGGCAAATGAGCTGTGACACGCTCTTACTGATGCTGCTGCAAGTAATCAGCTAGAGGTTACTTTTCTGGATGAAACACATTTAAATGGCAGTGAAGGAGAGGACTGTGATTTGTTTTGATTGGATTTCCCCATGAAATTTGCATATTGCAGTATGTAATATGAGTGGCTAGATATAATGGGGTTTTTCCTCCAAATCATACCATAAACCAAGAGAGAGGAAAAAAAATTGCTTTTAGTTACATTGCATTCTTTTTTGAAGAACCTAGGAGGAGCTTAGATCTGAATGGTTCAAATGAGCATACTGTTCCAATTGTGTTGATTATAACAATACACAAGGGTTGGGTTTGTGTTGGGTAATGTATCTGTGAGGTAAATAATAAACATTTGGAATCATCTACCTTTGTTTTCATTCTCATTCCCAGGTCAGTATTAAAGAAGTAGTTCTAAAACTGTTCTTCAGAGGTTTTGATAAACATTTTTCTATAGCTGACACAGTGAAATAACTTGTTTGAGATAGGCTTGAGAGAAAAGCACTTAATAACAGTGCTGTAGTAGCTATTACGGGACAGCTGTACTTTCTTTCTCCTTACTAAGGAGGTTATAAATAAGGGTGTTTTACTGTGCAAACTCAGACCTTTCTTATGTTTGTCCTCATTTAAATTGACAAAACCATGAAAATACATATGACAAAAATAGGTATAATCATTAAAAAGTTTGCATTAAAAGTTTGTAAGTGTGGACTGGGGGCACAGATGTCCATTTAGAGAAACAGAACATAGTCTATAATCTGTGTGCAACAGGCTCAAATGACACCAGTTTAAAAAGTACGACAGTCTTGGAAGGAACTCAGGCAGCAACAGAAAAACTTGACTTGCTCCCTCACTAGCTTGTGCATGCCTGCATACGCATCTGCTTGTTTTTCAGATGATTGTGCCAGCGCAGTAACAGCTCTTGTCTGGCACGACAGCACTTGAGTGCACTGAGACTGCGATGCCTGTTTCATCCCAGCATCTGGTGAGATTAAGTATTAGCGCTGCTGTTAATGAACAGTTTGCGGATGTGAATGAATATTTGGGGTTGTTTTTGTTTCCTCTGGTTTGTAGCCGACAAAGCCGTCGGGATGAACAAAGCCTTCCAGACTGCCTACTACACAGATTAATTTACAGCTGCCAGTTTGTATTAGTAGTTCTATTTATTCTGCTTGGGTGCTTTTTTGAGGAAAGGAGTATTTCTTAGTCAATTGTCTCGCAAAGAGAAAGGAATTCAGGAAATGTGAAGCAAACAAATTCCTGTTAATTAGGTAAGCTCTTGGCAGCTGAGTTGTTTGCTCCCTTATGATTTTATGTTACATTGAAGGACTGAAATTCAAAAACAGAATTTAAGTTGGGGTCTGAACTTTGTCTTTTCCCTCCTGCACTCTGCATTGGTGATGCTGGGGCTCAGTGAATAGCAGCTGTAACCAAATTTCTTGTTTGCCTTCTTAAAAGCCTGGCCTTCCTGAAGGTTTTGACAAGAGCAGCAGCGTACATCTCTTGCCTCTGCAGCTCTGAAGATGCCATAGGTTTATCGGTAACGCTGCATACTCCCTTTTTTTATGATGTTTTGCTAGAATTCTCCTCTTCTCTGTTGGTGTTTGTGCTGAGTCTTGGTTCCATGTGCCAACTGCCTGATGTAGCCAGGGACTGCTGGCTCTTGCTGCTGGGGATCCGAACCTGTGCACAACCCCTCACCCATGAGAGTTTAGGTGGTTGTCAGTGAGGGTGTGAAAGAAATAGCTGAGAGTTTATCCAAGAGCATTATGGATATGTCTGGGTATGGATGATACAGACTGGCTGATGTTTCTGTCCATATTCTATAATAACTGCTTTGGAGGACTTAAGTAGTTCAGAAAGGGATTAGCTGGTTCATTTATGTCAGGATCAGGCACACCAGGAGATGTGCCCTTCTTCTCCACCCCCAGTTGAGCTAGAGCTCTTTGTTGCCCAAATTGCTGAGAATGGGATCAAACTGGGCTAAATAAAATCTTCCTTCTCCCCTTCTTCTCTCCTGAGCTGCAGGGTGGGTGGGGAATAATGCACTGTGGGCCTGTTTGGAAACCAACTGGAAGGCAGTGAGACATGAAACGTCCCAGATGTTAAGAGGAGACCTTGCAGGGACAGGAGCAACTGCTTTCAGGACCCTGCAGTGTTAGGGGTACCTGCTGTCAATCAAGACGTCCCAGACGAGGTGTCAGCTGTGAGGCAAGGGAAGGGTGTAAAGTCTTTTTGTCTTTCGGAAATAATTTCCCTCCTGCTCATTATAATGAATGGTCCTTTCTATAATTCACTTTGCAGGTAGCAATTACAGTACCTCATGTATTTTGATGCAAGCGTCTTGTAGGAGAAATGTCATGCTTATGTAACTATACAGGTATATATATCTATATCTATATCTACATATATATATACACACACACACACTTTTTTTTCTGGTGAGAAGGTGGTTTTGCTCCATAGTAAGTGATCAGTAGAGGGCATGATACCTGTGCTGTGATTTCTGCTTTCTTCTGACTTGCTTGGATTTGGTTTTGGAGCTTGCTGGTGTCTAACTGTGGCAATGGTGCAGGTGTTTGCTATGCAATGTGCAGCTTCATTTGAGAAATACTTTCTGCTCCTGTTCTAGTCTTTATTCCTTTGAAGGTTTTTTAATTGATTTGGAAATGCCAATTTAATGAATGCTGTTCTTTTAAGTGTTCCACATCAGGTGTTAGAAGTATGCGTGTGCTCCATTTAGTAAGAATTTGTGTTACAGCTGAATAAAGACTCAGATTTCTTCATTAACTACTACCTGCCATGCAGCAATCAGAAAACCTTAAGACCTGCATAGATGAGAGAGAACCACAGTATTTCTCAGTACCTAGCTTCTTTATTCCACATAGGTTTTTTCCTGTGTACTATTTTTGTATGCATCTAAAATCATCACACTTGCGATTATTATTAGTAAATTGAAAAGTCTTACAACAAACTGCAGAGCTGTGTAATTTCCTTCTTTCTCTTTCGTTCTGGAAAGCCATCTATCTCACTATCTATTACACCGTCTAAGTCAACAGAGGCTTGATCCTCATCTGCATGTGAAAGGGAAATTACGCTGCTGTACAGATGAGCAGAGTACAGGAATCATTCAGTATCTCCTTTAAGCTTCCTTGAACATTTTTAAAGCATAAAACCTTTGACAAATTATGTGGTTAAAGACCTTCATGTCAAATGGTTTTCTTGGGTTACTTGATTTTCTTTCATGTGCACAGATGACTTAATGAAAAGAATGACTTTTGACTGTACTACAGGAATACATGTTCAGAGCATACATCATTAGTAAGACCTTGTAAAGTAATTGGTGGTGTATAAAAACCCACAAGACTTGAAATGACATATGTTTTTTTGAGTGTTTTGTTTTTCAACTCCTGGTTTTTTTCTTTCCTTCTTCTGGTGTTTTTATTGGAGCTGATGACAATATTGTTTTAAGAAGCAAATCTTTTTACTCACTGTTTTCACCATCACATGTATTCTTTCTGTAGAGATCTGATGGATTAACCACAAAATAGTCTGCTTATTGGTTACTCTCAGGGGAATAAATGAAGCATAAAATCTTTGGGATATTTTGGGGATTGTTCTGCAGATATCCCAATTGTAGCTATTGAGTTCTGTTGCCTGATTTTGAATCCATTTCCCTTTTATTCCTGCCACAGATGGGGAAGCAGACAGTGCACTGAACAGGTATGGGCTTGCAAGTGCAGCAGGTGTACTTTCAGGCAGATGTGGCTGCCTGTTGAGATGCTATGTGTGCATCTGCTCTAAGCTGGATCTCTTATGTGGGACAGTGGCGGGGCAGTGGCAGTGCAGTGGGGACTACCTCTGAGGCTGAATCCTGTATTTGGGTCTCAATATCCAAACCAGAAATGGGACTCATCCAGTGTCCTCACATACAGATATGAAAAATATGCATTTTAGTTTGTATTAGGTGAGGAAAAATAGTTACTGTATTTGCTAATATATTTGGAACATAATGATTTAGAATGAATGTGAGAATGATAAGCAGGTCATTTCTTGAAGTCTTTCAGGTGTTAGTGAAACATCAAGCCATTCAAATTTGGTCACTTGGCTCTTAAGCCAGACTGTCTACCTTGGACTCTGTTCTAGTGAATGGAAATCATAGAATAGAATCATACAATAGTTTGGGTTGGAAAGAACCTTAAGATCGTCTGGTTCTAACCCCCATTACATGGGCAGGGAAGCCTTCAAACCCTGGCCAACCTGGCCTTGAACACTGCCAGGGATGGAGCATTCACAACTTCCCTGGGCAACCTCTTCCTGTGTCTCAGTACATAAGAGAGGTATTTCCTCCAGAAGGATGTTAAAAATCTCTAAATTAAGTGCTTAGTCTGGATTGCCTCTCTGTTTCCGTAAATGTGCTCTGTACCCAGCGAAGAGAATGGGGCTGGGATACCTGTGGATATGCTTCCCCCACAGGATGGTGGTTTGCCCCACAGGATGGTGGTTTGGGTTCCAGAATAGTGGTGAGGGAGAGAGGTGCAAAGATCAGGCTCTACACTTGTGAGACATAGTTTAGGGTGGAAATTTGACAATTTGTTTTTTTATTTTAATCAATTCCCTAAAGCTCCCCATATTTTAGAGACAACTGAAGCAGTGGCATTTTGTAGGCTAGCGGTTCTGTTGTGATCTGAAGAGTTCTTCTGTTTTCATGTGGAGTGCACTTCATTCCCACAGTCATACTGCTTCACAGCCCTTTTTTTATCTTTGCCTCTCTTTTTGCCCCTTTTGGACGGAGGGGCATAAATCTCTTTGAAACATCTAGCTAAAATGTCACAGGCCTTAATGAAACAGTGATGCAGCTAGTTATGTTCATCACGGGGAATTTAAACAAAGAATAAACTAAGCCAGCAAGTTCATAAATATAAAGGTGTGTTTTCCTGCAGGAACCACAACAGTTCTGTGGCGTCTGTGTATTGTAGACAGTTACAGTATCTGGTTTTAATATGTGTGCCTTACAGCGACTGTGCAGTTACCTGAACATTCCTTTGACAGCCGTTAACTTTGAATTGACTAACTTTTATGTGTTTAAGCTTCCCCTCTAGTATTTCTCCCTTTTCTCATCTGAAAAGCAGTAAAGAAACTAGCAAAAAAGGGGGAAGGAAGACACAATGGAGAAAAGCCATAACTGAGTTGAACACATATTTGAGTAGAGAAGACCTGTTCTTTTTTAAGTTCATTGTTTGGAATTGTATCGCAGGCTAGCAATCCTGTTCGCTTCAAAGAACATGCATGGATTTTAAATAGCAGATGTTGCACCCAGCAGAAAGAACTCTTCAGGGTGCTGTTTTGGAGATGGAGAAGATCCACAGATTAAGTTTCCCAAGATCCCGAAAAGATCTTATGTTCAGAGATAAAAAAAAGAAAAGTATCTTAAAGATTTAAATCCATTTGTAAACATGAACAATAGCAAGCCTTACAGCTCTCTGGGTATCGGGAGCTGCAGTGAGATCCAAATGCTGTCAAAATTAACAGCGAATTCCCTGTGACTTAATCGGGTCAAAAATCTCACTTAATGGTTTGCATGTGTAAGATTAGATATACTCAAAGTGGCACAAGGAATGCCTTTGCTGCTTAAAGATGCTAAATGACAGATAATTGAACAGTGGTTAAAAGGTGCTGGGAATCCCATGGCCCTCAGATGGGAGCACAGGGCTACAATTACAGTTCAGAAGACTGCAAAGAATTTCTAGCAGTTTCTGTAAGAAAATTAAAGCCTTGACTTGCAAAGTTCTTTCTTTAATGAATGGCCAGTTCATTGTTATGTATGGGGTGCGCACCATCTAAGTAGAGGTGTGTGAAAATTAGAGGTGAGCTCCCTTTGTGGTCAAAGGGGTCAGAAAGAACCTGGGACACTCATCCTGTGACTGCATTATGGCAGTTTCACTTTCTCCATTGACTATAGAAGGATTAGAATGTACAATTAAACTAATCTAAACCAAGTCTTGCCTGAGGTTTAAGTTAGGCAATATGCATCCAGCATGGTGATTGTTGCAAGGCTTTGAGAGGAACACGCATGGCCTGTCATCAACCTTCAGTTTGGTGAAAGAATTTGAGGGAATGACTAATGTATTGTGTGTAAATTGTGGGAGGAACAGGGAACTGTGAAGAATCGGCTGAAGTCTCCATGGTTGTTTCTTTTCCCTTCCCCCTTCCTCCTGGGTGGATCAGTAGAAAGGGAAGGCAATTGTGTAATGGCATTTTTGCCCATCACTGTGTGATGTTAGTTTGACACATGCAATTTACTTGGAAAAGCTTAAGTAGCCTTAATAACAGAAAGTCCCAGCAGAGCTGACACTAATGGTCTCCCCCATTGTCAGCCTCAACAGAGAGATTAAGAACTAAATGAACAAAGAGACCAAATTACCATCTCCCCCCTCTGATGTTGCTGCATGAAAACAGGTATGAGCCATGACAGTGGGTCTTTGGGCACGCTCTCCCAGTGTGAGAAGGGATTTTGCCTGTGCTGTCAGTTTAGCACCATTACTGAGGGCTGCTGCAACATTGCCCAGCTGTTTTTACACAAATAGTCAAGTCGTCTTGAAAGAAATTCAGTATATTGTGCACCAGTAATGTGTATTGTTGAATATTCTTCAGACACTAACCATCTGATACACCGTGTTAAACCCAGACCAGCTAGGTCTACCATTTTTTCAACCCAGTTTTGCACACGCAAATCATAATTTCTTGGCCAGAACTCTCAGTGAGGTGTAACAGTGCAGCTCTGCGGGGTGAGCACTCGGAGATGGATGTGTCCCCAGTGCATTGGGTTGGACTTACAAAAGTGTCTCAAAGAAAACAGAACATCTGTTTAAATCACTGCTGCATATATTTTCTGTCTGGTTTTTGTGGCCACTGTGTGGAAGGCTTTAATTGCAACTCACTTCTAAGTAAGATTGATTGGCTTTTTATTCGGAGCACTGCTCATTTTCTGTTTCTATAGAATGGCAGACCAAAAATTTCTGGCCATTAGCAAGTAAAACAAACATGTTTCAATAGAGGTTTATGTGGGCTTTCCAATACAAGATTTGTTCTATGTTGATTGATCGTGAAAAGTAGACTCTCTACCTTATTCAACCTCAGTACTAAGGAAAAGTGGATCACCTTTCTGTGAACAGCTGATTTTCTAAGATGCTGTTGTGTTGACAGATCAGTTGTTAAGCATAAACCGTATCTGTGTCCCCTGGATTTAGAAGATTGAAAGCTAAATAAGAGTTATGGCATCAGTATCAACATTGGCTAGTGTTACCAGTCTTGCTTTATAACTCATTGTATTTTCCAGCATCACGTACACTTGGCCAGGTGTACCAGGTAAATGGTGGAGCTCAACATATTTATACGCCAAAGGCAGTGAAATAGATGCTTTGCATTTTATTAACTAAATGTAGGTAGATTAATGTATTTAATTGGTGGCTCTATAGAGGAAAAGTCCTGCTCTTATGTAATATAATACTTAATATCTAAGCTGCTAAAATATATTTGAGTCATAACAAGTAATGTTTTGTGCTCAAAATGGATTTGTACAGCTTAGTTTGTATGTTTTTCTATGTGCATACAGCAGACAAATGAACTCTCCATCAGATGCATGTGATATTTAATCTCAAGTGGAATGCTTGACACTTCCAGCAACAGTTCAAAGATGAGGGTAGCTTTTTTAGTGTTTTAGTCACTCTTTCTTAAATTCATATTCTTGTCTTACTGTGGTCAGTTAAAGTTTTGTTGTTGATCTCTGTTGATCTCTGTTGATTCTGCTGTTGAATTACAGTTCGCTCCCTTATATGTCACAGTTACAGTGTTGTTTTGTAATTGATTAATGTATGCATCAAAAATGTGGAGGAGGAATAAAGGAGGAAAAAAGATGTCATTAAACTTCCTTAACGAAGACTTGCATGACTGATGCAAAAGACAGGAGGATGTAAATCTTCTTTTCCCTCCTAATGCAAATTAGAAATACCTCCTCCTGACTGGACTGCCGTGTATTTTGGGAAATACCTACATGTTTCTTGAGTCATGGACACTAAGCAAATCTGACAGTTTATAAGGATGTAGTAATTTAATATAAATATTTACTTAAGTATGGCCTGGATTGTTTTCAGAAAGCAAATGCAATGAGACTGAAACACTTCTGTGTTATGCTTCCTGGAACCATGCCATTGTATCTTTTGTCTTGTCAGATGGACTATTGCTGTGTCTAACTTTCCAAGGAAGAAAAAGCAATGTAAATATAAGCAGACTTTTGATGAAGCAGAAAAGTGGTTTGGTCACTCTATAAAGGAGGATTTTTTTCTTCCTTTCCAAGGACAGAACACAGTAGACTTCCTAGATATTTTTCTCTGAAGTAAACTTATTCTATTCAATTTTAGTATCTGGCAATTTCTCAATAATCACTAATTTTAAAACTTTTCTAGTGTATCTCATACTGATTTTTCGAGATACTCTTGTCCTTAAAGCAGTGAACCTGGGGAAAAGTGGGAAGTGCCTGAACAGTGCATCTTGTAGCACAGTCTGCCAAATGATTTCTGCATCCTCTAGCTCTCACTATGTTGGATAAATCTTTGTTGAGTGAAAGGTTGAGGTTTCCCAGAAGCCATATGAGGGCAGAAACTTAAAACCTAACATTTCGTAACAGCTTGTGAACAAGGCTGTGCATGCATCAAAGTAACATAATTTATACAATTGACACTTTGGGGGTATGTTTGGTTCTTTACTGTATACCAAGCATCATTCCAGCATTCATTTAGGAATATTCAAGAGTATGTATTTTCTTCTGCTATGTCCTCTGTCTCGTTGGTGGAGTAATACAGGAATCACTCTGTCATTCCTGTGAGGTGCTCCTGTGCTGGCTTTGTGCTGACACAGGGTTCAGTTCAAGGCTGGTTTCCCATGGTTCTGGTAGCCATGGGTCCTTTAAGCTGAACTGCAGTCCCTCTCTGCAGCCCCAGTGAGGTTTTTGCCAGATTGGGTTTGTTGTTGGGGGGTTCCCTTTTTTTCTTCCCTCCAGTTCTCTTTCTGTGGAGAAACTCAACAATGGCTTTGAAGAGAAGACTGACAAAAGATGTTTTTTCACTGATCATGCTCTCCCTTCTTACAAGCTGGCTGTTCTCCGGCAAAGGCAGAAGTTCTTTGCCTGCTGTCTTTTGCTAATCCCTCCACTTGCCTTGCTCAATCATTCCACTGCTTTTTAATCTCTTCGCTTACTGTCCATCCACACTTCTTGTTCCTGTGGTTTTGATACCAACATAAGCTGACTCGAATCTCTTCCAACTTGAAAAAAAGGACGGGCCATCACCAATTACATTTGCACTTCTAGGTACCCTCTGCAACTCTCTTCTCTCTCTTGTTGCTCAATATGCTGTTAGTAGCTGTTGGTGGTGTGCCTCTTTCTAATGCACCCTTGCCTTTTCCAGTCCAGCTTTGCACATTTCATTCTGGGCACCGTCTTTACTGACGTCTTCCTCATCAAAGTTTATAAGTTGCTCTGGCTCCTCAGCCTCACTTTAGTTGACAGCTGTCTCTTGTCCCCAGTGTTGTTCTTTAAATCCTGCCCATGCTTTTGTTCTCTGATTATGGCCTCTTTGGGTTCTTGTGCCTCTACAGTGATTTGCTTGGAGGATCCTCCCCATCCAGCATTTTGCAGTTGTTGTCTGTGGTTGTGCCCTTGGTCGTTTGTGTTTGTACTCTGAGCCTCATGGGTGAGATCACCTTGAGACAACATCAGCTCAACTTCTGTCTCTGTGCTGAAGACTTCTCTTTGTTGCTGTGCACCCCCAACATATCTTCTCTATAGGCCAGAAATACCTGTCTTTCTTTCCAGTAGAGTCTTGTGGACACGGAGATGTCAAGCTGACATTTTTCTATCCCATCACCTCTGCTTTTTTTCCCCTTTTCCAAACCATCAGCAGCAATTCTGTATTTTGGATCATTTGGAAAACAGTCATTCTTCTTGCCACTCAGATTCCTGATAATTCAGGATTTCTGTTGGTGATTGTGACCACACTGTACCTATAGCTTGACAAATACTTCTGCATCTGTCTCTTTTGTATACTTCTGCATTGTTAAAACTGTCCAGAATTTTGTCTCATAATTTGTACTTCTGTTACTATAGCATGGTTCAGTGATGTTGGTAATGTGAGGATTTCACCCTGTTGCTGCTGCTCTGCATACCCCTGCAGAGGTTGTTCCCTTAATGTTAGGGGTTTGCCCAAAGCACCTTCCTCCCCATGACCATCCCGTTTTTCTTTACAGTGGTGAACATAAGGTGGTTCCCATTTTGTAGGAGGGAGCCTGTGGTGACTTTTGATCTTTCATTCAGTGTTAAGATCCCTGGCTGATTCCTGATGTCTCCTTCTGTTCCCTTCTCGGCCCATTTTGGCACAAATGGTTGTGCCCAGGGAGAACTACCTGGAAACATCCATGGTGCGACCTGAGAATTCTCACTCAGTGCCTCCTCCTTGATTTTTACTGTGTTGCCTGCAAAATTAAAATGGTAACCAAGATGCTGCTAGCATGTCTGGGCTCTTACATGGTTCACTGTATTGTTGATGAATCCCTCCTGCACCATCTCTGTCTGTCCAGTTGCCGACTCTTGGTTTTTCTCTCAAATGTAGGGCAGGGATCATCTGTTTTACTGTCTGGACCCTTTCCTTTGAACCAAGTTTCAGGCCATAACTAGTCTTTGATAAAGAATGTGTAAATTAGCAGCTTGTTGTGGTAATTCCATAAATTGCAGTCTGCATTCTAGACATTAATTGCCAGATGAACTGTTTGTGTAGATGTAAAGTTACTTCTGTTAGTATGTAGTTTTCAAGGAGTATAGGTAAGAGGTAAGATACCCAGCTGTGAGGTAACACTAGCTGTGTTCCTACTGAACCTGATGAGGTGAACATGACACAGCTAATCAAAATTAAATTGAATTAGCCTTAATCAGGCTTACAGCAACAACGTTTCTGGTTTATTTGTGGGTTTTTTCTAAAAAGGAACCTGTTATTTTTCCAGTTCCCAAATGCAACTGTAATCGCACATAACCTGTGTTCCTTGTACACTCTCCGGGACCTGGGAACCTGTTTTCAGGGTACTCCCTTTGTTCCTAAGTAGAAGTAGTGTGTAAATTCATCCAAGCTGTAAGAATTGATTAGATGAGCTCTGGAGATCTCTCTCTGATTTCCGTTTCAGTGATTCTAACTTTAGGCTATGTCTTTTTGCACCTCATCTTGAACATGGGTATTAATAGTCTACCTACAGTTTAGATACAAGTTGGGTAGTTGTTTTTGTTTTGTTTTGTTCTCTTTCCTATATTTCAGTTGAATTTCTCATTAAAATGAAACAGGTGTATTTTCAAGCACTGATACTGTCGTTGAGCACATAGTCAGCAAAACAGTACCAAAAGGTCAAGTCACAGACATAACCAGTGGTTAGTTTTCCAGTGTCTTTCTGTATTACCAGTTTTTCTCTACATAAACACATCTGCTGATCTGAATGCATTAGGAAAAAGGATAAGAAAAGCAGCTGAATTATGCTGAGATGTTAATTAGTATTGAAGAGGGACAGTAAGGTCTTCCAACAGCATTTTCTAATTGAAGTCACTGAACTGGCATTTCAGCAATGATTTCTGCTTCATAGATCAAGAGAGATTATTTATTCTTAGCAGTTTTCTGTCTGCAGCTCTCAAGAGTTCAAGCAGGACAAAGGACTTGCAACACTGCTGAACAAGCAGTGACACTGGTGATAGGTGATACTTCAGCGCATTGTTTACTTTTATGGCTTCCTCTCTTTTACCAGCAGCCCAGGCTCTGGCAGCTCCTTTGCTTCTATGTCAGGGATTTTGGGAGGAGGGTAAAAGTCCATCTCCTCCTTGTTAAAGTGGCAGCTGCCCTGGGGCAGCTTCTGTAACTTGTTTCTCTACAGATGTACAGAGCTGACATTTTACCTTTGGAAAGGAAACCACCATGAGTCCCCGGCCCCTCCACCTCTGTGTGCCTCAAGGGTTGAATTTATGACCTGGGAGTTGTAGAGACCTGCTTTTTTTGGCAGTGCAGGCCTGTAAGTCTTTCATCTGCTCACAAATACTGCTAACATGGTATTCTATCTGGAGTTTAGAGGGGATATGCTGGCTTCAGAAAGGATGTAACAATAGTTATGGCAACAGATAAACCTGGAAGACCAGCGAGAATGGGGAGCTAGTAGGAGTGTTTGTGTAAAGAGAATAAGAGAGACATTACAGGGTGAAAATGGAAACGTTGATGAATGCACCTAGTTAGTTCCCATAGCCAAAGAAAAATTTACTTGCTTATGTCCACCTAGGTGCCGTGGCTGAAACGGGATACCTGGGCTAGGGTGACAGTGAGATGTGATGGGGAAGGTACTAGAGAGAGAAGCAGGACAAGTAATTTTCTTGATTTTTCCTGATTTGTTGCCTGATTTCTGGGAAGGTACAAAGGTCTCTCTGCTTTCACTGCTTTGATTTTTCAGAGATTAGTTAGCTGGGAACCAGACTGGAGAGCCGTGGTTTGAACTTGTTTTGTTTATAGTGGGAAGCGGGTGTGTAAACCTCAGGAGGAAATGGCTGGGTTTGCCCAGATGGATACAGGCAGCTGAATGCTGCGGAAAGCACTGGTGTTAAATTTCTGTACTCCTCAGTCTGCTCTGATGCTCCATTTATGATGTGTTTCTCTTTGCGCAGGAGCAGAGTACCATACCGTGGTACAGAGACTCACTGTTGCTGTCAGCACTGGAGAAGACTGAAGCTGGAATCCCCATTATCCTCAGCCAGAGGTTGCCCTGCAAGACACAGCTGTTAAAATGTTCATCAGAAAAAACTAAGAGTGAGTAAAACCCAAATCTGACTTTTAAATTTTTCTTTTTGACTGAAATGCATAAAAATAATGCTGTGCAGAAGTGCATTTGGAAATGCACTGAAGTTCCTGGGTAAATAGGGATTTCTAAGGACTGGCTCAGTGCTAGTGAAGAAAATCATCAAGTGTCCTGTTGATTTCCCTAAGCAAGAGGCTGGCTTGTAGGAAGAGCTGCTTTGTCAGGGGAAAAACACCTGGGAGGGACAAGCTCTTGGGGCTGATATGAAAGCTGTATGGGGAAACATCTGAGCAGCTGTATTAGGAAAGATGTCCTGTTACGTGGACCATGTTTACCTGCTCAAAGAGGGGAGCTTTGCAGGAATGAAGAGGATGGCTTCCTGATCTGAGTTCTCCAGGACACAGATAGACAACACCACTTTCCAATGGCAGAGACAGAGAACATCTTGAGGATGCTTGCAGTTTTCTCACTGATTTTTAATTGCCTTTTACTTTTGAATAGTGAAAGTCTATGTTCAGAAACTCACTGCAAAGCATCATTCTTAGGTGTTTTGTATATTGTAGCTCTAGACTTGAAGAGATGAACTTGTAGACCTAAAGAATCACATATTCAGTGGGAAGCTACAGAATATGAAACATTAGCTGAGGTGGCTGGAGGCAGGTGATTCCAATGTCCAGGCCTTGCCCAGGCATTTGAACCCAGGTACCACTCCTGACTTTCCACAGCTGAAAGAGGTCTATGGAGGCCTATGGAGCCCATCCCCTGAGACACATCACCTGTGCTCTGCCCAGACTCAGCTGGGAGAAAATGCTTGACATTCAGTGACTGGTTTCCTTCAGAGTTGTCTGGAGAGTTTCCTTTTGTGGAGTGCTTGACCAGCTGGGATATTTATCTAAGGTATATTACAGTATTGGTTGTTAACTTTTTGTGTGTAATATAGCAGTGTTGTTTCATGAGCCTTGAGTGAAAGCAAGCTGCGTGTCTTCTGATGCTATCTTAACAGCAAATATGTTAAAATGAAATAGTCCTGCTTGACATATTAAGGCACTCACAATTCTGATATGCATGAAAGAAGAAAACCCAAATTAATCTTTGCTAAAAATCCTATAATTAAAGCAGTGTCAGACTGAGCAATACATTGTTAGAAACACAGATTGCAATTACTTGTTTTATTTATTCCATTTTCTGCTGCAAAAGGAATCACAGCTACATGGGTGATTCTGCAGGATAAATGCTCAGGTACAGGAAAGCATTGTGAGAGACTGAATTTTCAGATAGGTGGAGCCTGTAATACTTTTCTGTGTTTTTGACAGCTTGCATGGATGTGTATATAGTGCCTACCACTTCTCTGGTATGCAAACCAGGACATTAGTAGTAGTAGTAGTGCTGGATGGAGAGGAAAATGAAAGACCAAAATCTGGAGACATAGTTCCTTAAAATCTTTGGCCTTCTGAGTTGTCAGTGTTAAAAGCCCAAACTCTTTGTAAGAATGCACATGGTTCCTTAGAAATTAGATCTGTATTTTTTACATGCTTTTATGTATGTGTGTACATATGTAGGTATGTATGTGTAAACTAGCATTGTCATCCTCTAAGTTACATGTAGAGAATGTATGTGGGTGGACAGGGAAGCAGAGAATTTTTACTGGAGACAGAATGACTGAAGGATGTAATTCTGGTTGATATGCTGGAGGGAAGGGATGCCATCCAGAGGGACCTTGACACGCTTGTGAGGTGGGCTGATGCCAACCTTATGAAGTTCAACCATGAAAAGTGCAAGGTCCTACACCTGGGTCGGAGCAATCCCAGGCACAGCTACAGGTTGGGCAAAGAAGAGATTCAGAGCGGCCCTGCAGAGAAGGACTTGGGGGTGCTGGTTGATGAGAAAATGAACATGAGCCGGCAGTGTGCGCTCGCAGCCCAGAAAGCCAACCGTATCCTGGGCTGCATCAAAAGGAGCGTGACCAGCAGGTCGAAGGAGGTGATCCTGCCCCTCTACTCTGCTCTTATGAGACCTCCCCTGGAGTATTGTGTGCAGTTCTGGTGTCCTCAACATAAAAAGGCCATGGAACTGCTGGAACAAGTCCAGAGGAGGGCCACGAGAATGATCAGGGGACTGGAGCACCTCCCGTATAAAGACAGGCTGAGGAAGTTGGGGCTGTTCAGCCTGGAGAAGAGAAGGCTGTGTGGGGACCTAATAGCAGCCTTCCAGTATCTGAAGGGGGCCTGTAGGGGTGCTGGGGAGGGACTCTTTGTCAGGGACTGTAGTGACAGGACAAGGGGTAACGGGTTAAAACTTAAACAGGGGAAGTTTAGATTGGATATAAGGAGGAAATTCTTTCCTGTGAGGGTGGTGAGACACTGGAATGGGTTGCCCAGGGAGGTTGTGAGCGCTCCATCCCTGGCAGTGTTCAAGGCCAGGTTGGATGAAGCCTTGTGTGGGATGGTTTAGTGTGAGGTGCCCCTGTCCATGGCAGGGGGGTTGGAACGAGATGATCTTGAGGTCCTTTCCAACCCTAACTATTCTATGATTCTATGATTCTATAATATTATTTAACTGCTAAATTGCTGATGGATATAGAAATGAGCTGCAGTTCTGTCACAGATGTATACATGCTTGTGCATATATGTAAATGCGATGTACACAGAAAGAAGAAATAACTGCTTTCTCCAATCAGCCTATTTCACATGAAGGGGAGTTGGATCTAGAGGTCTCTGTGATGATTCTGAAAAGGGTTTGTGTTTAATGTCATAAAATGTATTTGTTCTGGACCTGGTTATGTACAGCATGTTGCAGTAGTGCACTGTGCACCTGCTGGAATAAGGTTTGTGATGATGATTGGTTTTTTCAAGGGAAAGTCAAGAGACTGTCCCATTAGAAAGCCCCATCCTCGGCACAAGGAGGGGCTTTCCCTGTGCTTAGTTGTTCCATTGTTTCTGGGAAATAGCACACTGGAGAGTGAGCCAGGCTTGTGGGATCATTGCCAGAAGCGGTTTAGGGCTTAGAAATAAAACCGAAGAGTGTGGTGTGATTTCTAAAATCCATGCAGAAGACAGGTCATTAGTGAGATTTGCTAATACTTTCCGCACCAGTTGTTTTTTGCATTGCTTTTCCAGTCCGAGTGTTGTAATGTTAAATAAACCACAGTGATTTACCACTGACAGGAGATGTCATGGTGGAATCAGGCAGATAGAAGTCCTTTAGCAAACTGCAGAAAACTGAGTGTTTCTCACAGATACTGTGGATAGGATTCATTTAATCTAACTTTGGATGTTTACAGTGGAGTATCTGAGATGATGCTTAATGAGGTAAGTAGTTTTAGAGTGTCATTTATCTGACAGTTGAAATGTACTTCAGGATGACGTGGATCACGTCCCTTGTTGACTATAAAGGGAGCCTAGCTGAGTAAGTCAGTGGTACGTGTCTGCACTGCTTCATGAACCTTATTGTTTACATCTGATGTCACAGTGCTGTCCAGAGTGTCCCTGAGTTTTGGAGACTTCTGAAAATTCATATTCAGTCATCTGTGGTCAGAGCAGAGGTGGTGCCAAACACTTGGCAATCGGCTTGTTTTTCCTTTTGCTCTCACAAATCTGAGGTTTGGCTTCAGTCATCAATGACTGTCTTGGGAGGAACATCATGTAATAAAATGGAAGTGATAGTTTTTGAACTGTTACTGTGAATCATAGCTCTGTGGTAAGACTTGCACATGAACTTCTTTAAACTTAAACAGGTGAAGTTCAGATTAGATATAAGGAAGTTCTTTACTGTGAGGGTGATGAGGCACTGGAGCAGGTTGCCCAGAGAAGTGTTCAGTCCCAGGTTGGACAGAGCTTTGAGCGACATGGGGGTGAGGTGTCCCTGCGCATGGCAGGGGGGGTTGGAACTAGGTGATCTTAAGGTCCTTTCCAACCTTAACTATTCTATGATTCTATGTCCATGCCATGCAATCTCTAAAATAAGAATTCATGAAAATACAGAGATTTTTTTTTTTGTGGATAATAGAAGAATCCTGATGTTTCTGGCTTTTAATCCGTTTGTGAAGATGTTTCAAATATCACTAAAGCTGGTGTGAACCTTATTGTTTCTTACATTTATTTGGGAAAACCTTCCTGCATAGAAGAGGTGGGGGAAGGAATGTATGAGAGTGACCTGAATGTGCAGCACACAATGGCCACATGGGTGGTGGGCATGTGAAAGGAAGCAGAAGGCACCAAAGAAGCTAGCAAGGAGACAGTAGACAAGAATGTTGGTATTGCTGAGAAAAAAGCATGAGTGTGGTCCAGGGTGGTGTACTGCAGGGGCATGCTTGCACTAGGGATGCTGTCCTGCTGTCTGAGTCCCACTGGTGAAAATCTCTACGTTTCCTAATTTCATTCCAAGAGAAACTATTTAGGTTGCAAACGCAATGAGTTAATCTACTGTGCAAACTGTTCTGTGAGTAGGGCATACCCTGCTGTTTTACAGGCTTTCATGTTCTCTGGATGACCAAGTAATTTCTTCTTCTTATGGGGTAAACCTTCACACAATGACCATGTGTGCAGTTTTAAACACGTTCATTCCAGTGGCTTCAGGTGACTATTGCTTCATAAATTTTCCACAAAAGGTCTGCGAAGGGACTGGAGCATCTCTGTTAAGAGCAAAGACAGAGAGCTGGGGCTGTTCAGCCTGCGTAAGAGAAGGCTGAACAGAGACAAGAGAAGGGGATCTCATCAATGTACAGGAATACCTGAAGGAGAGGATGCAAGAGGTTGTATCCAGGCTCTTTTCAGTGGTGCCAGTAACAGGACCAGAAGCCATGGGCACAAACTGAAACACAGCAGGTTCCCTCTGAACGTCAGGAAGCATCTTTTCACTATAAGGGTGACTGAGTACAGGTTGCCCAGGGAGGTTGTGTAGTCTCCATCCTTGGAGACATTCAGAAGCCATCTGGCCATGGTCCTGGGCAACCATCTCTGCTGGAGCAGTGGTGTTGGACCACATGACCTCCAGCGATACCTGCCAACCTCAGCCAGTCTGTGATTCTGTGCGTTAGATACACTGGCTGTTTGTCCCTCACAAATGTCCTTCACAACCTTCTTGGGAATTCTCATAAGGTTGTGCAGGGATCCTGGCCAAGGGTACTAAACATCTGCTTAATAGCAGGCTCCCAGCAAAACAAAAATGTGGCTGGATACTTAGGAAATATTACCATGGTGACTCTTCTGTGTTACGATGTTGGGTCAGATGGTGAAGTCGGTTTAAACTGCCTTTGATAGGTCATATATGGAGTCAGGGCACCTGATGCATAAATTTGTAATGGCCGTACTTACACTAATTATCAGTGAAGCAGAGCAGATACTTTAGATCTATTATATTCACTGCGACAGGAATGGCACAGCACTCACTGGCATCACCTTTTTACATGCAGAATTAATGTGCAGTTAAGCTGTTGTTTTAAGATGTGTTTCCTCTCGGTAGTGAAGATACTCATCTGTGTAATACTGAAATTCTGCCACTAGATAAACCTAGAGATTCCAAAGGTGGTTTGCAGTGTGGTAGGTGTGATATTTTTAAAAGATACTGATAATTATCCAGTTTTCTGGACCTATTCAAGAGACTGCCTAAACATTTGGAGCAGTAACATAAGCCTCTCCAGCTCCTTCAGGTGTAACAACTAGATAAGAAATAAGAAATCCAGACATCTGCAGCAAACTTCTGAGTTGATTTATGATCCTCTTTGAGGAAAATATATTGAGGCCATAGTGACTGATGATTTTTCACAACTCACAAATAGATTTATGAAGCAAGTACTACTTGCATATCCTTTGCCATTTATTCTGTATATATTTCCCTTGATGGGCCTTGTACATGAAGGGGCCAAACTCTGAAGGTAATCAGTGTTCATTTTACTGCCTGATAACAGGAACGTTAAAATCAGGGGCACTGTATATGGTGATAGGCAGGATGATATTACATGAAGAGCAGATTCTCTCTTCTCCCATAACACAAATACATTTATTGGTGTCTGAAAATACGCAAAGTACCTCAGTCTCCTTCCCTGGCAGAGGAAGATGGCCGCATGGGTTGTGGGACAGAAAGGACCTGTGTAGGGTGGGAAGGAGATGCAGGAACTTCAGGAGGAGAGGAAATCCTTGGGGGTTTGGCTCCAAAATCACGATGATTAAACTCTGCAGGGGTGAGTGCCAAGCACTACACTTACTCGGCTGTGGGAGTGGATCTGTGCTTCCTAGAAGGCAGGGAATGACTGGTTAAGCTGCAGAAACAGAGTTTGGAATGGGCTGGGAAGTGAATTTGATTTGTATGTTGCAGTTGCAAGGAAAGGCGAGCCCAGCTCTGGGGCTCTGGGATGCAGAAATGGAGCTGTGGAGGAGATTAGAGGGAGTTGTCACAACCCAAAAGGTTATCTGGCCTGCAGGAGTAGGAGATCACGACCTTGGGTTTGCAGGGATTCTGTAATACACAAAGACATGGAGGCTACTTCTCTGCGCTATTAATGTTACCAGAAATAACACAAAATTCACCACTAGCAAGTACTTGTGATCAACACAGTGAATATATATATTCACAAACTGAACTGACCCCATAAGTGGGCCCAGGAAAGCAACAAGCAGAGTCTCACTTCAAAGATGATCCTTGTCATGGAGCTGGGAGTCAGACAGACATCCCTGCAAGGGTCCAAGAGCTTGTCTAGAAGATCTTGCAGAAGGTTCATGGAGGGAGCTCAACCTCTTTAGGAAAACTACATGTAGCACAGGAAATTCTCATAAGGAAAAGCTCTGTTTTGGGTTAAAAAAATTAACTCCTTTAGTCCTTTCTAAGGACGTAAGGCAGCATAGGATACCACCCCTTGAAACAGCCAATAGGTGCTGTTAATTTCTGGTTTTCACCTGCAAGAGCAAATAGATGTTCATGATTTCTGTTCTTTCAGACCAATTTTTATTTTCCAGACTGTTTTCTTCATCTTGCACTTAGAACAGCCAATGGCAATTACTGGTCTTTTCTTTCTTGGGATGTTTTTCCCCTTTTTCAGACTATTTTTCACCTTTTCAGACAATAAGTTGCTGTTACAGTCCCTTGGTTTTGTGCTTACCGATGCTGTCTCAGGGTGCCTCTGGCTTCTAGGTACCCAGCTGCACTTCAAAGACAGTGGCTGTGCTTCCAAAGGATGTTGCTGGCACCAAGGCTGGCAGTTCCCAGGCTCACAGGCCAGCAGGCATTTTCTCTGTCAATATTTCAGGAGACATCTTCTTCTGCTCAGTACTTTTCCCCTTGCAGCCAGGTGGCCTTTAGGGCTGCTCGCATCAAGAGTCCTGCTCGCATCAGGAGTCCTCTGCAAATAGTCTGTGGGGTTTTGAGTACCAGGCCTCAAAAGAAATACAGCAGAGGATGAACAAGCAAGATAGCTGGAAAAAGTGATCTAGAGGGAAGGGGAAAAAAAACCCTGCAGTGTGTAGAACAGAATAGAAAGCAACAAAGGAAATGAAAGAAGGGAGGGGAATGGGGATGCCCACCCATGGGCAGTGGTCTTCAATGCTTCATTATATTTGTTAGTATATTAGAAAAAGATTGGGGATCATTTTGGTAAAGTAGCTTATTTTGGGGGAGACTGTGGGATTGCTTGTGCTGGCAGGGAGGAGTGTTCACATCAAAAGCGAGGAGGAGGAGACCTCCATACCACACCACCTCCATACCACCACACCACCATGGGGGCAGCGAGGTCTCCAAACTGAATGGCAGATACTGCCTGTGCTATAGGTAATTTGAAAGGCAGTGTTTCTAAAACCACCATGCTGGTGGAGTAGGGAGGTTGGAAGGCCTTTCCTGGCAGCAAAGGACGTACCTTGGGAGTAAGGAATGAGGAAAGAGCAGCAGAGGAGCAAAGGGAGTTTGTTATGGGAAGGATTTTGGCACCTTCTGCTCCTGGTGAAGTGCTGCAGTCAGCTTCAGTGGGATCTGTGTGGTGTTGTAATTGATTCATGGGTGGCTCCTGCACAGAAGATGCTGGTGAGGGACAGTTCTCCCATTGTGTGGGAGCATAACATAAACCCTTGCTCTCCCACGAGCACAGTTGCCTGCCTGCTTCATTCCCAAGGCTGGGCTTCAGCACAACTGCTGTTAAACAGCAGTGAGCTGGAAAGACCTCCTAACTGGTTTTATGCAAATGGGAGCCAGATATCTCATGCATGTGTATTTGCACACAGACAGTGTCCCTGTCAAACAATAGATACTGTTTTGTCATGTAAATAGTGCTCAACTGACTGAGGGCTTGCTGAGAACTGATCTCCCTTGTCCTGAGTGGTTTTGACATGTGTACAGGCAGGTATTGGAGGGCAGGGAGAGGAATGAAGTTGTGAAACATCAATGAGATAAGCCAAATAAAAAAACTCAAATCGTGTTAAATGCGAAGTTGGAAGTTTATAACCTGCATACTGGATGAGTGGGGTCAGGGCTGTGTGGCAAAGAGGGGAAGTAGAAGTAGGAGAAAAAGGGGAAGAAGTAGGAGGGGAAGAAAAACAGTTGTCTTTGTGCAAAGATATTAGTGATGTTTAACTGTGACTTGAAACTGCCTCCGATGTTCATTGTTGGTCTCCATGTGTCTGTGCCTGCCTCCAAAAGCGTTCTGCTTGGCAGGTGCAGCGTTGGAGGTTGATCTTAGTGGTAAAAAGGCCACCAGCTGCAGTGGAGCAGTGCCATCAACCAGTCCAGTCTGGTTGTGGTGGGAAGCATGATGAGCAGCTGTCATGCAGATGCTCCCTGGGAGGCTGCTAAATAGTCATTGTTGGAGTAATTAATAGCAACAAGTGGGGGAAAAGAACTAAAAGCCCAGGAAGTGCTTTCACTGATGTGCCACCAGGCCGTGCTGGTATTCAGGGTGATGAATCACACAATTGTCCATATGGAAACTGGATAATTTTACTTGGTGTGATAAAATATTCAGTGAAAACAATAGGAAAAAAAGCAGAGAGCAACATATAAACTACCAGACTTTTATGTAGGTGTCCAGTTCGAAACGTTGACTGGTATAAAATCTAACTGTAAAAATAGTATTGATGTTGTTGTAAAGGAAAGTATGATCCAAAAGCACATTATTCTTGACTTGGTGCAGCTTTGCTGTTTTCCAGATATAGCTGCTACTGGTGTGGTTTTCATAATGACACCTTTGATTGTCCTAGGCTTCCCTCTGGTTTGTAGAAATCATCTTTCCTGTACGTTTTTGGCAGTACAGATGCTGAAGCAGCCTGCAAGTGGTTTGGAGGGGAAGGAGCTGGGGAGGCGGAAGGTGCATGAGGTGTTTTTTGTCCACTCTGCCAATTGCACGGGATAGAGGCCAGAGCTGTGAGCTTTGAGACCCTGCCACCAAGCAGCTGGCTGCCTGCTCATGCCTTGCTGTGCCATCCTGGCCAAACATCTCCTAGAGCATCCGTAGAGCAGAGTGACTCATTGAGCTGCAGAAAGCATTCATGGGGATGCGGCTGGACCTCAGTGCCTGGCGATGGTGCCTCACTGCTGCTAGTCAGGAATGTCAGTCCGTGATCACCCTGTCCGTTTCCAAGCTCGCCGATGGGGTGAGCAGGTTATTCTCAGAAGGGATTGGCTTTGGTGGAGCAACTGAACCGGTGGGCTTCACACCTGGCTGGTCTCTCTGGAGAGGATTGGGAAGTAGGTGTTGCTTTCCCAGCCTGCCACAGGTAAGTAATCTGATCTTAGAGAAACACGGAGGTGGCTTATTTAAAAATGCATTAAAGCAAAATCCTTGTTTTGTTGTTTTGAAGGCAGAAGGTTTGAATATTCCTGAGCTCTGTATTTCCCCCAAGTTCCCGGATTTGGGGGATGATAATAAGGGATTTAATCCTGGACAGCAGGTTCTAACAGCAGGGATGTGATGCAGCACCTGTAATTGTGTTGTTTGGCTCATTCTGCACCATCTGGGTGTGAAAAGGGTGGTTGAGCTTTTAATTATAATCCTTGGGCATCTGGTACCCTCCTCCTTCTGCTTCAAGTAGGGACATGATCAAGTAAAGATGCTTTGTGTGTGCGGCATGTAGGGAGTTAAAGCTGGCAGAGAGTGATGCCACTGCTTGTTCAGCCACCAGGCTGGGGAAGGTTCCGTGGGAGGGCAATGAGAGGGTTCTTTCCCCTCCCTCTCCCACTGTCACCTACCTACCAGCTCAGAAGAAAAGGAAAGTTGGTCTTAGAGTTGTCTGCGCTTCCTGTCCTAATCGGATACACTTTTCTGAGTTGCAAATAATCTCAGCTAAGGTGATGTAAAGCAGCTGGTGTGGGGAATGTGACCTGCTGTGCCAGTCCGTCTGTGAAACAGCCCAGAGCAGGAGCATGGCTTGTGATGTGATTGCCCTACAGTAAAGGGGACTGACGATTGCTGGAGACGTGGTCAATGTGGGAGTCATCCATAAAAGACCAATAGCTAAATCAGCTCCTTGCTATGCCTTTATAACTGATCCAAGCAGTGGAAGAGGCAAGAAGGCAAACTACATGGTAACAGGCAGTGCCATCACAGCCTGTTGCACCAGTGTGGCAGGACATGGCAGGCTGATGAGGCTCTTGATCTCTGAGGGAAAATGTACTGCAGTGATGGGAATGCAGTGAGAAAGAGGAATCAAAATTCAAACTAGGGAGTACAATTTCCAGCATTACCTTGTGCAGGTACGTACCTGTTAACAAGATTTTTCCCTCAGCAGCACTGAACTTTGCACTGTTGTGAGTCAGTTGATGTATTAAGATACATTTCTAGCAGTGTGGCTAAGATGTAATGAACATCTACAGCTTATGTGAAATTGCTCAGAAATGTCAGCATGTCAGGAAATTATCTCCATGGAGATTTTTGCAGTGGATATAGAAACGTCTCAGTGACAATGATGTTACTGTTTTGTTTTGTTTCTTTTTCTTAATTTCAGGGGTAAGAAAACCAAGCAGGGTTTGACCAAAAATGTTCTAAGATGCAGAGTTGTCACTGTATTGTGCATGACTCCATCCAAAGCATAGGCAGCCAGCTCAGGTGAGGACAAAGAAGCGATGGTACGGTTCATCTGGCAGCCACTGCTGCACAGCCAAGGCTGGCACAGAAATAAATCACTCCTCTGCCTGAAAAGCTCACAGAGAAAGATCTCTTTTGTAAGGCTAGAAGGGAAGGAGTAGGAAGTGCTCCTGGATTACAGAGGTGCTGCTCTGGGATGTGTTGAGAGCAGGGGGGGTGGACTCAGCGGGGTTCAGCTTGCTTTAGTAGCACAAGTCACCAGAAAGCAAATATTTAGGGAAGCAATGTTGAAACCTGGGTTGCTTTTCACAGACCAAATTACTAAGTGTAGGCCACCTGTACTTCTTGGTTTGGACTATACTGTGCAAATCAGGGTGCCAGAGCAGCAGGGTATGATGTGTACAGTGTTGGTGAAAGATACAAGGGGTTTTTCTTCTGTCTTCCATCTTTTTCCATGTTACCAGGGTGTCCAGACTGTGTCTGTCACAGTGAGGGTGTGAGACCAGTCCAGTGGCACCACTTCTCTGTTGTCTCTTGTTGCAGTGCCTCTGAGGCCCAGAAAGTTTGTCGTGTTTCCCTGAATAAATGTGTGGTTATTTCCATGTTACACCAAGCATGTTTACACTTAGAAAGCAAGGGGAAGGTGAGGAAAAGCTAACCTGAATATTTTACCTGGAAATAGTATTACTTAATATATATATAAATTAAGAGTCAGTTAGCTGCAGTTACTTTCTGGCTCTGACATGACTTTTCTATTAACCTTGGAGAAACCAGTAACTTTCCTGTGCTTTCAAGGGCCTTTTTCTAAAATGCGTGTAATATTCTTGAGCATATTATTTACCTCAAAGAGTGTTATAAGAATTAGTGCTCATAAAGTGTTTCAAGATTCATTAATACAAATTACCACTGGAGTGCAGATTAAATTCTCCTAATATCATCGACTACTACAAATTAACCAGAATGGTTTTAATATACATGACCAAAAATGCTTAGTGTACATCAGTGATCCTGTAGCGTCCAGGGACTTTAGATACCACTTTGGTGACACAGGAGATCACAATACCCTGTTAACTATTTAAGTAAACAGGGCTACAGCATCTTTTTGTCACAGAAAGGGTGCTGGTGGACACAGTCCAGTAACATTGGAATGATGTTCATTAAAAGGTCTCGCCCCCAGTATTTTAAAGACAGGGAGTTCACGTGCCAAAGCCATCCATGCATTTTCTCCTTGTTGCTGGGAGTGGCATCTTGGTATAAGGGTGGAAATTAAATCTTTCTGTTGTTCTGCTGCTGATCTCCCTGCTGAACCTGTTAGCAAAAATGTCAGTACTCTGAGTGGTGGGATTATGATGGGGAGGGTTTTGTAATATCAGCTAAACTGAGACAAATCAATTTAGGGGGGCAGCAAAGACATTAAGCAGTAATAGCTTTTAGTAATAGCTTTTAGTTACTGCTGTTTTGAGATGGATTCAAAAGGATAATGTAAGGATGAGAGGCACTGTATTCTGCTATCAATCTCCATGATCATCTAGTCCCTGTAGTGATTACTTAGATTGTGCAATGCCTGTAATACTGGTAGCTGATAAGAAGCAGTGCAGTGATATTTCAAGAGAGAGGAAGATAAATCATCTAGATACACACTGGCTATCTTGAAGGTGTTTTTCCTGTACTGAAACAGTTAAATACCCATGTGTGAAAAGCAGAGGTAAAGCTGAAACCTTCCCAGAGTGGGCAGGTTCTGGGTCCTACAGCTTGAAGTGATCTGTGGATGCATTTTCTGGAATTATGTCAGAAACCCTTTTTCAGCTCTGATGGCTCACTGAACAGGTCAGTAGAGCCCAGGAGGAAGAACACACAAGTTTGTGTGATGAGTGCTACACCTGAATTGTTGCTGGGGTCAGTGGGGCGTGATGTAATCACTGCAGGGGGAACATCATTTCTCGTTGACAGCAAAAATGAGTGTTTCCCAGTTGCAGGTCATGATCCCTCCCAGAGGTGTCCTTGGGAGAGGCTGTGAAGCATTTTATACTCATGAGGGAGCAGTCAGCTGCCTTTAATTGCTGACTGCACTCAGTCCTTCCACTGCAGAGGTTTGTGTATTTGTATCAGCAGCCAGTAACTATAACATATTAGTGTTCCTTTGGCCAACACAGGCTGAGCTACTGTTAGCAGTGGATGTAGTTAACCTGTCCTTGGCTAATTGAAGTCTGGGAAACCCAGTGGGAAGGATGGAATGAAAGGGTGCCACACAGATACAGGTTAGGCCAAAAGCTCTCAGGAAGTTTAAGGATTTTTGTCCCAAACTAGGGGATTGAGGGCACATTATGTGGTACTGTCTGTATCCCTCTGCATTGCAACAGAAATACAGAGTCTTCAGGAGGCTTTGAGGCTTTTTTGTGACCCCCTTCCAAAGCGATGCAAAGGCAAGCACCCGGGGAGGAGCTGCTGCAGTGCTTCTGTCTCTGAAACCTTGCTGACAGCAGTGTTGTTTTCTGATCCACAGGTCCAGAGGATGGCATAGCAGTAACGTCAGTGTCCGGGGAGCTGGGGTCCTTCCTCGCCTGTCTGCATGCTGCTTGAACCGATCCCAGACCTTTGTTTTTGGACCGAGGAATTGTGAAAACCTGTCTCTCCTAATTCATGAGCCAGCAGGATGTGGTTGCCGTGCTTTCAGAACGCCTGCTCGTAGCTGCCCACAAAGGCCAAGTGGAGAATGTGGTGCAGCTTATCAACAGGGGTGCCAAGGTAGCCGTTACCAAGGTAACAAGAGAAAAACGCTTTGCGAAATCCCTGGGAACTAACATAACTCCTAGACCATTGTCTGTGAAAATGCCTTTGTAGCTTTACCGGTCTGAATGTGACTGGAGTTAGTGCTTAGATTTCCTTAAAGTTTATACCTAATAGCTCATGTGAATTTACAGTGTAGTACATGTCTCGTATTTACACACTTCCCAACGGATGCAGCTGTAGTGAATGCTGTGTCCTTAGAAACGTGGTGTGTCAATGGAGCCACGTTACTAATGTAGTGTTTGTCAAAGCATGCATTGACTTTTGAGCACTGTGTGAACTGATGAGTGGAGCTATTCATCACTGTCGAGGGAAGGTGGTTCAGAGTGGCCATCTTTCTGAGTGAGGGTGGGGGGAGCCACCTGGCACATAGGGGAATGGCATGCAGAAAGCATTTCCTGCCACTGAAGCCTCTTGGTACAGCAGCTTCTCTTATACCTGACATCTTCATTGATTTGTGCTGTGGAGTCCCCAGTCAGTTCCAGACTTGGGGGTTGCAAACTGTGTTCCCTGTACCTTTGAGATGAGGTCAGCATTGGAGGATTTCTGCTTAGACATTAAGATAGTTCAAAGATGTTAAAAGATGTTCAAAGATGTTCATGTGTTTCTGACTCTCAACATGTTATAAATAATACTAACATATAGAAGAGGAGATAGAATTAGTTGTTGCATAGAAGGTTTGAGCAGCAAAAACCCTTCAAAAGAATTAGGCAAGTTGGATCTTTAGAGCTGTAACATAACATTTGGGACATCCTGTTTTGATGAACTATTGTTTTCCATCATACCTAGCTTTATCTGTATTTCCATTGGTTTTGAACACTATATATACGGGAGCTGATATTTGCAGATAGAAAGCAAATGTGAGTACATTTGATAAGTAATTTGTCTTTTCCTCTTTTTATCTGTCAGTGACAATTGTTTTTCAATCCCTTTGCAGTGTTTGAGTTCTAGATAGTATTTGTTTTGAAAGGTGGAGTTATCCAAGGACAACTGGTGTTTGTAGGTTTTGTTTGACAAAACTAAGTGCCCTGTTGTTGGTAGATACAAAGCACAGATGTAATAAACATGAGTGGTCCCATAAAGGTGCCTGTTTGGCTCTGTTGTCCAAGAAGTTCTGTAACTGCTGAACAGGTATTAAAGGTAGTCAATAATAGATCAGGAAATACTGCCTTATAGATGTCTGAATAGTAGCTTGGGGGTTTGTGGCTGTTTTTTGTTTGGTTGGGTTCTTTTTAAGATCATGAGCTTTTAAACTGCTAAGGGACCTATCCCAAATGATTGAAAGGATGCTATGCTTTTCATAAATTTGTACAGTAATGTAATTTCAGATCCAGCTTCCACATTGTTTGAATATAAAATGTCCATCCTTTGTCATGGTTGACAGAATCATCGTGCCACTGATTTAACTATTTCATGAAATTAGTTGCCATGATCCACAATTCCAGTGCAAAATTAACACTTCCTCATTGTTAAGGTGGTTTATTATGCAATAATCAGTGCCTTCTGTTAATTACAGTAAGAAGCAAATCGTGTAGCTCTGACTTTCAAACACAAAATCCGGTTAATTTAATAAAATACAGATTCACTACAGTTGGTCAGTTTTTCTTTCCTGTATGGTACAGGTGGCTTCCTGCTTCTTGTGCTTGCTTTATTGTTCAACCCTTGCGTGCAAAATCAGAGCAAAGCTCATTTGGCTGCAAAACTGCACCCAGGTGTAGAGTGTTGGTGTTTCTGTTGAGAAGCTGAGCTCGCTGGTGAGCTCTGAGGCCACCACCATAGCTGAGCTGGTACTACAAGATTGTAGCTATTTCCTAGAGATTGTAGGCCTTCCCCATGGAACCCAGGGAGGGGGATGACAAAATCTGTCTCTCTTGTCATTCTGGATGCATCCTGGCACATTGGCAGACAGCACAGATGAGGTACTTGGGTAGCTTGACGATAGGCCGTGCTCAAAAGAGAAGGCAGCAGATCAGCAAGACTGTGATGGAGTGCACAGAGGAGTAGAGAGGCTCTCAAAGGAGCAACTGAGGCTTGCATGCTTGGGGTATTTTGGAAGTATGCACTCATTCTTTCCATGCTTTGAGCCAGATAGAGGTGAGGCTAATGTGACCCAAGAGGTGTAAGACCAAGCTGCTGCCCTTGTCAGAGCCCATCAGTTCAGGCTTAGTAATGTCCTATGCAGGTCTACACAGCATCCAGTTTGTATCTGGCTCTCACGCAGCCAGCTAGCTGCATAGGAGAGCATGTGCATATTTGCCAATGAAAGGCTGTATAAACATACCCTGTAAGAGCTTGATTTGCTAATCTGGTGACACATAAAAGCTGGAAGGAGAAAGAGACATTTAAAGTCACAACAAGGTTGTCACAGGAGCAAGCCTGTATAAATTAGCCTCACTTTTAAACTGGAAATGTAAAGGGATTTTTTAGCCATCGGAGAGCCAGGTTCTTGTGCCGTCTTTTGATAAGCAGAACAGGTGAAAAATAAGAACTACTTTCTGGATAGGGATTGTTAATTTTAGAATGGAAGTTAGATGGCAGGCTTGTTGTAGTGGAAAACTGTTGACCAAGCATTCAGATAAATTGAAACCCACAGCCCTCTCCCCAAGATAGAGCTTATTGTAAACGATGCATAAAAATAAATTTGTTCATGTGCATGCCTTAGTTGTCTTTTACCTGTATGTCTTATGCTTTTATTCAGAGTTTTTAGTTTGCTCTGTCAGATTGGTTTTAAATTCTAGGGATTTGCTTCAAAAGGCTTTTGTACTTGTCAGCCAGTGTTCCTGCTGAATTCTGTCAGTTTTACTGGAAGAAGACATGCAGAGACAAAGCTCTTTGAAAGCAGAAAGAAGTTCCCACATCACTTTAGGCTTTAAATATTTTTCTGATACGCATCTGGAAGCTCAAACCGATTCTTGTGAAAAACACCATGCAGAGCCACAGCTTGAAGTGACCAGCGTCTAGAGTTAAGTGCTAGAGAGTTCTTTATTTAAACAGGGTTGAGCATAGCTGAAGGGAAGTGAAGGATATTTTCTGTAGCAAAGTACTGTTAAATACTGGATAGCTGACAAGTTCATCCAGTTCTATTTTTATTTTATGTATGGAAGGTCATATGATGTGGTTAATTGCTGCTTCAGTAAACAGCAATTCAGCTACAAAATGGTATTTAATTCTTGTCACCTCTAAGCAGATGGTTCCTTTAAGAAGAAGAAAGCATATGAAAGAAACAAAGTTCAGTGGAGAATCCGTGTATCCAGGTGCTCACTTCAGTGTTTCCTTGGGGATGCACTTGTTTTGTTTTGGCAGCATCACTAGCAACTCTGCAAGTGAAGTCGATATGGAAGTGTGCTTCTCCCTGATTCCAGTAAGGGATACTGGGTTCTTTCCAGATCTGGGGCCTTTTAAAATATGTAGAGAAGAGCTGATGGCCACTAGGTCACATTGCTGCTGACAGTCTGACATCAGAGAGGCCAGAGGGGAAGAGGGCTGATGGCACTGCGTTGTTCATGCATCAAGCATTTGTCCCTCTGCTGGGATCTCTGTCACCAAACATGTGGGATTGTGGCCAAGGAAGAGATGGCCCTAGTGCTTGGCAGAGGCTTCATGGCTCAAAGTGCTAATGGGTAGTTTCCATTTTTGTGCCTTTTAATCTGATGTTCTTCACAAGTGTGAAATGTATAGCATTTCTTTATGATAAGTGAAAAAAAACCCCAGACGGTTCATGATACAAATTGCCTGACCCCGCAAGCAGGTGCCTTTATAAAGTATTTTGGTGAATATACTGCAAAAGCTGGAAAATGAAGAACTGAGCTTGGTGTAATTAAGTCTTTTCTTCCAAGCAAGAAAGCTGGTCTCTTCTTTTAGTCCTTATGTTAGTGGAACTTTCTTTCAGCAAAGTTTTTGACAGCTGCATCTTCGACATGAAAGCACTGGGCCTTTTGCTGAGCTGCTCTTCCTTGCTGTCTTCCCAGGATGTTGTTTTCCGGGGTTATCCTTTGTTTGATTTTGTGAGTTGGGATAGGTTAGGGAGAGGGCTGTGGACCACTAGGAGTGGCACAGGAGTGGTGGTAGTGACGTTCCAGGTCAGATCAGCTCTTCTCTTGAGCTTGCACCCAGAATGGTGCTTGGAGCATGGAGACAAGTGGGATTTGACCTTCCAGGAACCAACTGGATGAAATAAGGCACTTTGCTGTAATGGCAGCCATTAACATCAGTTTGCTCAGTGCTCAGAGACGAAATTTCCAGGTCTCCATCTCTGCACTACAGCTCGCCAAGACAGAAGTGTTCCTGGGTGTTGGGTTTCACTGGGGTGTTGCAGCACAGGGTGGAATGTTCAATAGCAAGAATTAATGCCAGAAAAAGGTGTGTATTAGTAAGCACGCACAGGGGAGTGTCCCGCTTCTCTATTAAACATGAAAAATATTGCCAGAGAAAGACATAAAGGTAGTACAGGCAGTTTAAATGTAACTTGTACAGCACCATGGGGTTTGTGAATATTTTGTCAAAGGAAAGCAGAATACAGCTTTTCTGCAGAGCACAGCATTAAGATCATAGCTGTAAAACTGAAGTCTGTGGAGAAGGGATGATTATTTGGAAAAAAACCATAGAAATGCAAAAGGTAGTGCCTCTGTTTTGATTCAGTAATTCTGTTTGTTTGTTTGATTTAATGTTTGAATTAGTAGTTACAAGCCTACCAAATGGCAACGCTTTTGTAATGCCAAGCTACTTGTACTCTTGCCATCAGGATTTCAACTTCAGAGCATGTTGAGTTCTTTAAAACAATTTCTTTTTTTTTCCCTTTTTAAGATGGGAACAAACAAACACAATATATGTTGTAATGCTTTCACATTTTTGTGCTCCTTCAGTTTGAAAAACTACTTGTGTCTGTTTTAAACAATAACTGAAAGGGGAGGCAGCGAACATTTAGGGACTTGCTGAGTGCCTCCTGAGGTCAACAAGAAACTTTCTGCTGACCTGAGCGAGCAGGTTATTCATGGAGAACAGTCTTAAGTCATCAGTGTGACAAGAGTTGGTTTTTGTTTTCAAGCATTTTAATAAAAGGTGGATAGGCATGTTTTTGTGTGTGTGCAGAATGGATGAATAAGTAATAGTGCTTGTGCAGCACAAGAGCAGGGCGAGATAGAAAACTGAATGTACTTGCGTAAAAGTATCTACAAGTAAACACAACAAAGGATCATGTGGCTCGTGGTGCTGAGGCCCCCCTGCATTGATTTGGTTGCAGAGTGCATACATTGGCAGCTGCTCTAAGAAAATTCTGCTTCTAAATGGTATGTATCAACAGCTGCCTGTCAATACCTGGAAGTTAGACTACAGATTAAATACAAACATAAGCCCTACCCTTCCATTTTACTGATGAAGTTCAGTGTGGCTGTTTACTGCGCTTGGCTGCAACCTGATACTCCCCATAGCTATAGCAGCATGTCAGGGGTGTTCAAGTTGCAGCTTTAGTGTAACATAGTCCCATTTATTTTGTCAATAAGCCTGTGACACAGGAGCATTTGTATGATTTGTTGCCCGCTGAAGCATTTCTATACATTTGAATAGAAGTCCCAATTGCATATTTTTTAGATGAATGACTGCTTTATTGGTTCATTAATCCCAGGTTGCAGCAGTCTCTCATTTGTATTTCTGTATTAACCCCCAAGATGTTACAGTTGATATTTGGAAAGGCTCACAAGCTTTTAAGTCAGTAATCTGCATATTAAGCAGTCCCTAGGTTTAGGGTCTCCTTGCAATAAGCATCCAGGAGACATTTGTATATTCTTGTTCAGGGAGACCTTAGAGCAGTATCCGGTACCTACGGGGGGGCCTACAATAAAGCTGTAGAAGGAGCTTTTACAAAGGCAGGTAGGGACAGAACAAGTGGGAATGGTTTTCAACTGAGAGAGGGGAGATTTAGATTAGATATTAGGAAAGAAATTCTTCGCTATGAGGGTGATGGGGCACTGGCACAGGTTGCCAAGAGAAGCTGTTGCAGACCCATCCCTGACAGTGTTCAAGGCCAGGTTGGATGGCGCTTTGAGCAACCTGGTGTAGGAGAAGGTGTCACTGCCAGTGGCAGGGGATTGGAACTGGATGAGCTTTAAGGTCCCTTCCAACCCAAGCCATTCTATGATTCCGTATGTTTTCTTTCCTGCTGGGACCCACTTGTGTATTTAGATAAATTCACTCTTTGATGCTCCAGTGGTGAGTGTGAAATGTCTTTAAGGAAGAGACATGTACAGTGAAATTTATGTGTCTGCTGTCATCTCTCTTGCCTCTAAATATTTTGGGTAGGATGCATTATTGTGAGAGTAAAACTTTGTGGTCTGTTGGTTTGACTTATAGACATGAAGGCACAAGCAGCTCTGGCTGTTGCTGCTAGGGCTTCCTGCTGTAGCCTGGATGCATTGAACATTTATCTCCAAAGCGTGCTGTGCTCCAGGTTTCTCATCACAGCATGAGGGGCATCCAGATCACCTTGTCTCTCCCTCACAGTTTGTTTTGGATTAGTGCATACATGCATATGTACTTAAATACCTGTATGCATATGTGTATGTTTGTGTGGGGAAGTGGGTGGGAGTGTTTTCCAGTGTTTGCATTGCCTGTACTGGAACACTGTCCAGCCGTACTGCCCATCTCTGCTCTCATCTCGGTGTTACTGGGAAGAAGAAGAAAATCTGGCAGTGTCAGTTCTTGCAGGGTTATGATTAATCTTGAGATGATCGGTGCTTTTCCAAAGGCCTGAGCCTCTAATCAGTGTAATGTGCTGGAATTGATCCTCCTTCCCGCTCCCATCCTCATTACAGTCATAGTTTTCATTTATAGTCCCTTTGTAGTGGGAAGAGCTCAAGGACTCCAGGTATGCAATAGCTCTGGTCTCCAAAGGTCTCTCTCTAAGGGTCTTCAATAGGTTGGATGCCTCTGAATCTGTTTTTGGATAGAGAATCTCCAAACAAACTCTTTGGAATAATAAAAAAAATCCTATATTTTTCTGTTTCAGTAACACTAGGTTGTTTTTTTTTTTTTTTTCAATTATTCTTTTTTTTAACAAACCCCTGGGTTTTGAGAACTTGGCTGAAGTTACTGAACACGTGGGGATGATGATAGGGGACATGCACAGTTAGGGTGAATCTCTGCTGAGTGACAGGAACAGCCAAGTAGCTAGCCCTTGCTTGCAGCTCTCTAGCAGGTGCTTTCTCCTCCTCTGTCACCCATCTCCTGTGGCTGGCCACGAGCATGGGGAGGCTGCCTCATGAGGATGAGGGACGGGTTGGTCCTTGTGACAGGAGAACAGGGTGTTCCCTGGGGCATCCTTCCGGTAAGCCTGTTCCCTGGGGTGACTTTATTTTAATGTGCCTTAAGGCACTGAACAGGCATGTGAATGTTGTGTGATCCAGGTCTTCTTTTCTTGTGCTTCCTAGGCGATCACTCTGTGTGGTGATTGCCTAGGAAGGTGTATTGGGTGAGGAAAACCTGTCCCTCTTATTGAGGTATACTCTGCTTTCATAGTTTACTTCTAGCACAGTACCTTTGGCTGCATGTCAGCATTTTTTCAGTGTTTAGAGATGATTATCTTATCAGAAAGTTTCCCTGCTGGGATATATTGATGTAGTTGACACTCTTTTCCTTTTAAAGAACGGGAAATGGCTTCAGGTTGGGTTTCTCTGGGAGTTTTTTCTCCTCTGTGCACAGATGGCAATTATTTGTTTTCATGATGTATTAGCAACCTGCCAGAAGGTGAGAGGCCTGGATTAGCTGATTTACTTATTGCTGTTAAGTAATGTAGAAAGTCAGAACCCATAACCATGAACGTGCTGGAGCACATACTCGTAATCCAAACATATTGTTCATAGCTCAGAATGATTTGTCAATCGGACTTGCCTTTCCCCCCCCCTCCTTTTCTCTTTTTTCCCCTTTTCCCCCATGTTACCTGGAGACTTTTATACCCCTTGCTATTGAGTTACCCAGAACAGTGACATAGCCCTGGCTCTCCTCCAGGCTCATGGAGAAGGAGGCGTGCTCGGTGCAGCTCAGTGCCCTTCACCGGAGGGGCAGACATTTAGGGACCTGTGACCAGGTCAGGGAAGAAGCCCCCAGGTAGCAGGCTGGATGGCACCCAGGAGCAGTGGTGGTAGCCAAAGCGAGCCCTTCCCAAGCCTTCAGTAGGGCAGGAGTGGAAGTTTCCCATGTGGGAATGAGCTTCTGCTGCTAACAGGAGCCAACACTGGGGTTTTGAGACCCGTGTGTCAAGAGTGCTTCTCCCTTAGATCTGGCCCCTCAGATCAATAATGCAGGCCAGTTAATCAATGCTAGTGTAGAAGAATTAATCAATGTTTAATGTTTTCGAATCATTGCACATCTACTCAGTAATGACATGGACGTTCTGTCCCCAGCCTTTCTGTGGATTTCGGCACTGGTTTTCCCTTTTGCTCTGAAGAGGCTGAATTCCTGTGGCCTTTTCCAGTTATGCAGGTTTGGGATTTGCTGTGTGAAAACAACCCTGCCTTGAGTTTGGTTTTTTATTTACATGAAGATGCTTTCCTGCTGGAGAAGCTGCTTAAAACCTCAGAGAGCTGGTAGTCACCTTCTACTTACTTGAGGCCACTAGTAGTCAGTGAGCTCTCCTGGTGTTTTCTCCTTCTGTAGGTGATATACTAGGGCTGATTATCTTCCTTTGCAGGGTAAATCATGGGGTAGAAAAACAGAAAATAGCAATAGTAATGAAGAAATAGATATGTTATTCTTCACCTGTACCTGTTATACATAACTCCTCCTTATCTCATAAAATTCCTAGTGGGAAAAATGGGATTCTTTCCGAAGATACTCTGCTTTCAGCAGTGGCTGAAATCCTGTTTTCTCAATTGTGATGAAACAAAATTTGCAATTAACAGTTCTAGAGTGTTGCTGTTTAACATGCTGTTTATGTTGGTGTTTTGAGATTTTATATATATAGATACATACACACACACGCTTCCTAGAGCAGGACTTAATTTTCTATCCTCTCTTGGGAGTTTTTCAGATTGTGTGGGTTAAACGTTTAGGGAGTGGCTTGTTGTAGCTTTTCTCTGTTGTCCATACTGCCGCTTACAATCTCTTTCCTCTCTACGTCTCAATTTTCATACCTCTTTTAGGAGAAGCAGCATATTCCCCTCTTCCTGAAATATTTCATTTTAAAATCTGTCAAAGGATGATCAGGTGGTGCTCCATTACAAGTAACTATTGTTTTCCTCTTGTCATTTCACATAGATTTTTTTTTAACCTATTTGTTGGGAGGATGTTGGTTTGTTGTTTTCTTCTGTTTTTTAAATTGATTTTACTGTCAATTTTCAATCTTTGTTTTTCCTCCTAAAGCCATACAACATGTATCCATCTCACTAATTAAAGCTTTTCTGTCCTTCTGTTTATTAGGGAAAGGTCCGTAATTACACTAGATTGAATTCCGCATGACTATTTTGTAGTCTTACTTTCATGTGGATTAGACCTTGGCAATGTTGAAAAATAAGATTTGTCTAAAACAACCTGATAGATCTTTGGCAAAAGGATGTTGGTTGTCGTACGCTTGAAGTAACAGGAAGTGACCACAGGTCTTCCATTCCTTCTAAGGAGAGCATCCATCATACACAACAGTTCATCAATTCTTATTTCTATTGCAAAGATGGTACCCATTGCAATATATTAATTAGCCCGCTGCTACTGCAGCTTGGTCCTACTGAGTGAAGCTGAAAGTGGTTGACAGTTCCGCACTCCAGAGGAAAAGAAACAATGGGCCATGAATTCTCTTCAGGCATGGATAACAAAGCCAAATCCAAAACTGTAAGGGAGTATCCTTATGTCAATGTAATATCGCTTTTGTTGGTTATCACTGGGCTAAACTGAAATGTTGGAAAAGGCAGAGGAGGTTTTGGCTTACGCAAAACTAAGGGGAAGCCTTTGGTACACTAATATATGTCAGTTGCTGCTACTGCAGGTTTCAGAGAGCGAGGTATGAATGAGGAAAAACAGATAAAAATTCTGTTTAACTACCATGTATAAAAATTGATCTTAAGTTATTACTGTTTTCATCACATTTATAGCATGGCCGGACCCCACTGCATCTTGCTGCCCACAAGGGTCATCTCCACGTTGTCCGGGTTTTGTTGAAGGCAGGTTGTGACCTGGATATTCAGGATGATGTAAGTAGATATAACCTTCTTGCTTGGGTGGAGGGGGAAAAGGTGAATTTGCAAGTAACAGTAGACTGTCACTTCTTTGAAGTAGGATGAAATGAAAACAAAATCTGTTTCTCTGTTTTCTGATATGGAGATGTAAAACTGCATGGGAGACAATGTAAAATGGCGTGGTTTTCACTGATGAATAGCTCGGTCCTCTTGTTCAAGCTGCTGAGCTTTATGAGAGCTCTGGTTGTGCCAAGCAGGTGTAAGTAGCAGTGGAAGTCATTATCTGCCACTTGGTGTAGGAGTGAAATAAGAGCTCGCTGTACTCTGTGGGACCCACTGGAGGACATCAGGCAGGAGGACAAGATCTGTTGTGATGTTTGCTTGAAGTGGAAGATGCTTTTGTGTAGGCACATACTGCAGCAAATAAAGTATTGAGCAGTTGCCTGGAGCACTGTGCAGTGTCACAGGGAAATTATCCAGTTGGCAGCTGTACTCGATGTGGGGATGGTCAGATCTGTGAGGCTGTTGTGTGGTGAAGCAGCAGCACAATGAAAACAGCTTTGAATTTAGCAAATGGTAGTTTGTCTTCATTTGGTAAAATATGTAAGTTATTGGAATTTCTCAGTTTTCTGTAAGAATAGTTTTGATCTTGAACCAGGCTTAAAGGCACATTGGAGTGACTAGTAACGCAGTTTTAGTTACCTCACTGTGATGAACAAAGGTGTAGGCTAAAATGCACATCAGTTGAATAACCATGAAACCACGACTTCTTCAGACTCATTGCTAACTTCTGATAGTACCCTGGAACAAGTTTGAGGAAGGGTTGCTTTTCTTCTCCCTGTAATAAGTAAGGTGAAGATTCCTCAAAGGACCTAGAGGTCCAAAGGTGGTTTGTAGAGGCACTTGTATGGCTACTAAAAATACACTGGAAATGTCTAGGTACCTTTTGAAAATCCCCTTAGGCATTTATTTGCATCTAGAGAGTCTTAAATGTCTGTAGAAATTGGAAGACTGGTTTCCTTCTCTGCCTGAGTAGCTGCTTCCCTGTGAGATGTGAGCAGCCTTTCTGACAAGCTTAGGACTGGGGTATGGGTGCAGCCAGCTTGCTACTGGGAATCTTGTTTTTCTAGGAAGAAACTTTGCTTCCTGTGCTCTTTATTCTTTCTCTATGCCCTTCTGTGAAGTGGAGCAGATTTGCAAGTGTAATGTGAGTATCAGTTTATTCAGATGTATCCTGAGTATGTTTTTTGACTTCTCCCTGCAAAAATGATTCATCAGGTATTTAAGAGAAATTGCAGGTAGTTTACAAGTACTGTCAGAGAAAAGCAAGCTGCTGCTCTAAGAATGGAAGAGCTTCCACCAATCTGGTCAAATTGGATTTCTGTGAAAACTGTTTTTTGAGTAAGTCTGGGTTTTTTGTAATCTAGTAATGAAATCTAGGCTGTTTATGTGTAAATGTGATAGCCATAATGGAGAAACAGTAAATCGGTGTATAGCATCATTTTGGTTTAGCAGAGTCTTGCACTGGAGAAGTACTTAGCTTGTAGAAGCTCTATTTCACTTGCCTTGCAAGCTTTGCAGGGGCTTTGTCCATAGCAACAGCATACGGCTTCTAAATGTGGTGACTAATCTGAACAGAATAGATGCATGCTTGATTCACAGATGCTGTTTCTTTAAAATGTATTTAGATTTTTAGCTCTGTATTTTGTACTAGTAATTGGATTGGGGTTGAGGAGAGCCTCAGGAGTTGCAGTCTCAGTGCATGTGGATTTGTCTTAGAAGGGGGGGAAGGCTAAAACTTCAAGTGAAGATTTTTGCTTGTGAAAGGTATTAACTAAAATATTTCTGCTTTCCTTTTACATAGGTCTTCAAAATGGTTCTATATTTTTTGTTTCAACTTGTAAAATTAATTTTTACTCTTTCTTTATGCCCAACAGAATACATTTATATTCTATTTTAATTGACATCTGTTGATGATGCCGTCGGTCCCTTTTACTGTGTGCTTATTTGGCAGTGAGGGCATCTTAGTTTCAATGTTGATTAACATCTATATGTTTAATTGCTGTTTTTCAGGAATACAGATTTAGGTTCAAAGATTAAATCACTCGTAAGAGTGGGGAGTATCATAGTTAATTGAAAAGTACATTGCTTAGTTGATTTTTGTCTGTGGCATTGTCGTGATAACATCTCCAGTTTCTAAAATGCTGATTTAGGTTTTATTTTTCTAAATAACAAGAGCAACATAAGCATATTTTGTTTTGGAATCGACTGTCTTTAGCTAATGAATTAATGGAAGACTAACTTTTAATCTGCCACATGATAAGCAGAAACTTGTTGGAAGTTGCTACCTGTTGTGGAGAGATTAAAACACTCACTTCATGTTCTACAGATAAATTCTTTAACGCACGGTAAGAGCCGTAAGAATTAGTTGAAGAATGACCTCCAGTGGCCTGGAGTGGGATTATTATGAATTTCAGCCGGTGGAGTCCAGCTCTGTAGAGTACGCCACCCCCGGAGCTAACTCCTTCCTTCTCCCTGCCAATACTGAAAAGTCTTACTGGGATCCCAATGCTATCTCTGAATGGTCAATGAGCATCCACACAGCACACACCTCAGAAATAGTCAAGGAGAAAGTTGTGCCGGTGAAGGAAATCAAGGATGAAAAAGATAAGAAAAACCAGAAGAGAAAGGCTAGGAAAGAACCTAGAAGATCAGAAAGAGAGAAGGAGGTTAGAAACCTTGTGCATCAACCCTGCCTTGAGCTTGATGTCTCGCATGGCTGCATGCTGCAAAACCTTGGCCCGATGGTTTGGCATGACCGAGCTCTTCTGCGGTGCATGACTGCATGGCAGGCTTTGCTCTGGGTGCTCTACAGCAGGTCTCCTGCCCTCTATGTGCTCTCTGGGGAAACAAGTTGATTTAAAATACAGGCCTGAGGCCCCGAAACTTCCCTTCTTGGAAGCTCCAGTTTAAGAAGCAGGAAATGAATTTCACATGGAACAGTAACCCATGGTTCATAATGATTTCTAGCTGAATATAAATATGCAGAGTGGCTTATTCCTGTACTCCCGTTTCAGTCCATTCAAGCTGTAATCTGTTTCATTTGTGATTGTTTTTTTTAATGCCTCGATCACTTCTGCTGGTCATGCATCACCATTTATCATTCAGAGTGAAGTAGTTCTTACTGTGTGTCATGATGACTGCTTTTCTTCAGCAGAGGAGGAGGAGAGCAACATGGTGACATTGGGGAACACTAGAGCACATGATTTCAGTCACCTTTGTGTCAGCTGCTTCAAAACGTCCATGTATGCTTGGATGCTCCTAAGAGGATTTAATGCTTGATTGTATTTTGAACTTTCCAGTATGAATTTAGTGGCTTGATTTCGTAGTGTAAGACTTTGCAAGTGCCATCCAGCACTTTGTACTGGGGATTGAAGGCATGAGTTTGGGCTGGTTATTTTAGTGCAATTCTCCTGTAGCAAGACAGGTTTTTCTGAGATTTCTGCAAACATGGAAAGACAATGAGGAGGCAAAGTGTGACCCTGGAGAGGGGCTTTAAAGGAGATTGTACAATTGATGGATGTTGTGCAGAACAGGAGTGTGCAGGAAAACAAAATATAGTGGTTATAGTTTCGGGTTGATTTTTTTTTTTTTTTTTTTAAATCAGAGGGAAGAAGAAGTAATATGTATTACAAACTGATGTAAACCAAATCTCATTAGATTTGAGCAGTAGAGTCTATAATAGAGACTCCAATACCCAGGATTGCTGGCAGAAAGTGTAATAGCTCCCTGAAACCCCTTTGTAAGTCATGTTATTTCCCTTCCCTTGGGGTGAACTTCAGATGTAAAATAGATGCCTACCCAGTTCCCAGGAGCCTGGTTGCAGTGGTTGTATCCACTGCTTTAATTTAGTCAGTAAATGAGGAAACTCGAGGAGGTAATTGCAAACACCGGGACACTGAGCAAGCGCCCCCAGCCTAACCAACACAGAGCTGCTACAGTAAAGAGTAGCGCCATACTCCGTGGAGAAGGTCAGGATCCATGTATGTGCCTTTCTTCAGGAGCCCCAGCTTGTAACCCTCCCTTGAAAGCAGGTGTTTACGCTCTCTGTACAAAGCATGGTTTCACGCTTTGGTGGTGCTGGTTTCACTTGCTGGTGCTGGGCCTTGCTGTGCAATAGATCCGTTACAGGTAGAGCTGTCAGGATGTGCAGTCCCACATCCTATGCAGCAGGGAATGCAGACTCCTATCCCAGTCTTCCAGCATCTCCCTCTCTCTAGCCCAATGAATACCAACATGTTTTTTAAAAGTGGAGCTCTTTTGACACAGCAGTGCTTTCATGGCAAGTTAAGCTGGGTGAGTACCATAACCTCTGGGTGCAGTGACCTTTGCAAGCCGAGATGTCTGGGGCGTTGGAGGCAAAATGCTGGAGTTTGAGTTGCTTTCAGGGCTAGGAAGGGGATTCAGGATGCAACAGTGTAGACTTAAGTGCCTTACTTCTACCAAGCTTTACTTAAGCACCTAAGTGTCTTTTTGGCTTCAGGCCCACACCTGCATTTAGTCAGACTGTTGTTTCTGTCAAGGTCACATTTGTGTGACACAGCAGAGGTGTTATCTCTCTCCATTGCTACTGAGCTGCTCTCTGTTCCTGAGGAATAAATAACCTACAAATAGCATCATAAATTGTGCCCAACATAATAGTCTGGGCAGTTAATACACAGTTACTGGTGTAATTACACTCTGAGCCTCTGCAACAGCCCCCTAATGCCTTGCTAAAGGTAGAACTCCGATGAGTGCTTTCAGAGACAGTTATTTTAGCAATTAATAAAAAGAGTCAGTGATTGCACTGTCTGAAAATTCACACTGGGAAAAATGTCATCGGTTTTCTCTGACTCCATAAGAGGCAAGACACTGGGGTTTGCTTCTCTGCTGCAGGGGAGGCAAGGCAGGTTAGAAACACAGTGGAGCAGGCAGGGTTATTTATAGGTGGGCTATGCTGTCTGTGGCTGGGTGCTCAGTGACTCACACACAGAGGCCATCACGGTCTGGTGGCTAAGCTTCCACGGCACCTTAAGCAGTTTAAGGTTCATGTGTGTGATGATGTCCAAAGGAATGGTTCACCAGTTCCTGCCCTGCTGGCTGAGGGGCCTGGGGGTGGTAGGGACCTTCTCCAGGACATTGATAACTGCCATGTCTTCACTGGGAGGAGCCTTGCAGCAGGTGAGGCAGGGTTTGAGATACCCTTTGGCACTCCTTGTTACTTGGATGAGGTATTTATTTAGCTGGTCAGAGTGCTGGTTGGATCTTATTCTTAGATGCTTGGCTTTCACTGTACTTGCATAAAGAGGATGTCAGCACGAATGCTCACACCATGGGCAGGAAGCCCCTAAGCCTGCCATCTGTGGGACTTGTTTCCCTTCATCTGCCTGAGCTTCCATTCTGGGGACCAGAATATAGTATGAGACAAAGCCTGGGCATGGCTGAAGCTGTCCATGTGCTGCTCTGCAGTCCCAGTGGATGGCCCCCCAGCACATGGGCAAGGCTTCACAAAGGAGCAGTGAGGTGTACTTCCTGCTTTCCAAGTATGTGCTTGTTTTTAGTTTAACTGACGTGCCATTAGAAGTAGCTGTTGTATTGACAAACCCCAAAAAGCTGAGTGGCCTTTGACTGCACTGCAATTACTGTGATGGGGTTCTTGTTGTTAGCCTTTAAACTAGCCCAGCAAGAAGACCCTTAATTATAAACTAAATCCAATACAGTCTATTCCTGCCTCCAGTTTGGTCTTCTCCACAATCAATTTTCCTGACTCTAAAGAAGTAGGAACCAACCATTCACTGTTCAAGGTCCATCCATCACAGTGGCAGATGTCATCTTGGTTTAGTCTTTATTATAATATTTTCTGGAGTTTTGCTGGTGCAGCAATACCAGTTGGCAGGGATGGGTTGATGGATTACTTTCCACTTCATTGTAGTCAGCTAAAATGACCTTTGCACTGTCCACATTACCCATTGCTGCAGTAGCTACTGTCATCGGTACCATGTATTAGTAAAAAAAGGTTATAAATAGTTCCCCAGCTTGTTAGCAAGCAGATTTCTGTGTAGGAATACTTACTGGAAACTGGCACTTGCACTTGTGAGATGGTTTAGTTTGGACATTTTCCATAACGTGTTGGTTAGCTTTAAATGTGGAACAGATACACAGGTTCAGAGAACGTGCAGTGTTGTCAGTTTTCCAATACTTCGTGTTTGTCTGAAAGTCCCAGTTCCTGCGACCATTACTGCCTTTGTTCGAAATCTCTTAAAACACATTTCCAGTCTTAAGAGGGGCAAGAACAAAAATAAGAGTCGGTGACCTCTAGAGGCAACACGGACATAGCAAATTTAAACAAAAATCCTTCAACACCATTTGTTAAGATCAACTTCATGATTATAAGCCAACTTCATGGTTTACTGGGGGGGAGGGGGTTGGTATTTGAGGGGTTACTGAAAGGTTGTGGTTGGCAATGCTAATTTTCCTTTATGGATTCATAACTATTTTGCTGTCATTAGCACGAAAGAAGCCCACCAAGAGCAATTTTAAAGGCAGCTGTTAATTGCCTTTGAGTACAAATGATTAAAGTTATCCAGTTAAGATGTGCAGACTGTAGGACAGAAAATGCAGAAATTTCTCTAGTTTTAGTATTCAATATAATGTGGCGTCATCTGATAAAGATTTGTAGCAGAGAACTTTTGAACCTATTTAGGGCTAGCTTCCTGCAAGCTTTTCTTCCTCAGGATACACTGCATATCTCTGCCCTCTGTGGGTTTTTGGTGACCGTTATCTAGATCAGCAGAAGAGGATTGAATTCCTGCTCTGTTTATTCATCCCAAAAAAGGCTGTGTGCAGCTTTGAAGCTAAGTCTTTGTGCCTGGACTCAGGCTGTGCTTCAGCACTGCAGGTTCAAAGTATCTTCAAAGGAGAGCCAAGGCCGGTGGTTGTGGCAGCAATGGAGCTACCGCAGCTCGTTTTTCCGTCAGTCGGTGTCTTACATGCTGCTGCATAAATCCTCCTGTTCCCTCTCTTTTATCATGGTCTTACCAACATGTGCATAAAAATATATGGATAACCCCATATAGGTAGGGCCCATAGTTTGTGTCTCTCCAGTCTTGAGGTTCTGGGAGTCTTGTAGAAAATTAATCTTGGGCTCTATAGCTCAGCAAATGAGTTCAGCAGTTGTTAGGGGGGCAGTAGGTGGGCAGTCAGACAAGATGACCCTATCAGCTACACTTCTTTTGGGAGCTTGGCCATAAGGGAAATAAACTGATGTAAGAAGCTTGCTTGTTGCTGTCATGTGGCCGGTCAATGAGAAATGAAAGTTGTTAGGACCTCAAGATTGCTCAGTTGCTTGAAGTCAGTGGTCTTGCAGTTGTGGTCTTCATCATAAAATTGCCTCACCTCTTAGCCTTAATTAGTGAACTCATCAGAGGTGCTAAAGCGACCACTCTCATCTCATGCTCCTTATCCTATGCAGGGCTAATGGAGCAATCAGAGCCAAAACAGGAGAGCTTCATCCAGTTAGTGAGAGTACTGGAGAATCATTAGGATGAATTACGGCAGCCTGCAATTCCCTTTAGTTCCCTACAGATACCGTTGATTATTAGACACGTTGTGCCAAATGTGTTAGATTCACTGCCTTCTAATACTACCATGGTTTTAGTGCCCTTCAAACCTGTATATGGGATTGTGATGACTTGCAAACTTCTCTAAACAGTTGGTTTGTAGTTCTCTAATACTTTCAATAACTTTATTAATCTTAGAAACTTTAATGACAGTTGTTTACAAGGACTGTTTTCAAAGGCAGCTTGAGTTGAAACACTACCTGTGTTAAAGATGCAGCCCCTGTGTGTATTGTATGGGTTTGCATTGAGTCAGAATGAGGTGGGAATGGTACTGATCACAAACTTGCTTCTTTTGCAGGGTGATCAGACAGCGTTGCACCGGGCTGCTGTTGTAGGGAACACCGATGTTATAGCAACTCTGATTCAGGAGGGGTGTGCTTTGGACAGACAAGACAAGGTAACGGGTGAAAGTAAAGCCCTGTAGGATGGCAGCTTTGCCAGCCAGTAAGACTAAGGTCTCAGAAAGGAAGTTAAGGTTTATACTCCTGAGTAAGTATCTGATGCTTTGAAAATAATTGGAACAGTTACACTGGAAAAAACACTGTTCCATCTTTTCAATATGAATTACTGATGTAGTTATTTTTTTTATAACAGGCTGACAGGGCTTTGAGCAACCTGGTCTAGTGGAAGGTGTCCCTGCCCATGGCAGGGGAGTTGGAACTGGATGAGCTTTAAGGTCCCTTCCAACCCAAACTGTTCTATGATTCTATGGTAGTTTTTAGTTTAAGAGTCTGTTCTCAGCTCCTTAAGGGAGAAGTTAATGTACAACCATACTGTGCCCTTCGTAAACACTGCACAGTTTCCCTTGACTATCCTAGAAACCGACAGTCCTAGGCTGTAAATGTAGTTGTGGAGTAAATATAACTAATTCCAAGATCCAAATGAAAGAAATAGTATTTTTACCCTCTTGTAAAAATGAAATAGAAAATAAACTGGTATGAAAGGAAAATGTTTTTATTTGTAAAGAGAGCAGTGGGGTGTGCAGCTGCTGCGCTCTAAATGTAATGTTACTCTGCATGTGGTGGACACAGGACGCTAACCTTCTCCTTGTGTGTGTGCTCTGCAGGATGGGAACACTGCTCTTCACGAAGCTTGTTGGCATGGATTCAGTCAGTCTGCCAAAGTGCTCGTTAAAGCAGGAGCCAACGTGCTTGCCAAGAACAAGGTGAGACCCATGCGGGAGGAGCTTTCAGTTCTAGCGTACGGTGGCCGATGCTCAGCCCTGGCAATGTGTGGCCATGGCATTTCTCAGTAGGTGGGGACCTACTGAGTGGGATTCTTTTACTTCTTTTTTTGCCTTTATTATGCCTGGATGGTTCCTCCACAGGCATTGAGGAATTCATGTTTTGACAGCTGATGCAGGGGGAACTCAATAGCATGTTGAATGATACATTAATTACAGCTGAGGAATGCTGCAAGTCCTGTGGAAATCTCCATGGTGCTCTAATTTATACCAAGCGTAGTCGCTGTGCTTGGTGTGATTTAAAATGAATTGTCCTAATAGGAAAATGGCTTTCAAAATCCAGTATGTTTTTTGGAAATCAAACAGCCAAAGGATTGTAAGCCACATAGGGGAAAAAATAGTGTATCTTTTGTTAGAAAGTTCTTCCTAATATAGTAGTGTAGACTCTTACCAAAAGCCTGTAATGAACCTGGATTATGTTCCTTTTAGTATTCATGATAGCTTGAGAGCAGTTTAGAGGAAAGAAGGACAGAGCCAAGCGGCTTTAGTTCCACTCTAATTGTAAAACCTGTGGAGACTTCAATTCAGTAATTCAGAAATTAATGGAAATGGCAGTAGCAGCCTGTGGTGTCAGCTGAGCTGGCGTTTGGACGACTGTGCCGGCAGGCCAGTCAGATTGCATGGTTGGGCACCATGTCCTTTGTTGCAGGTGAGAGGGCTTTGGGCTGGCTGTACGGGAGCTCTGAGCATATGTCCTGAGTTTACCAGGAGCCGTTTTGCTCCTTCTTAGTAACTGGTGCAAGCTCTGTGTTTTGACTTCCAGCCTGGGCAGAGAGCTGGTAACACCAATTGGTTTTAATTGTTGTTAAGTAATGTTCATTCTGGCCAAGGACTTTGTGAGTCTCATGCTCTGCCGGGGATGAGGGGAGGCTGGGAGGAAGCAGAGACAGGACACCTGACCCAAACTAGCCAAAGAGGTATTCCATACCACAGCACGTCATGCCCAGGGAGGTAACTGGGAGTTACCCAGAAGGGCACGGGCTCTCTCTTCAGGGGAGGTCGAACTCGTTTGGCGGTGGTATCGTATTCTCTTTTTTTTTTTTTCTCTTACCATTATTATCATTGGTGGTAGCAGCAGTGATTTGTGTTATACCTTAGTTACTGGGCTGTTATCTCAACCCGTGGGAGTTACATTCTCTTGATTCTCCTCCCCATACCTCTGGGAGCGGGGAGGGTCAGGGGGTGGGGGTGAGTGGACGACCTGTGTGGATCGGTTTAAACCATGAGAGTTCTTTTTAGCACCCAACGTGGGGCACGAAGGGTTGAGATAACGACAGATCTGACCGGATTAATAGTCACTCGTCACAATGCTGATTTATTGGCTCTCAAAGCTGCTCCTCTTGATCTCACAGGTTCAGAACTCTGTACATTACATACAGCCGGTATTTGCTGTGTTGGTGTTTTTCAAGTGTGGGGCTTGGGCTAAGGTTTTTGTCTCATTGTACTTTATTATAATGACTTGTAATACAATAGAATCATTGATCATGAAACTGATCGGTCTTATGCTCCCAGTGTGGTCACCACCTTTATACTTTGGGAGGTATATAATAAAGGTGCTTAGCAATTTCACATCTTTTTTCTCCTTCTCGGGTGGTCAACCTGTGAAGGAGGCATTCTTTTACCCTCCTAGCCCCCCTCTCAAACCATTTACAGCATCATTTGAGAGTTTTGAAGTTCTTGAATGGCCTTTTAATATTGTTGAGACCTGTTTGCTGATTGTGATGGGCATTACCATGTTGGCACGCATACAGAGTGTGTTTTGCCCACAACCATTTCGTCTGATTTCAAGAGTTAAGCAGAGTCGGGTTTGGGCCTTGTCTGGGGTTAAACAACGATATAGGAGGACCAAGAGATTTTCCCCGGGGCTGGACAGCCATGAGTGGCAGGGTGTGTGGGATAGCATGGGCAAGTATCTAGGTCAGTGGGCTCCTCCAGTGCTTTGGAACTTCACCACCGAACAAGTGCAAAATCTGGAAGAATTAGTAAAACACTTAAATGAGGTGTGTGGTCAGTCTGGCCATACCAGAGACGGGCAAATCACGGCAATGTGCTGGGGCTTGGCCTATGCTTACAGGGCCTTGTTCAGCACTGCACACAGCCTTTCCTGCCCTGAAAGACTGTTACAAGGGATAGAACCTGACAGCATATCTTGGTAAACGTGTCCCTAAAACAACAACTGAGAGGGGCTAGTGAAGAAAGGAGACAGCTGGCCAAAGTCTAAGATTCTGAGTAAAAGGGCAGGTTGCCTGGGCATAGTGTTTCTTTATGTGCACATGTATATGTACAATCATGGACCGCTCTGTGTCCATAATTACATGATCTTTGATACTGTTTTATATGTATTCCTTCTTTTATATTGTTCCAACTTCAGTTTTTCTTTGTGGAATTGTCTTTGTGGTAATGTTCACCTAGACTTGTATCAAAGGTACTTCAGCAACTTCCCATGCTTGACTTTATAGTCTTGTGAACCATTATACTCCCATCTCTCGATACCCTCGTCTATGTATGTATGTACATGTCTCTGCAAAGTGCGCGTTTAAGATGCAAGTCTGGTTATTGGGCATGCTTGGGTGCCTCCGGGTAGCAGAAGACTTAGCTTGTAGTACAGCCTATGTCAACTGGAGACAACCTGTCTTGGAAAGCACGTGCACAGAATAGTGCAGCAGGGTTGATGTCTGAAGTATGACTGGCAGACTAACACTGCTGGCCTTTCATGTCTCACCCACAGGGTAAGATGTCCTCTCCCTTTGCATTTCACTGTTTGGGTGGTTTTTAATATACAGGATCTTTTCTCAGGAGCTGCTGAAAAATGCAGGAATCGTGCATGCTTGCACACATGCTCGTGCTTCTACCCCTTTTGATTTCAAGGCAGATTAAGAGCTTTACTCTGTGTAATCCCAGAATGTTTTCTCTGGTCTCTCAAATTCTTATGTTACTGATGACTACACAGAAACTTTCAGACACCAGGGCTGAGTGCCATAGGCAGGAGGATCACCCTATGCATAGGCTGCTGACTTGAACCTTAGCATCATGCCATTTTTGGCTGGATGGGATAGATACAGGCGGCTAGACTTGTCAAACGCTGCTAAGCAGCAGAAGGTGGGAGGGATGTGAGACTGTATATTCTCTAACTCCTGGTTGATACCTCCTGGGAACGCTTGTACAGATGCACTTCATGCAGCACAGCACCTTGACCACGGTGTATGTAAGAGCTATGCTCCTGAAGATGACTCCCATCTTCAATTGCCTGGCTGGCCTCTGCCTTGAAGTGAAATGCGGAGGCCTGACAGAACACCTAGGCAAGTTTTAAAAGCATTTCAGGCAGGCATTTGAAGAAGGGACAGTGTGCAGGGAACGCACCTGGGTAGCCATATTCCTCCTGTGCAGCAGTCACCCTGGAGATGCTGTTTACTTGCAGTCAAATTGGCTTAATAGAAACTCTTCTGCTGTGGTAGATCGTCCTGTTAGATCAGTTGTAGCCTTCTTTGTAGATCCCCCATCAGTCTGCATGTTCTAGTGAAGATTCATTAGACCAGTGAAGACCTTCAGACTGGTACAACTTGGATCCACTCTCCCTCTCAAGGAAGCTGAGGAGAGCCTGTTCTGTGAGCCCTGTCCCCAGTCACCAGAACCATGACTTCTCCCAGCTTGGAACTCCTTGCCCCTCACCTACTGTACAGGACCTTTCTGCTTTCCCACCATGGCCGATCTTCCATACGCCACATGATAAAGGCATTGCAGAGGCAATAAACCCAGGAGGGAATAAACTGACACTTAAATGCAATTTAGCTGAGAAAGATGTTCATGTCTGCCACAGCTTAGAGAAACAGTCTGTAACGTGGAACTGAAGACCTAAGAGCACATCTAGGAATTGGCTGTTTGTAATTCAAACCCTGCACCTTTGATCTGTGTCTTGAAAGCATGGGGAACAAGTTAAAGGACATAATCAAGGTGAACAGGCAGCCTAGTAAGCATGGGAAAACTATTCACCTGAGCTGATTTCTTTTCTAGCTCCCAGGAGCCAAAAATCCCAAGCAGTTTCAAGCCAACAAAAGCCAAACGCTGCCAGAAAAACTTGTCAGACTGATAAAATGCTTCACAGTGCTAGGAAGACAATAGACAAGCAACCTCTTCTTTCATTTCTGTCCGTAAAAGCTGCATATTTGCTCCTTTCAGGAATCTTAGCGTGCGGTTCTCTGGGGTTTGGGTGGCTTTTTTTTTCCCTTCTCATGCTGGCTGGAGACTGGTGTGCTTTCTGAACACTGGAGCTTCCCAATAGCCTAAAATCTGCATCCTGACCTGTGAGACCCCCCGGAGACTGCCTTTACTATATCCCAGATAAATAATTCACAGGATGAAGAGGGTATTTCTGTCTCCTGGTTCATCCAGTTCATATCTTTGGGAAAATAACAGCGACATTATCCTGCTCCTGGGGGGATCATCTTGTGGGAAGAGCTGTGAGGTTTTATTTTTTAGTGCTTGTGTCCAATTTCTAACCACGACTTTTATATTTTCCTGTGTTTCTCTAAGGCAGGTAACACCCCTCTTCACCTGGCTTGCCAGAACAGCCATTCCCAGAGCACTCGTGTTTTATTACTTGGAGGATCTCGAGCAGACCTCAAAAACAACGTGAGTTCTGAAAAGAACGTGCTCATTTTTGTGTGCCTTTGTTTTAGCTGTTACTTTAACTTTCGGGAATACTCAGAAATACTTTCAGCTGTGGTTTTTGCTATAAATGCTATTGAAACCCCCCCCTAACAAACCATTGTATACATCCTGTGCAGGAATGGTTCTCATAGGACTGAACAATGCACTACTTGTATCCATCTCTTGAGTGGGAATGGAAGGAGTCATAGGGGGTTTTGCTGTTGCACAGACTGAGACAGCTGGTCCTTTGCTGCTTTTTGAGGTCCTGATGGCCTGACTCATACACTGTTGTGCAGTTCTGCAGAAGGGTTCTTCTTTCCTAAAGATGGAAGACTTAAAAGGGTTTTTATGCCAGACTGGTGAAAGTCTTCAGACCTGCCCCCATTTGGACAGATCATGTGTACTGTGTGTCGATCTGTCAAATGACGCAGATAGAAAGTGACTTCAGTTTCAAACAGCTTTCCTCCTATTTTATAATGCGAAGGAAGCCAGATGTTTTTGTCCTTGCTTGATAGCAAGGTGGGCAGAAGCACACAAAGTGAAACCCATGGGACTCTGCTCCCAGTGCCAGCTGCACATGTGCCACCCCTCCTGGGGATGCTGCTCTGTCCCCCGCTCCCATATTTATTCGTTACATGCAGCACCATTGAGTGTCCACATCACATTGGTTTGTGGTTCAGAAGAACAGATTTCATGTAAAAACGTAGATCAGGTTTTGTGGTGCAGGAAAGCGGCATTTTGTGATCCCAATATTTCCCACCAGTGGTTAAAGAATTTGTACCCCCAGCTTGACTGGCCCCAGCTCTTGCTAAACCACCACCACCACCACCACTACCCCCGCCCACTACGATAGCAGGTTTTGTACTGCAGAGGAGACAGCATTGCTGCTCAGTGGAGGTGTGTGGCACTTGCTGCTCTCTTTGCTTTAATAGGATTGTTTCATCGTTGAACGCCGTGACAAGTGCAAGCTTTACTACTGCAATTACATGCTCAGAGCTTTGTTTCTGTTTGCAGGCAGGAGATACCTGTCTGCATGTGGCTGCTCGTTATAATCACTTGCCCATCATTAGGGTGCTGCTCAGTGCTTTCTGTTCTGTCCATGAAAAGAACCAGGTCAGTGCATGAACCTCATTGTGACTTTGTGCCCTTTGCATATGGCTAGTTGTTGGGAAGAGGGATTCCTACCCAAGTGATCCCGCTTCACTCTGTTTCACTGTACCACCAAATGCTTTCAAGAACAGCCTTAAAGTAATAGCATATAAGTGGTTTATTATTTTGCCATCACATTTGCATCATTTCTTTAAAGCATTGCCTATTTATGAGGTTCTGCAATCATATGTTGGTATAGGAAGGGGGTCTGGGACAGTAGTGGCACGAGGTTAGGAGTTGACGCACTTGGGGCCTTATCAGTTCTGTGCAGAACGGGACTGGGCAAGAGACTCGGTTGTTTTATGGGGGCCCATTTTCTCCTCCGTAACTAGGATTTAATGATCCTGTGGCCATTACAGAGACATTGTGAAGCAGAACTCACTAATATTCAGATACTACAAAAGTGCAAATTCCTCTGAATAATTTTCTTTGCTGCATTTTGCAGTGGGGGGAATTGACATAACATAAAAGTGAAGAAAAAATATGCTTTAAATTCAAAGTAGTGGTCAGTCTAACCTAGGATTAATCATCCATAGCTGTTTTACAGAGAAGTGATTGATTCTATACCTATAGCATAGCCTAATTGTGCGGTAGAAGGGTATGGATTTAGTACATTAAGATGTATTAAACCTGCTAAATAAAAAGCTTATGTGGTGCTTAGCCACATTGTCTCATGCTCCTGGGAAACTTTCCATGTGTGGTTGAGGATCATAAAGATGTTTTCTGATGTGTACATTTAATCTTGTTTCTCAGATATGAGCTATTACACCAAACAAAAAGGGTTTCAGTATGTTAAGTTTACTGGGTAATTTTATTTGGAAATGAGTCTTTAAACTTGCAAAATGAACTACTGAATATTAAGATTAACCGGTGTGAACCTGGCCCAGAGAGACGGCCCTTCCCTCCATGCCCCAGCATTACCCGAAGCTGTTCCATATTTGCACATATAAGGATTTTATTTATGAATACGCCTCACCCAGGTTAGCGACAAGCAGCAGACATCCACTAGTCTCGAGATCTAATTTTCTGAAGGCAGAATGCAAGGCAGAGGGGACAGGAGGGCATTACATACACGTGTCCTGTCTGCTTTGAACAGCTGCTGGCTGCGGTGCCCCAATCTGATCACAGCTGTCTTCACCTGTCTGCACTGGGACAAGGGCAGGGCAGTGTGTTATGCAGGACCTGGATGGCCTCCTGGCTTTCATCCAAACCCTGTTTTTCTTGAGGAATCTCCTGAAGGGAACAGCAGCCACCACGTTGCTTGTACCTACCTGGCTGGTTTTGAGTAACGTGAGAGTTGACCATCTGTGCACCAAATAATCAAACCCGGAAAAAGGAGAAGGATGTGGTGGGAAAACCGGTTCTGCCCTCTGATGTCGTATCCATTTGCTGGCGGTAGAGCTGGGCTGCCTCCCAGCTGCATTGTGTATCACTTGTTTCAGTTAAACCGGATCACCAGCGCCCCGGCTGTGTTTCTCAAAACCAGGCTGAAGCAGGTCCTTGCCCTGGAGTAGTTTCTGCCCCCTCCTGTCCCCTTCCTCCTAATTCTATTTTTCTTACTGAACAGGCCTTATTTAAGCTCAGTGAGTGCAGGTCTCTTGAACTCTGAGCCTCTTTTAGGGAGGTGTGATTTCTGCAGGGTGAGACCCAAGGACGTGTGTTACACCGTTGTTCTTTGCTTTCTGACTTGCAGGCAGGGGACACTGCGCTCCATGTAGCTGCTGCTCTCAATCACAGGAAGGTGGTTAAGCTGTTGCTGGAGGCAGGGGCTGATACATCCGTTGTCAACAATGTAAGCAGCACCCGGAGTTTCGTTGGTAATTTATATTAATGCAGGCTCCCTTCAATGCTCTTCGTAGCGCTGGTAGAAAGTAATTTGGGTGTTAGAGCTGAATTAAATTGGGGTAAATGAAAGCAGTTAGTTAACTTCACTCTTGTGCACAGAGCATGTACTAATTTTGGGTGGAGAAATCCCACATTTCCAGGGGCTTCTGTTTGGAAGGAAACGCCATTTTCTTTTTCCTCTCAGGCAGGTCAGACCCCTCTAGAGGTTGCCAGACAGCACAATAACCCTGAGGTTGCGCTCCTCCTCACTAAAGCATCACAGGTATGTTACAGATCTTTCCCCAGTACACACATACACTTGGAGTTGAGTCCAGTGAACCTTGAGAGGTCACATCCTCTTCTGGTGTGAAAGGTGCCTGTGTTTCTGCTGGCATTGTGTGCTGGCCTCCGGTCTGTTGATGTGGAGCCTTTCAGCCTGCAAGCACAGCAAGGTGTGCAGATTAAGCCTCCACAGCATTAAGCGCTGTCAGAGGTCCCACTGGCCTGACCGGCAGAGGATGGAGCAGCCAGAGGCACTTGTTTGCCATTGTAGCCCAGGGGATAGAAAGCTGCCCTGTACCCAAAAGTTCCTGGGCTGTGTTGTTCTGCTGCCTGCTTCAGGCATCATTCATCCTTGTTGCACTGGAAGATGCTTTGAAATGGGGGCAAAATGTCCTGTTTGTACTGTGCTGCTGCATGTGAAATGCTGCAATGCTCTTCGGGTCAGAAGGCACATGGTAGGGCTCTCTATTCTGGTATGAGACAAAGTGTGGTTGCTGCTCTGCTCCTCCTTGTTACTCCTGAGTGAGAAGGGCTGGGCTTGGCTTGGCAAGGAGGACACAGGAGGTGCTTACCTCTCCAGGGAACTGCAGAGTGTCCTTATAGACTTGCCTTAGTGGTGGTGTGTTTTCACAGCTATTGGCACCCATGGTGCTTGGCCCATCAGTGCCCATCTGGCAATGCATTCTCTTTTATCCATTGCCTTTCAGACAAAGGTGAAAAGGGTATTACTCTATTACTTGGCTTCTGTGGTTAAGAAAGAGCGTGACATCACTGACTAACAGTGTGGTCTGTCTTCAGGTCTCACGCTTTAACCGTGGAAGAAGCCTGAGGAAGAAGAGGGAGCAACTGAAGGAGGAAAGGCGAGCTCAGTCAGTACCACGTGATGAAGTGGTACAGAGCAAGGTACAGCCCCACATTACCAGCTGCATCTCCTGTGATAGGGGATTGTAAATCCCATCAGGACCAAAGCTCTTTGGAGCCATCACTTGTGCATGACCACAGCAGCTGTCTGAGGCAGTCTGTGGTGCTGTGCTGCTAAAAGGTTGCCCACTCACATGTGCAGGGCACTGGGCAACTGAAGAAAAGGCACCTTTTCTCCATCTCTGCAAACACTCTGAACTCCCTGTCTTTGCTTCAAGCAGGGTAGCATCTCAGCTGCTGATGACACGCCTAGCAGTGACCAGCCACCACAGAAGAAGAGTGATCTGAAGGATGAACCCCGGTCAACCTCACCAGATCCCAAAGGGAAAAAGAGTAAAAAGAAAAAGCCAAAGGAAAAGGTATGAGTAGTTTTAAAACAGCAGAGGGAAGGGATAATTGTTGAGTAATAGTTCCATTGTCCAGTGTGTTGGTGAGTCAGGGCAGCAGGCCTGCCATGCTCCTGGGCAGAGGTAGTCGTCTTCAGACAGAAACAGATTGTGTAGTTGTCACGATGGGTTTGTCCTGTTCCCACCAGGAACAGGTCACCAGGGGGCTCATAAATGGGGCAAGCGTTGTATGTATTACCTGCAGGTCTCGGCACTCTCAGACCCCATCTCCCCAGCCGATCAGCAGACACTCCCCCGGGCCCAGCAGAACGTGCCTAAGCGCAGAAGTAAACATCACTGCTTCTCTCCACCCCCTCCCCACGAGGTCCGAGCCTACCAGCTCTACACGCTCTACCGAGGGAAGGATGGGAAGGTGATGCAGGTGAGCTGGACGCCTCCCTCCTGAAGCAGGATGCGGGCAAACAGCGCTCAGGACACGGGTAGCTAACAGAGAATGCGCTCAGCTAACTGCACTCTGGGGGGTATGGAATCATGACTGTGGGTTTGTTTTCCTTGTTCGGGCTTCAGCGGCATTTTGGCCTGATAAACAGTAGTCTGGGTTTGTGCGTGTCAAAGAAGACATAGTTCAATAGTTTTGGTCTGCAGACTATCTCCTTTTTGGAGATCGTGTGACCGGTGATTGGAAACAACATTGGAACTTTGATGATACACTTTGAAATGTTGAGATTGCAAAGGCCTTTTCTAAGGAGAGTAACTGAGAGCAGTGGGGGAGCACTGAAGCTCACTAAACCAAGAGCTTAAGCACTTTTCTTTCTGTGTGTTGCAATGCATCTTTAGGAATTCTATGATTACTGGAGGCAGGAGCTACACAGAAATTAATTCACAAATAAATCTGGAGTTACCAGCTCCTGGGCATCTATTCCAGCTTAGAGCCTGACAGTCATTTTATTATGCAAGTATTTAACAGTACACATTTATTTTTAAAAAGGCATGAAGCCAGCAGATTCCCCTGTAGACACTGTAAATGTCCATACTGTTGTGTTCTTAATGTTGCCCTCGTGTACCTCTGGAACGTCAGTCCTTCCATTTCCTTAGCTTCTTAGAGCCCTCATCCAGCTCTCCTCCGTCCCTTGCTGTAGTTAAAAAATTCAGAGAGACCGAAGTTCTCTCAAGGCAGACTTCAAGAGGTTTTACGATCTCCGTGTGTGATGCTTGGAAAATTTCCAGACGGGCACTATGGGATTATCCTAAGAGAGAATATGAAATACATGTCCTAAGAGAGATTATGAAAGCTCCTCCACCAGGAGCTTTCATATGTTGAAAGGAGTATTTCCCTGCCCCTGGGATCTGATGGTAGGAGATGGGCTGGTAAGAGGGACTTGGGGAGCAGGAAGAAAGGTGCAGAGAGCAGATAGGATTGTGTACAAATGTAATCAACTCGCAAAGATTAGCTTAATAGAGCTAGGCACCCTTACATAGTGTTTCCTGAAATACATGACACAGCTCTGTCTCGTCTGTCATCTTTGATGCCGTCAGGCCCCGAAGAGCAGATTTTCTTGAGTACCTGTATTTCTGAAGCTTTCTTTAGTGCTCAGCAAACCACTCACCTTCCCCTGCCAAGGGAATAACCCCCAATTTGTGAAACAGTACTGCAGGGCCAGAGGAGGGAGGCAAGGAGGCTCCTCTGTGGACAGATTCAGAGCAGCTGCTTTGGGTTCCTGATGTGCCTCCTGAAGGAGCAGATTCCAGCCTTCAGACTGCAGAGGAAGCCAAAGAGAATTGGCTGTCCTTGCATAAGGGAGCCTTTTGAGACCATCTCCCTGAGAGATTTAAATATGGTCATTGCTGCTTGTAGCCCCAGCGAAATCAACACTGCTGTGTGTTAGGATGCGTCCATGTAAATCAGATCAAGCCTTTTCTAGTCTGTGCTTTTCCCACTAACAGCCTGTTTGCTGAGCTACTGTAAGATGTTACCAGGAGTTTGAGATACAGCACATGGTACAGAAGAGCCCATGACTGGACTGGGGAGGCTGTGATAATGTTGCAAGTGCACCAAGAGGACAGCGGGATGTAGCAAGTTAATGTATGACTCTTTTCAGGCACCGATAAATGGATGTCGTTGTGAGCCCCTGATAAATAAACTGGAGAATCGGCTGGAAGCAACAGTGGAAGAGATAAAAGCTGAGTTTGGGACAGTACAAGATAAGATGAATATTAAGCTGGGCCAGATGGAAACCAAAACTCAACATCAAGTAAGACTATGACCTGGAGGTCTGCTTGCCCATATAAAAACATATCCTAAGCTTAATGAACATTTTCGTTGTCATAATTCATTTATTGCTTCTTGTGTGGTAAAATGAACCTGAAATGTAACACTGTAGCCAGGGAACTGTGATATTCCACAGGGAGCTAATGTTGAAAACTAGAGTCTTGCAAAACCCACATTTAATGTGTAAAGTGGCTTCTGGTGCTTTTTTAGACAATAAGTCTAAACTGCTTGAGGCTGTAAGAAGGAAATCTAAAGACAGAAGGCGGTCCTACAGCTCATCAGTTTGTAATTGTAAAAATCCCTCTTGCTGAATTCTGCTTGCACTGAGATTCAAGATCCTCTAAATTATTTGTTGTTTTTAATGTAATTGTTCTCCATCGCTAATTCTGTGATTGAACCTTTTTGCAAGCTACATCTCATTGTCGTTGGCAGCAGTCCTAGAAATGAACACTGGAAGACAGACAGAGTACTTTGACTTACAAGGCTCACAGGTTGGGGGAGGGTTGTTTGGTTTCTAACGTGATCACCTCAGCTAAGTTACGGTGTGTTTCCCCCCACCCCAGCTCCGTGTTTTAGACAAGCTCATGGCTGAGCGGCTCTCGGCAGAGAGAACAGAGTGCCTTCACCGCCTGCAGCAGCACACCGAGCTGGAAAAGAAAGAGGGGGAGAAACGGCAGGTAGGGCTTGAACCAGCTACTCCCTGTTAGCCCAGATGGATCAGCTCAAGAGTTTCGCTCCAGCAGGCAGAGGGGAATATCAGAGACTTCTCTGCAAAGAGACAGAAGAGCTTCAAAGACCAAATTGTTCCCTGGTATCACCACCTTAATCTCTAAACCAACTTTATAAAGCTTTTGCATTAGAAATGGAGAGCGTGAAATCCAGTCTGTCATAATTTAATTTGGTGGTTCTGAAATATGGGATCTGTAACAAAATGTTCTTTTTTCCTAACAAAGTACTTTGCAAAAATTCCTACTACTAAATTTTTAACAGTTGTCCTTTCAGCTTTAGCTTCATTAAAGGATGTCTGTAGGAACATCTGCAAATGGTAACAAGACCAAGACCTGCATTGTTCCTTTTAGCAACCACATGGTTGTGCCCGAATCTCTCTCTTCTTCTCTGTCTGATCTTTTTTAACCTGTGCATTAAAAGGCTGCAGTTCTTCTCTCTGACTTTGACAACACTGCACCATCTCCAAGCTGTATGTTACTGCCAGTAGTCAAGTTCTGTTCGTGTGCTTGTTTAACTAGCATGACAAGAATTAGCTGTTCCTGTAGAGATCCAGCTCTTGCCCTTCTGCTTCTGCAAAAAACTCACCCTTAAAACATGCTAAGAAATGTGTGTTCATGTCCTGTTTGCTCTAATTGAAAATTTTACTGGAAAAACTTGAGCTGGGCTTCACTAGATGTCCATGTGCAGAGAAGGGCCAGACCTAAATTCATGATGTCATATGAATGAGAGGGTAAAAGAGCTACTCATAATTTAAATGCTGACTGGCAAATGCCTTTGCATCTGACACTTACTAAGCACCTTTGTAATTTGAAAGCTGTTAGCAATTTATCATTCAGTGTGGGACTCATCTTTACCACCAGCAAAGGTTGGCAGCAGTATAAAGCGGTGTCCCAGGAGTGTCTAATTTGAATTCCACTCTTTAAAAAATGGCTGCCGTGACCACACGTGATGTTCCTTAGAAAGTACCATTGACTGTGTAATTAAACGATCATCCCTGATCAGAGGACTTAGTGTTGTGTTTGAAGTAGCACATTCAAATCTAAGAGGTGGTAGGTGGAACTAAGGAAGGTGCCTTTAATTCACTAATGCCTAGTTCTTCATCTTTTCTGATTTGCAGTCCTTTAAATATTCCCAGAGGCAGCACATGCATCTATCTGTATAGGGAATCTGAGCCCACAGACACTCAGCTTACTTCTCTTTGTCCTTGCCACATGTCCTCAGCAGCCCAGGAACTGTTGGATCTAATCACAGGATCATCTAATTACAGTCTCCTTCTCATAGATTTCCTTGGTCGATGAGCTGAAGACTTGGTGCATGTTGAAGATTCAGAATCTGGAGCTCAAGCTGTCTGGAGATTCCAGGTCATCAAGACCAAAATCAACTTTGTCCACTTGTGAGTCTCTCACTGAGACCCTGGATACTGAGAACAACCCCCACAGTGCCAAGGACTGTAAAGCCAACCAGCCTGTGCTGCAGTCAGAGGGTTCTCACCAGCATTCCTATACCACGCTTCCAAATAGCCTTCCGGAAGATGGGGCAAGGAGCAGAGGCCAGATGCCAGAACAGAACTTTGGCCAGCATTTTTGCATTCAACAGGATGGTGCGTCAGGTACAACATTATCAGGTACTTAGATGTCATACTGATTCAAAGGCGAGCTAATCAGCTGAAGGATACTTGTATTAGTACCACAGACATTAATTCTGGCTGTGTGCTTTCCCCATCCTTTATGTCTTGGGGTTAGAATACACTCCAAGGCAGCTGCTGGGAATATTTTAAGACACAGTTCCCTTCACTGACTCTTTCTGATGCTTCCATGTCACTGTGTCTTTGAAGCCAAGTTCTTTGGTGTTCTGAATAACTCTGTTTTCTGAAATGCCTCCAGCTTCCCAGTCAGAAGTGTTCCTACCCTGTTTTCTGGTGGGAAGTTGTGCAGATTATCCCAAGTCTACTGAAGGAAGTGTATTTAATGCTTTTCAGATGCATGGAACCTGTATCAGCAGGGTGCAGTGATATGAACCTAAAATACTCATTTCCCTTGAACCAAAGTCTATTTAATTATTAGTTCCTTTGACAAGGACAAAAATAGCAGGGAACATTTCAGCCAGTGATCAGCATTTCAAGCCACCTGTCTGTGCTTGGCCAGGGAAACTTTTGAGGTAAAAAGTAGAAGGGGAGACTGGCCGGGTCTCCACAGCCAAGGAGAATGCTATCAAAGCCCTTGGCTTCTGTAAAATACATTGTATATGCCCCCCCCCAACCACTACACAAAGTGAACAGACATGGGTATGAATACCCCATCAGACTAGAAATGCAGAAGAACAGTTCAGAAGCATCAAAATGTGTTACCTTTGCAAAATTAGTGGGGCTTCAAGTTTTGTAGAATCAGGGAGTTCATGAGTATCAGAAGATATAAACTACTTTAGGAATATACCCTGGTGTTTGTCACACGTTCTTCTCATGGAGTCCTTTGATTGCTGTCAGCCTGTAGTCCCCCAGCTGCAATGCAGTGCTCTCTGCCTGAGCCAGCTTTTCTCTTTTAATGACTCTTTATTGTATCACCTGACTGTGAAGATGTGATAAGGTAGGTAAGCCTCTATAGTGTACACACAGCACGGTCCATAGGAAAACGCATCATGCATCAAACAGCAAGGACTTCTGGATGCCAAAATAAATGCCCAGAGCTTTCCTGAATATCTATGTATTTATTTTATTCTGTAGGTACAGAGCAACAGTTAATCACTGGCGGACCAGTTTCTTCTTCTGCCCCTGCTCAAGATGTCAGGCCAAAGGACAAAGCTGTGAGTGCCAGCACGTTCCACAGGCTCCAGCAGGAGCTGCCCTCATCCGAGCTTTTGGGCTCTAAATTAAGACACGTTAAGGTTCAGGCTGCTTTGCAGCCCTTGACTGAACCCGCAAAGACTGAACCACAGAGTGGCTACTTCATTGACAAAGGAACACAGACAAAGAAGTCCAGCAAAAGCGGGCAGTCGAGGCACAAAGCTGTGCACCACGCCGGGGCACATCTGAGCCAAGAGCAGCAGCCCTCTGTCCTGCCTGCGGGACAGCCGCCTGCCCCTGCGCTCAGAGACACCTCTCAGGCCCTGGAGATAACGCAGTACTTCTTTGAGGCCGTTTCCACACAGATGGAGAAGTGGTATGAACGGAAGATAGAAGAAGCCCGGTGCCAAGCTAACCAGAAAGCGCAGCAAGACAAAGCTGCACTCAAGGAGCACATTAAAAGCTTAGAAGAGGAGCTCAGCAAATTAAGGACTAAGGTGCAGAAAGAGAGCTAGCATCTACCAAGCAGGTAAAGACAAGCAACAGGACCCATTCTGGAACCTGCCATATGGGAATCTGGAATACTGGTGTATATATGTATTTGTAGTGCCTGTTACATCCAAACAAAATCCTCTTTTTCGGGAGAAGGAACTGACTTTGGAGTTAGTTCTCCAGAACCGAGAATTCATATGCAGACTGTACTGATGACAATGAGATGCTGCACATTAGTTTCTTTCTTTGTTAGTTCCAAGAATCTGCTAAATATTGCACTCTCAATTTCCAGGTGCTGCTTGAACACAAACTGCATTAGAAACCAAAACTGCTTTCTGAAAAGGGAATGTCCTTATTTCCACATAGGTCATGTGTGGCTAGAGGGTTCCACTGGAGGCTACATGTAAATATGTGTTGATACCAATACTGAAATGAATCCAGAGTGTTTGAGAGAGCTTTTGACAGAATTCTTTAGTGATGAAGGGCTACTGATACTATTTTAGATACTCCCCACAGCCTCGCTCTAGTCAGTGGAGAGAAGCTACAGAACAAACTCCAATTACAAGCCCACGTAGGTGACAGATGCAGGCTTCCAGCTGGGAGAGGCCAGGCTCCCACTGAGTGAGATAACATCATATGAGGTACAGAGGCTTCTGTTGCCACTTTGCTTTTCTCTTGGTTTTACATTATTAAAACAAAAGCTAAGTTAGATTTGTCCTTTTATATGGAGTCCTGCTTGCAAAGCTCCTTGTGGTTACACAGTTGGTGGGGCTATGCTTCAGTAGTCTGACGGAGAAGTTGTTTAGGGATGGCAAATATTGTACCATAACCATGTTCTATTTGCTAGGTATAATTTTTATCTAAATCTCTTCTTCAATCAGCAAATGGCTGAATTCTCCACTACTGAAGAAGCTTGAGAAAGTCCTTTTATATAGAGAAGTGAAGCTTCTTGTACTCAAATGTTTTTGTGCGGAATCAGGATTTTCTCAGACACCTTGCCCTTTGTTCCTCTCTCCGGTTTTCCCCTCCCACGTATCTCTAAAAAGAGAGACCTGGCCTTGGTGAATCTGCAGGTCTTAGGACTGGATTCACAAACAGTCCCACAAAATAGAGCTCAACATCATCTAAAAGTTTTTATGGATGTGTTTTGTTATAAAATCAAAACTTACAATGGCCAGTGTTGTCCAGGCTGACACACTCCAGATCAGCACTGCTGCATCTGCACCCCTCTAGGGCTTCCTCCTTGTCCCTCTGAGAAGGCTTCATCAGATTCTGTCAGAAATGTAAGTTAACAGATCATGACAGAACAGTTGTTCAGAACCAGTTAAAACACAGGATAGTACTATTAGGATGCCACTGATAGTACTGTAGGATGCCAAGGAGAAAGATATTCTTCTGTACTGAGGAGCCCTAAAATCAACACAAAATACTTCACAGTATTGAAGACACCACTGACTAATTAGTGATTAAGCTTTTGTCTTCTTAGCAGATGTATAAAGCAAAAAGAAATTGTATCATATAGCAATATTTTTAAAGTTCCTATTAATGCACTATCAAGACAAGTGTATCTGCAGTTACGGAAGCACTAGTTTTATTGCTTTGACTTCTGTAGTCTAACATAGACACTTCCATATGTTTACAGTTTTGTTTAAGCTACTGTAGGAACGCAGAAGCATGCTATTTTTGTATCATCTTGATAAAGTGAATGTTTTGCCAAGCAATTAAACTAAGTGTTGCTCAGAAGTCTGTGTTGCTCAGAAGTCTGTGTTGCTCAGAAGTCTGTGTTGCTTAGAAGTCTGTGGTGCAGTGTTTCCTAGCCAGAGAAAATAGACAGAATCCCCTCAGTTGACTCAGAATGGGGAGCAGAAAATTGGACTTCAACTTCTCAGCTTTTGTGTTTGTGGCTATGAAACACAGGAACCAGTTCTACTGTCTGTGCCAGGGGAGGCCTCAGGGGCTAACTGCCATTTGTTAGCTGCTGCACCCATCCACCATTTCAGAAGTTAGGGGCACTGGGCTGAGCGTGCAGGTGATGGCACACAGTTCCTGAGCTTGCACAAGTGCAAGGGAGACGGAAAGGCTATGGATTTAACCTAATCTGCTTCACACATGAACTGCAATACCAAGGTACCCATTGGAGCAGTAATTTAAGACAGTAACTTGACTGCAGAGTAGATTTTAGAGGTTTTCTGATGCTAACAAGCATACTATAAAATAAAGGGAGGCACCTTCTGCTAATTGCTTCCTTTCTACTAATCTTTGTAGTCACCCCTCCTTCAAAAGGAGGAGCCAACTATATGGTGGGTTGCATCAAAAGGAACGTGACCAGCAGGTTGAGGGAGGTGATTCTCCCCCCTCTGCTCTTATGAGACCCCACCTGCAGTACTGCATCCAGCTCTCAGGCTCCCAACACAAGAGGTATGTGGACCTGTTGGAGCAAGTCCAGAGGAAGTCACAAAGATGATCAGAGGGCTGGAGCACTTCTGCTACGGAGACAGGCTGAGATTTGGGCTTGTTCAGCCTGGAGAAGAGAAGGCTCCAGGGAGACCTTAGAGCAGCTTCCAGTACCTAAAGGGGGCCTACAATAAATCTGGAGAGGGACTTCTCACAAAGGCATGCAGTGAGAGGATGAAGCGGAATGGCTTTAAACTGACAGAGGGAAGATTTAGATTGCCCCATCCCTAGCAGTGCTCAAGGCCAAACTGGATGGGGCTTCAAGCAGCCTGGTCTAGTGGAAGGTGTCCCTACCCATGGCAGGAGTTTGGAACCAAATGATCATAGAATCATAGAATAGTTAGGGTTGGAAAGGACCTTAAGATCATCCAGCTCCAACCCCCCTGCCATGGGCAAGGGCACCTCACACTAAACCATGTCACCCAAGGCTCTGTCCAACCTGGCCTTGAACACCGCCAGGGATGGAGCATGATCTGTAAGGTCCCTTCCAACCCAAAACATTCTGTGATTCTATGAGAACTACAGTAGTTGAAGGACTTCACAAAATACCTGTATTATCTACTTTTCTTCACAGCACACACTTGGGAGTATATTTACTTACCCTAGCAGACTATACTTAGACACCTAAAGCCTTCTGGCAGGCAATTTTATCTTGACAAGCCAACAACGCAGTGGAGATCATGGGCTGCAGCACTCATGGGGCACTCCCTGTCAAGAACTATTCCTGGTTATGAGGTCACAACTTAGAAACGTACAAACTGGAGTCGAAGGCATAATGCAGGCTCAGGGCTGTGAATGAAAAGCACTGTGGTGAGGCAGCAGCGGAAAGTCTCATAATTAAAGAGCAGAAATCAAACCACTAGATCAGGGGAAGGGGGAAGTTACATGTGAGAAACAACCAACACTGATTATGGCTTGGTTAGCCAAAATTCCTTTCTAAACAGCATTTTCTAGTAACATGAAGAATCAAGCCCCAACACACTAATGTTCAGTGTACTCTTATCAGAAAACATTAACAAAATTTAGATTTTCAACAAAATATTTAGACATACTTAAGTTCAAAGGGTTCTGTCTATACAAACCTGAACTTTTTAGCAGCCTCACTGGTGGTCTGCAACACATCCTTTCCTTCAAAGCTAAATGTGTAACTTTGAAGACCCCATGTCTGGCTCCAGGAAGAAGCATTCTTCCTTCTCTCCCACAGCCTGGAGGGGCCATACTGGCCTGTCCCTTCCCCTGTGCCAGCAGTGGCACTTACCAACATGGTGGCACTTAACAGACTTGCTGTGAGGCTGTCCAGCTGGTAATGGGAGGTGGCTTCTCAAATGAATTGTAATAGGGAAGGTTTCCTTCATCTCTTGAAACCACAACCTGAATTGCAAGCAAGTACCTGACTACTGGATAGACAGGTATCCAGCTACTTTTGTCTGGCTTTTTTATGCTGAGAGAATCCCAGACTCACCTTGGCATTTTTCATTTTAGAAAAAAAAATACGTTGCAATTCAAAGTGAGGTAAGAGTGATTGCAAGCTAACAATTAAAAGTTGACTAACGTAACATTTGGGAAACCAAACCACAATATTTGCAGTTAGTCTTTTCTGACTGCAATTCTTCTTTATATTGACTTTTAAATACTAAAAGTTGAAGGTAATTCCTGTTAACTTGATCATAACTGTTTCAGGGGATAAAATCACTGATTTTCGTATATAAAGACCTCCCCTTTTAAGTTTTACTCATTTAGGACTAAAAAACTATCGACATAGAAAACATTTGCTTTATGTTTTATCATCTTTATTTGCTTTGGGCCTATTTATTTATCCCAAATGTCTGGGTTTTTTTAATCCCAAATTTTGGTAAAAGTCCTTGGCACACAGTACAGAAGGAGCTGTTGCCACTATAAATATTACCACTTAAGAACTGCCACAATAGAAAACAGACAAAATAATCTGTCTTACATTTATTTGCCATTTCCCTGGTGTAGTAACACTGCTGCTGTAGTTTTTGGTGCTCTCTGCTTTTCCCATAGCACATGCTACATCATCCATTCAGGCCTTTAAAGTCCTTTTGTGTCTCAGTGATTTCCACATGGGAGGGTAGCCAAACTGAGATGAGGAAGGGGAATAAACAAACCCCCCACCATGGCAGATTCCACCTTCAAATATTACCAGGTTGCCAGCAAAGGCTGCTGCTGTAACCACGTTGTGGAAGAAATACTATGCTTGTTGGCAGCAGCTGAAAGTCCAGCTGTAAACAAACTTAAGATCAGGATTTTGCCAGCTTAAGTGTTCTTTGAAGTTCCTGAAGTTGCATGTTGCCTTGAGTGATCATCATCCTGATGGCATCCTGTAAACCAAAATGCAATCTACTGAACCAAACGTCTGTTCACAGCCCAGGTTTTACACAAGCACGTGGATTTTAACACATTAAAATACATACAATTCTTACCAGCACTATTGTGATAGGTTTTTTTGTGTGAAGTTAATGCTATAATTACAGAGATGGTTAAAAAACAAGCGAACAAATAATTTAGCAACTAGTTTTGGGGGCTGGTTACAGCTTTGCTTTAGAACTCAGTTTGGAACTGGATTCAAACTTCTAATGGTGTTTTCTTTATGCCTCTGTGTCTACTGCCTTTGCAGGCCAGTAGTGACAACTGCACAGAGGCATTACGCAGACAGGTGTTTGCACAGCAAGGGGATGTTCAGTGTTATTCTGATGCAAGTCCTGTAATAACTTTGTGTACTTCAGCCAGCAATACCTTGAGCACTGGCTGGACAAAGGACCAAAGTATAAAGCGGAGGACAGTAGACATACAAGAAATGCGACGGTTTTCATACATGCTTCCTAGACACAACCACCCAATTTGATTGTGTTCAGCTTGAATTTAAGATGAAAAAAAGGTATAGAAAGTTTGGCCATTAATGAGCACGTTACTGTATTACTCTGTAATTTTTCTCCTTTGTGGTTTGAGTAAGCAGCATTTGTTTGGGGTTTAGGTTTTAATCCTAGATTATTATCTGGAAATTAAGAGAAACATCACTACTGCCAACAGGGGGATCGTATTTAGAGATGCTGAATTACTTCTTCATGTAAATGTTTCTTAAGAGAAAAGAGTACTAGGAAACCTCTTACCAGCCTCCAAGTGACACCTATAAAAACCCCTGTACGAAGTGCAGGACAACACACTGATCACGCCCGAGGGCGGGCAGGCAGGCAGGGTCCAGGGTTCCCGATCCTCACCTCATCTCTAGCATCTTTATTTCTCCTGAACTCCTCCCTGGCCCAGTCCTTCAAATAGCGGCGATCTGCTTCGGCAGGGACCTCACGAATAGCCCTCAGGATCTTCCTGTATAACTGAAGAACCTGCTGCCGCCTCAGGAACTGGGAAGGAGAGAGGGAAGTCCATCCGCTGTCCCAGGGCACTGCTGCGAGCTGAACCCTGTGGGGATGCCACAACCACGAAGTGCCCCACCGCGCAGTACTGCCCAAGATCCCGGTCCACGAAGCCTGAAAGCCCTAGGAAGGGGCATTCCAAGCACGCTGCGGAGCCTCAGGCCAGCTGCACACACGCACACGCAGTGCTAGAGGCCAGGCACAGCTCACCCCTCGGCCACCCGCCGCCGCGGCCCAGCCGCCCTCCCTCAGCCTCGCTGCTGCCATTCGCCACGCAGGCCGGGGGCCCTGTCAGCACTGCGGCTGCCGGGGGAACCCGAGCCGCCCGCCCGCCCGCCCGCCCGCTCGTACCTGCTTCAGGCTGAGCGCTCCCGGCGGCAGGCGGCTGGCCGCCATGACGCGCACCGCCGCCTCTCCACCCGTCGCCGCCGAGCCCGCCCTCGGCGGGCGGGGCGTCCCGGCCGCCATTTCCGCTGCGTCTGGCGGCGGCGGCCTCGCTGCTTGTCCCGGGGGGCACCGCGCCGAGCCCGAGGGCAGGGGCCCTCTGCACCCGCCCGCGGTCGCTGCCTGTCGGGCAGCCGGGGACACCGGTAACCAGATGCAGCAAACCGGCACGACAAACTATAGCGTGCATTGGAAACGGATCCGTGCCCTCTTAGCCAGACTGGCGGTTTCTGAACTGTTTTCTCCAGTGACTACAGCTGCCCAGTGAAAGTGTGAAGCGCACGCTGGTGAATCATCCCATTCATACAGGGTTAATGAAATGTACAATGTATATCAAAATCACTTTGTAAATCGACAGAAAGAGCATGGATAGCTCTGTCATAAATAATATAGTAAAAGAATTTACTTACTTTATAGAAAAGGGGGGATTGATACAGGGTTAATGAAATGTACAAAGGAAAAATACAGGGGATTGTATAAGAGAAGAATCCCTTGCTTAAACAAAAGTATTGTCTACTGTAAACACCTATCATGCTTACTACTGATAAGGGGAGGAGACAGAGGCCTGATTCTACTGATAAGCAACTATTGACAAGGAAATGCGAATGGCTGGGTCTATTGATAAGGGGGAGAAGCTGATGATTTATGGATGAGGTACCGACTAAACCCTAAAGCCATGCGCAAAGATTAAAAGGTGAAAAGTTTAAGAAGAGGAAGACTCATTTACTTCATCTTGAGGACCCCTGCCCACAGGAGGAAGACTCATTTACTTCATCTTGAGACCCCTGCCCATGACCAGAGGGGGCACTGCGCAGGCGCAAAGGACCTTCTAGCTCATTATAATACGAAGCGGGGACAGATACTAAATATGTATAGGCGTAAGGGAATAAATGTAAAGGAAAAACGACCCTGGGGGTGCATACTTTGGAGGAACGATCCCCATGCACCTCAGCGCTGAATAAAGCATACCTACTTTACAACTTTAACGAGTTGTGGAGTCAATCCGTGTATCACCATGAACTAAAACCACCGACTTCCACAGCTAAATTTCCCAAAGCATGCAAGTATTTGTGCTCACTTCTGAGAGACCTACAGCACCTTGGAAACACAGAACACGGTAACACTGCTAACGGGGTAGAGTTCCCCTGTTAAGGCTGCTTATTGTGAATGAGCTGTGGCAAAGCCACACAGATAAAAGAAACGGCCTCAGAACAGCCACAGCAGTACTGCCAAGGGAGGCTTTTGTACCCAGAAGCCAATGAGAACAATCACATCTTCGGGCATGCACCCCCGTTTCCAGCCGCTTCCTGAGCAGCTCCTGCACCGCACTTCGAACGAGACACCTCCGATTTCTGTGCACAAAGAATAGCTTTAGAGATTAGACCGGGGGCATTCAAACAAAGTTTCCTTCAGGTTTCCTTTGAGAGAAGTCACAAAGACTGGACCCTGAATCAGAATTCTGTGCTGTCATTATCCTCATGAAAGGAAGACGGGTGTTGACATTACATAAACATTTCCATATGGAACTTTGTGCACCGCTAGCGAATGCACAGCATTTTCCATTGGGCAAATTTATTCAAGCTGTGATCAAACTGAAAGAACAGACGTCATCATTACAAACAGTGGTGCCTCTCTTTATTAGTACAGGCAATATAAGATGCATAGCTTTTGAAATGAACAATCATGTCCATGCTCTTAAAACAGCAGATTAACGAAAGGTCCTCAATGTCTGCCTTGGACAGAGGGGCAAAGTTCACAGTGTAAACTCGATAAGGATGATTGTATGGCATTATTCTCCTGTTGGTACTGGCAGACAAAAATCAGCGATAATTAAGTAGGATGTGTTAGACTGCAAAATAGTTTCAGGTTTTCAAGTACTTGTTTTTTGGTTGTTTAAAACCATCTGCTTCCCCCAGCTCCTCCCCAAAGAGGCACCCGCCACATGGGTGAAGCTAAAGAATGTCTTTTTGCAAAGACACCTGAAGTTCTTCTAATGCGGAACTGCCTTAGAAACAATACCGGTTTTCTTATTGCAATAGACAGCAGCAGGAATAATATCACTGCTGTGAACATTACACAACAATATTTTTTTAGAAGTAATAAGTTATTACAAGATAAATTGAAAAGTTTTGTGTTATTTTTGAGAACAGGCAATGAAAGATGATGGTCTCACCATTGCATACCTGTCCTCTAACAAATGTGAAAGAATGCCCCTAAACCACTTTGTTCTTACCCAGTCTGACCTGCCAGAGGGCAGCTCCTGCACATTAATCCTAGTTATAAAGAGGCTTTATGAACTCTCTGATGAAGTGCCACTTCATCTATATCAAGCGGCTTAGCAGCAAGCAGGTATTGACTTTGTCTACAAAGTCTACAAAGTGTCTGAGGCAGTCACCAGCTCAAACCACTGTCTGAGTGCGTCACTGAGAGTTTCTGGAAGCGCGTTCACATCCCTAAGGATCATGTAGAATGGGAAGGGGAATTCTTCCATGTAAGATCTGATTTCAGGCAATTCCCCAGGACCTTTGAATATAGGTACTTTAATGTCCAAAATGGAATCCTGTGAAAAGAAAAAATTATGTTACTACTTCAAATAGTTTTAATTCCTCCTGTTAAATCAGAAGTTAATAAGAGAGTTCTAAGATTAAAAGCCGTAAGTGTCCAATGGCAAATCAAACCAAGGCAGCTAAGTACTTTTGCCCTTTTAGATAAACGTGCTCTAATCATCAGATTACAGGCTAGAAGAGAGTAATCTTAAGTTTCTGCAAAACCAAGTTCCATAAATAAATCCCATCCTTCCTTAGTATTTTATGATTTGAGTTTACTTAAGCACTTCAGTTTTATACACGTGATGCCTTCCTGACACTGTAAGCTCCCGTCATCTGTAAGCTCTTTAGGGCTGAGCTCAATTTATATCTGTGCAGTGATACAAGATTCTTTTGCAAATTATTTTATAGTATTTGAGTACTACAAAGACAAAAATCAGATTAAACCCCAGCTGTGCTGCTTGTAAAGTAACTTCTCAGTTGCCCAGCACAGCAGCTCAGAAAATTAATACAGCATATGAACAACACATTTCACTGTCCAGAATTTTCACTCAACATTACAGCCAGATTTCATTTGAACCTTGTAATTGTCAGCAACGGAACTGGTGGTACCCAGCTTTCCCAGTTCAGGTGCTAAATAACTCTCCTATACTCCTTTCAGTCTAATGCTTACTTTAACATTGGCTCCAACTGTCATTTCAATGGCGACTGCTGTCAGACATGATCAATTTGAACCAAAACTGAGATGGAACAAAGCATCTCTAAAACTCTGAATCTGTCAACCTGCCAGCTCCTTCTCTGGTGGCCAAAATCTACAACCTTTACATTTGGAGACAGGACCTCTTAGTTAGCTTTTCTGTGGCATGGAAGCCAATCTTCTTTTTAATACAAAAAGGATTAAGAATCACAGTAGGGAGAAATCAACTAAAGATCTGATCAGTTTTTCAGACATGAAAAACTGAAATTGAGCTCAATATCTTTGACCTCTGCAGAAGATAAGATAGCTGTATAGCACTACAAAAAGACAAGAAAAAGATTTGTATCAGTTTCTCATTCACTGCAGTTGAATACTTCTCCCTTGTTCAGTGACTTACCCGGGAATTAGGATTGTCCAACACTACAAAAATAACAAAGATATTGGCATTCTGAGCTGCTTGAACTGCTGCTGTTACTCGTTCCTTGCCTTCCAAGAAAAGGCCTCTTCCATCAGATACAATCAAAAGCAGCTGCGCTGTTTCTGAGCACAAAGAACATTTAAAATTACAGTAAGTAAAGAGTAATCCATTTAAAAGGCAAAAAAGAGTATTATGTTCTAAGCCTCATGGGTATAATGGAAAAATGAGTATTCCTAATGAAATTAAGTCTTTATCAAAGAGAATTCTAATTTAACATTAAGCTGCAGTTACCAGTAGGTCAAGAATTAAAGTTTTTTCCCACGGTGTGAAACCATTGGTAATAATGGGAAAAAAAGCCCCAGTCCATCAGTACCATAATCAAGGATGAAAGGCGCGGAAAATACCTAATGAACTTAGTCATGGCCTTGTCTTTCATGCCTGGTAATTGCCTTGGAGTTAAACATCGGCTGAATTACAAGAGTCCAGCCACTAGATCATTACCTCAGTAAAGCAGCAATGAAACAGAGTCCAAATCTATTCCTCCTATTCCTCCAGAAGCAGGTACTTATGGGTGCATCTGTGTCAGCATTTCACTTTGGACTGTGCTTCTGAAATGTGTTTCCCTCTTGTCCCTGCTTTAATAAGCTTGGCTTCCACAAGAGCAGTCTTGAACTGCCCCAAATGAGTTATTTTTGCAGGAAACTAATCCAAAAGATGAGTTTCAGGGGCACAGTCAAGGCAGTACAAGCACTACAGGGCATTCTGCCTTTGGGACCAGACAAGCTACTTTGAAGTAAACTTCCTAAAACTTACACAGCACAGATGTTCCTCAGCACTGACCATTTTCTGGCGGCATGTTACTTGACCCAAATTGCCCCCAGAGATATAGCCTTCTAAAGGGACATTCTAACCAAGTTATGCATCTTATCTTTTAATTACAAGGGAACTCACAGTAATTACTGTCAAGAATGCAAGCCCCTCTTCTGTTTCCCCTGCAGCTTAATGGCTAGGGGAGGGATGTAGAATGCTTCCTCCTTTTCTGCAGACAGGCCCCAGATATGACAGTGCTTGGTCTTTTTACAAAAGGGGTGATGTATCCTACTGCCTTTTCTTGTGCTAGCTGCCGGATTCTGGGGAGCTGACTGCTGCTCCATCCCAGGCTAGTTCAAGAAGACTGGAAGCTGCTCCCACTCAGAATATTCTGACAGCCTGGCAAACCGGCTGCGGATTATAAATCCCAGATTGTCCATTTCTTGGAGTACTTCAGGAACTTTTTTCAAAACTGGGTGCCACCATGATAAGCTTTTAACTAGGACAAAGCAGCCTTTTATGCTAACTATGGGTCAGCCATGAGGTGACAAGCCTTCCAGCTTTTCTGGGAAATTTGAGCAGCTTATGACCTAAACTTGCCCTACAGTGAAAGGCAGGTAGGAGGCAAACACTCTCCTCAGAACAGTGTGCTTCTGGACACCTACAGAAGCCAGGCTCTCAAGGAAGGGCAGAAGTGCCTAGGGAGTCAGGGTCACTAGGAAGCTGGACAATGCTTTAAAGCAGGCATGGTCTAGGACTTAAAAATTATCTGGAAACATGACGTAGAAGGAGGCAGATAGGGGATGACTTTTTAAAAAGCCTTAAACAACATTTCAGTGAATTACTGACGAAGTAGGTATCTTTTGGGTTTTGAACTGAATTTCATCCAAACATTCATTTTGACAAAGCAAAACGTAAGCCCTAAGGCAAGAGATGTCTCATTGCTAGGAGTCTTTCTGGCAGGATATTGCTTCAGGATGTAGTGAGCATTCTGCTGCCATGGCAACAAGCAGAGTAATAAAAAAGAGAAGCAGCTCACCCGGATTAATATTTTGAGACAACTGCTGTGCTGCAGCAAACATATTTGCTGATGATTCTAGAAACTGCAGAGGAAACAAATAAGAAGATTAAGTTATCTCATCATAAAATAATAAACTTAACAATGATAACATTTTTAAAGAACACATTTCTGTATTTTAAATGCCAAGATAGGTTACTGTGACCACCTACACAGACACAGTCCTTGGCATTTTCTTACATTAACTCTTCAAATTTAGTAAGCATTTTTGAACTAGGGAATCTTCAGAAAAAGACTTCAATCTGGATTTATAATTTTTCCAGTGCTAACGAAGCCATCAAAACCTCAGTGAATTGTTCAGGTAATTAATGGCATCATTAAAAATATACATCCTATCTCTAGGATGTTTGCCTTCAACTTGCCAAGTATCTAGTCATGTATTGCCTATTCAAATTAAGAGCATCAACTGTCAAATTGTTCCAGTTTTAAAAGGACTTTGTAAGATTACCATCGAGCTACTTGGGTCTCCTCCTCTTCAATTTAATTTTAATGGAAGACCTTATTCAAGTTTGAAAAGGTAAGACTGCAAAAATCTTCCTAGAAGGAAGAAAACTTTGCAGCTGTCCAGGACGTATTATCACAGAAAGTTTTCTTCAGGAATCAGTCAAGTCTGACAAACATACAGAGCTCTTCCTCCTCTTCCTACAAGTCAAATCCATGGCATGAAAACCTCCTGAACTCCCACAAATTTTGTTGGGACTCATCTTTGGGATACCCAATAGCTTGTACCCAAAATACTGTTTAAGACCCAGTATAAACAGAGAAAGATGGATGCCTGAAAGTAGCATACATCAGGCCTGAAAGTGAGAAAACACTCCTCCTATTACAAAATTACAATCATTCTATCACTTTGTTCTCTAACCAGCTATCACACACTCAAATATAAACGACCAGTAAAGGTTACAAAGCCATCATGAATCCATGAAGCTACTGATGTTTCTCTCTCATCTGGAAAAGATCTGCAGAGCTGCTGCCTCTGAGGCATTCTTGTGTACCTGGGCTATTTTTGTTTTCTTCTGCTGAAACTTGCAAAGACGCAAGATCCGGGTCCCCGACTGGTCACTGAACTGTTCATGGAATGGGTGCAGCAGCTGAACAGTTTCTCCAAAGCTTCAGAAAAGAATTAAAAATGACAGCGTGAAACCAGTACTTACATTCTGCTCTGAAGTTCTGAAGAAAAGTAAAGATTTCAAATCAACTCACCTACACACAGCAATTTGTCCCACTTCTAGAAGAGTGAGCGCATTTCCAATAACTGCCAGGGATTCATAGGCAAGCTATTAAAGAAAAATGTACATCAAAAATGGGGCATTCCAAGGTCTGCTCACAGATCAGTACTCAAATATGGAGAATGTTACCAAAATTAGTTTTTGTCTAGTAAAGTCAGTGAAGAGACTTCCTATCTTTTTTCCTGTTATACAAGATAGTCATTGCAATAAAGATATCCTAGTTTTACTTAAGGGCTTCAGCTGACTAATTTAGAGATACCACTTTAGGCAGGCTAATGAAACACTGGAATAGCTATTTAGAAGGAGACACATTTTAAATAAATAAAATTGCTGCAACTGAGCTCTGATGAACTAATATTCAATCCTCCAATGACCGGCATAGCTACACAAGTTTCGGCCTTTTGCAGGCAACAAAAGATAATTTTTCAGTGGATATGTACACTTCTGTCTAACAAATTTAACATCTCCTCCTGTCAGCTAACTTTTATTCATCTTTAATAACAAATCTCTTAGGCATGAAGTGACAAGAGTCAAGTGCAGACCAGCAATGTAGCTGCTCTAGAATCACCAGTCAGGCTTTCCAACAGCCACCAGCCCTGTATGAAGTCAGAAGCCGACATGCTCATCAACGACAGGTAGTCTCTTCATACTTCTCCCAAGTTTTGTTTTACCTGTTTGGAGTGATTGTCTATCATACTAGAGGAATCATCAATAGCCAAGCAAATCTGGTACTGTCGTTTGCTGGGCTTGGTCCTTCGCAACCAGATCTTATCTTTTCGGAACTGACTGGCAATATATGGAATCACTTTGCGCATGTTCAGTCTCTTCCCTGTTCTGTAGTCTCCTCTGAAAGTTAAGAAAACAAGACAGTGTCAGGCATTATCAGGAAATATTGCATTCTGGAAACCCTGGCATATGCAGCATATGCACCAAAATAGCAAAAAAGCAGTTCTAACATTCATATTCAGGTACAGAGCAAAAACCACCTCACATTTTTAAAGCAAGATGGATATTCAATGCTTTTAAAGGAAGCTCTTAAGTGCCTAAAACAGAAAACAGACCTTGAATTTAGACTCTTCCATCCTGAAACAAGTCTAGATCTCTTGAACAAAAATATTACATATTAAAACCAACATAAAACTTTTTGACATCTGACATAATCTTTGATTCAACAGCACTTCACATGTTTAAGTTGATTCTATCACCTGTTGCACAGAAGAGAACAGAAAACAGTATCCTCGGGATGGGTACCTACTACTACAGCACATTTGTATTTCATAAATAACCTAGTGTTCCCATATAGCAGAGCTGCAGCTGTACAAAGGTTAAAGCCCTCCCCGGCAAACCAAGAGTTTGAATAAAATAATGCCTCAGAAAGGCATAACTTACTTCAATTTGGCTGCCTGAGTGGGTTCCAGTATGAGTCGTAGCTGTTCACAAAGCTGCTGTGATAGAGGAGCTGTCAGTACTAAATACCTTTGCCACAACTGCGCTGCTTCCTTCTCCTGAAACATCATACATCACAGAAAAAAATAGAAGTGAATTATGAAGAAACAACAAGTTGGGAAGCTGAAAAAAGAAAACAAACCTCAGTTTACTAAGGGGGAATTAGTAGGTAACTATCAGCTGAAACTGTCAGAATGCCTCAAGATCAAAAATCAAGGTGTACTGAAATTCAGCAAGAATGTTAAGTCTCCACACTGGCAATTTCATTCAGGAACTGCTTCCAAATATGGTTTACAATTAATGACTAGGAGCAAGTGTCATAGTGTGCTCCTGCTGTTGGTTACCTCAAACTCCACCACTGCAACTGAAGGAGACATTGTCTGCTGACCATAGCTTTGTGAAAGTGGTGTCCAGCACTTAACTGTAGGTGACAACTCAAAATGGAAGGAGCTTGGTAAAACTGAGAAAAATGTTTGTAACTATGTAAGCTTTGAAAGTCATTACCAACAGAGTAACTTTCTGCCAACAGCACACAGCACGTTCAAAATGAGACCTGAAACATCATCCTGCTTTAAGAATAATGGTTTTGTTGGTTTGGTTTTGGGGAGTTTTGTTGTTGGGGTTTTTTGTTTGTTTTTTCAGAATAAGTTAACAACAAAATTAACACCTAAAATCACAGTTCTGAATATTTAAATTCCAGCTTCCTCAATGTTTCAGCAGTAAACCAAGAAGAAATAATGCAACTGAAGGACTCTTATTGACAGTTCTAAATTAAAACAAGGTCACGAACCTCATCTGGAGTTCCAGACTGCTGTGTCTGCCAAGCTTCCAACTGCCTCTCAAGTTCCTTTCTTAGCTCTTCAGGATCTCTAACGATGTGCTAGAGTGTAGTCATGAGATTTGTGAGACAGAAAAATCAGTTCACACATCTGGTGCTTCCCCAAACTAGAGCAACCTACCAGGAAGTAAAAATGCATTGCTCTTCTCTTTTTAGGCACAAAAATACTGGAAAAAACTTAAATGAAGATTCTAAATCTGCTTTTTTTAATAGCTTCCATGTACAGGAAGGATAAATACCTCCCCACAAATGCGTACATCTGCGACACAATCAACATAGGAACAAAGCTAGGAACCTCTATGATACAGACACTGTAAATAATACAGAACTTCCAACGTAATTCAGTGCAATGATTTTGACAAACACCAAATTTAATGACAGTATAACTGAGATCAAACCATTAAATAACACCTATCTAGTATCTTCCAAAATATAATATGCTTCACTTAATTAGTTTTTTTAAAAGTTTCATTCAAACCTCTTGAAGAATTGAATGACATCTTCCTCTGTACCTGCCAACAAATGCTATTTGATAAGCCATTCTGTTCAAGGACGTTCAAGCTTTACTACACTTCTTTTACTTTTATTGTGCTTTCAGTGACAACTTCTGTTCCTGCCTTGTAACACCACAGTCTAGCCAAAGAGTAGTATGTGCTCCGCATAACCTGCAGGATTATGGATTAAGGAAAATAAGCCTATGAATGTGAACTATAAATAATGTCTCATTCCTCAAAAAGCAGCAGCAGTCCTTCTGGTCACCTACTGCAGGTTTAAAGAAGAGTGAAAGAGTGTACATGAATGTACATTCTTCGTTTTCCTTTTGCTGAAGCATGGAAACTTACTCTTTCCCCCAGCAACGTTTCTCCCTTCCTATTTAACTGGTGCTGTAAGAGCTCCCCCCTCTGTCTCAGGTTTGCATGTCAACGGAAAAGAACCCACCACCACATCTCTGAATACAAGAGAGAACAACACTCTTGCATTCCACAGCCTTTTTCCAAAGAGCTGCACCATTTGGAATTAAGATGGAAATATCCCGTATAGCTGGCACATAATCATTTCTGTGCTGTGCACGGAAACAGTAAAATACTGCTTTCCAAGTTATATACTCAGGACACAGTGTAAGAAGCATGAAAGGTCAATACTGCTGAAAAACAGACACTGAAAATACTCTTACTTTATTAGCTGATTAACCACTGTCAACTGCTTCTGTGGCATAACTCTTCGTTGCCAAATGTGCTTTTTCACAGCTAGCAGTCTGCACTGGAAACTATGAGTGCTACATGAAGCTCTAGGATTTTCTAGGCTACAATAGTATTTTTTTAATTGAGACATTCATAAAAGGCACAAGATCAGCTTTTTTAAGGAAGTAATATGTTGTGATGAATGAACTGTGTTTAATTCTTTGCCCACAATGGTGTTTAAAATTCACTGATACCTAGCTCTGTCTTCACTCTAAACCCTTTATCTTCAGGGCACACATCTTGCCCATCACTTTCCACTACCCAACCATCTGATCAGCAGATTCATCTGAGTTAAAACAGTTCTTGACAGTCAGAAAAACAAGATTTCTTTTAAAAACAGTGAGGACGAGACCTTCTCACATAAGGATGGGAAGGAGTTGTCATTTTAAAGTCATCATTCAGCTGCATGTACAACAAGCGGTTTTGTATTACTTCTCATTCTGCTATTTAAGAACAGCAAGCTACTGCATTGTCTGAATAAAAAGAATTCCAAACTTTTGTCTTCAAAGTTCCATTAACATGGGCCAAATAAAACAAACAGTTTGTACCACTGTAGTTTTAAGATGACACTTCGGATATCATACCTGGGGAGTGTCCATCAAAAACTGATGGGCTGTATGTATGGTCGAGTCCTTGCTTCTCTCTGGTTTCTCTTCTGTCACCTTTGGTAGCTTTTCTGCTGTAGAGTCATTGACATCCTCAGAATCAAAAGTCTGGATCTCTGGCTCCACTTCACCTGGTCCTACAACCACAAAACTAATTATTAACTTTGTGCATCACACATACTACAAGAACCAATATTGTAACTCAGCTCCTTTACAACGTATTTCACATGCTTTGCAGTGCAACCCAGACATTTTTTCTTTTTAAATTTAATTTCAAGAGAAGTGCACAAATTCTAAGACAGTTCTAGGAATAGGATGAATCCACCTTGCTACTCACTAGAACTGATAAATATGTGTTTCCTTATGCAAACTGTTTATCTTACAACCTTGCCAAATGAACAATACCTTAGTGAAGAGGTGTCTTTAGCACCTGAAGATTCCATTGGTGAAGTACATTTTTGAGCTTCATAGCCTACCTGACAGTAACAGGAGGTATAAAGCAATGCGAGAACAATCAGCAAATCATCATTAAAAAAAATATGGCAATCTTTTCTTATCTTTTTACTCTCGAGTTTTGTAATGAACAGCTTCCTGCAACTCCAAAATCAATTTACAAACAAACGAATGGAAGATTTTCTTTTATTATTGCTTCTTCTACAGGACACTGTTTAACACGGTTTTTAAGAATTATTCCAAGAAAAAAACAAACCAGTCTGACATTGTAGGAGGTATTTTGAAGATTATAGTATTTCAAACATACTGTTAAGAGAATCATGTGGAAGAACAAACAGGAGTGATTACATGCATGCCTGTGCCATAAAGCTAATGGCTCTAGCAAGAGATTTAAGTAAAGAGATTAAACCTGAAGGGACTGGGAGGCAAGAAAGTTGATCAGGCTGATAAAATTCTTGTCTCCCTCTCTAGCCACCTTTCATTTTTTCTGATAAGAAAACTATCCTAAATTCCAAGCTACAGTGTCATTTACTTAGATACATCAAAATTAAATGCTTCTGTTGCAATTCGCAAGAGATATTTACTTATATCTTGCTTATTTTGTTTGTGTGGGCTGTGTGGCTGACAAGTCAGACCTGCCTTCTCATCTACCAACCATTTGCATCTGAGAGCCATTTTCAGTTAAGCAGCTCAGTTTTGGTTTGTTTCATTCTCGCTTCAGGAAGAAAGCAGGGCAATAGTGACACTTCAGTGCTACCTCACACCGGCTGTTGTTCAGACCAGGTTCTCAACTTCTTGATGCCTTGTCAGAAACTACACATGGAAAGAAGAGTTGTGTGGCACTGATGCTGGTGACACTGGAATGCAATTATGTGCCAGTTAATTAAGCAAACTGGCACTGTGTCTAGCAGAGGGAAAGTGTTCACCTTTTACATCTTTAAAGAAGTGGATGAAGATTAGAGACCATTAACTGGAAAGAAAGCTGCAAAACCCTCTGTCACTCAACCAATTTAGAAAGGCTAATGCAAGTTACTTGGCAGGAGTATGAATACTGCTGCAGAAATATCAATTAAGAGCAGATGCTTTAGTCTTATGAAGCATATGCACATCTACCATATGGAAAAATAAATACCTACATATACATTTAAAGATGCACATCAGTGTATGTTTAGAATGTTTTTTAAGTTAACATACCAGGAGTTTTAGTGGCAGAAGAATTCTTTTTTTCTGGCTTCAGCTCCTCTGTGTCTACTGCTGTGAGATCCTCATCATTCTGCATTTGGGTTTCCATAGCTGCATCTTCAGAGTCTCCCTCTTCCTTTTCTTCAGGGGGCATAATGGGTTTCTCTTGCTCTTTGCTAGCTACATCTGTACAAAGGCAACAATAGTTATTAGGAGGAAAGAGGAAGGGAAAGTAGTGAAGTTGCAAAAAAAGAAAAAAAGTTGCATTCTAAGCCCACTGCATATCAGTTTCAGTGAACTTCAGAAGAGATCTGAGCTATTGCCTCAAACCTCAGTTTTATCTTTCACTGTGCTGTGCCATTTTGTGTTAATGAGCTATTGCCCTGAAAACCTGATGAATGAAACATCAGACTAGAATAGAAATTACTTTAAAAGAAAAAACTTAGAATAGTTTTGAAATGTTTATTAAACTAAAATCCATTTTTGAGTGAATTCAGTATGTTATAAAATGTTATCATTAGTAGGAACCTGACTGCCAGAGAGTATCATATATTATAGTGAAATGGTTCTACATCTTAAACCAAAGCATAATTTGAAAAAACATACTGTGAAAACCTGAGTAAATAAGCGTGTTTCAGGATTTGACTCTGAAGTAACAACTCCTTACACCCAGAAATATCAACATACCATATGTCTGTGCATCATAGCTTTCAGAGCCTTGTTTAATATGTTCAAATGCATCAGCCTCCTCCACATTTTGTTTAGGCTGAGTTGTATTCTGCTTTGCTTCACTGCTGGATTCTATGGTTCTCAATCTCTTGTGGATATGTTCATTGTGATCTCCCATTGAGCGTTCATTATCTGCCTGACCAGGTTTCCTCTTGAAACTCTGAAACAAATTAACACCGTGAACTTCAAGTGAGGTGCAACCAAACACTGATTACAACAATGGTTCTGACAAGGAGAAATTGAAACTATTTGCTGGTTAATATTAAAACATTCAAATTAAAAATAATAATTAAAAAAAATAATAAAAAGAAGAGACGAACCTGGGTATTTTTTCTGCTTTGCTTCTGCGAAGCCATCCGGGCCATGCGTGTGGATTCATGGCCTTCTGACTGATTCGCACTCGAAGCTCCACTCCCACTTTCCTGAGAGACAAAAAAAACAACCGAACTCCAAAATCACAACTGTACCTGAAAATGGCAACTGTTGTAGCCAAATTTCAGAAGTTACACTGGGAAGCTGTGCTGCTTTCTATTGTGAATGACAAATGGCTCACGAGTGCAAACAGTATTCTTGTGGGGAGCAGACAAGACAGTTCTGCAGCTCAACCATTAGCCTAAAATTACAGTTTTCACTGCTATGAAATGTCTACATGATCTTAAATCTTTCTCAGGGAATTTATAATTGGTGTTCTGAAAATTAAATCTTATGCACTATTCCTAAAAATACAGCAGCAGTTCCTTGACTGTATCTTAAAAACATACTCACAAATTCAGCATTTTTAACTTAGACACTTCCATGTATTTTACCTCTTTAGATTGGTCTCTTTCTGAAGCCTCTCCAGCCAGCTCAACAGCACTGTCACTCTGCAGGTTTTCTTGCCCGGTCTGCCCTTGTGTTTCATGCTCCATTCTTTCCTCAGCCTCAGGGATCTCTTCATCCATCTCTGAATTATCTTTACCTTCTTCTTTCTGAAATAGTATTTGTTTATTGTAACACTCTAAAAAACATTGGAAAATGGGTACTATTGAAATACACATGAAGAATAATGCCATCATCAGGCACAGTCAACACTGGTTCACAAGGGGAAGTCCTGTTTAACTAATCTGGTACCCGTCTATGAAAAGGTCATCTACCTAGTAGGTGAAGGGAAGTTGGTGGATGTAGTTTCTCTGGATTTTAATATGGCTTCTGATACTGTCCCTCACAGCATCCTTCTGGATAAGTTGTCCCACTATGCGATGAGTGGGTGCATGGTGTGCTGGGAGGCAAAGCTCAAAGGGTTGTGGTGAATGGAGCTACATCTGGCTGGTGACTGGTCACCAGTGGTGTTCCTTGGTCTGACCTCATTACTCTCTATAGCTTCTTGAGAGGAAGCAGATAGGGAGCTGCTGAGCTCTATTCCCTGGTATCCAGTGACAGGACACTTGGGAATGCTTCAAAGCTGCGTCAGGGGAGGTTTAGACTGGACTTTAGGAAGCATTCCTTTACTGAGAGGATGGTCAAACACTGGAACAGGCTTTCTAAAGGGGTTGATGCGCCAAGCCTTTCAGTGCTTAAGAAGCATTTAGACAATGCCCTTAACAACATGCTTTAGCTTTTTGTCAGCCCTAAATTGGTCAGGCAGTTGGACTAGATGATCTCCCTAAGTCCCTTCCAACTGAAATATTCTATTCTGTTGTAACAGAAGGCCAAGGAGATAACAGCAATACAGATGACAAAAATACACCAGTTTAATAGTAAGCGCATTTCTGTTATCTTGATGAAGATTCTCATTCGCATCACACCTACTCAATGTCAAATCTGTTTCAGTATCATAGATACATCCATTTCTTAAGTCTTCTATAAGGTAACTTGAAAAAGAAAAGCAGGCTTTTATTTATCACTCCTTACCTGAGGTTGAAGGCCTTGGTCAGCAGCAGGGATTCCCTTATCTTCAGCAGATTCATTTTTTTCCTCATCAGGTGGTTGTGACTGTTCCTCATCCTCTTCTTCTGCTGAATCCTCAGTTTTTTCTGCATTTTCATCTTGATCATGAGCATCTTTGTCCCCTTCATCTTCCTTCTCCTCTTTATCTTCAGAAATGCCTTCTTCAGCTGGTTCTGCATCCTGGTCATCTTGCTCTGTCTCACCAGTATCCTGTTCATTCTGTTCTTCTGTTTTCTCTGCCTCATTTAAATCAGCAGGTTTCTCATCTACTTCAAAATCATTTTCTTCTGGATTAAAAACAATCAGAAAGGTATACAAAACTTTTAGTGAAGTACAGAGATAACGAATATTACAGTGAATAAAACTGCCAGCTTATAGAAAAAAAAAACCACAGATATTTATACATAGAATTTATTATTTTCTATTGCACATAATTCCTTTATGTCACAATTGGTTTGTAACAAATGATACAGCAGGATGAATTCCAATTAATTCCCTTTAACCTAACAATCTTGAGGGTGAGTTGACTTTGAGTACAAATGCTTGCAAGTATCATACTAAAAATGAAACCATAAAAGCAACTGGACAATTAAATAAGGAGCTTCTAGTCGAAGTGTCACTTGGATAACACTGAGAAAGCCTGCTCCAAAGTGTGTGTGAAAGGTGGGTAAAGGAAAGTATTGTAATGTTGTTAATTATTATCTGGCCTGTATTTGGTATATTTTGATACACAGAAGTGAACGTGCAGCTTCTTGTTATACACAATCCTACCACCTCTTTCCTTTTCTATTGAGAAAAAAGAGCTCATTATCTGTCTGTTTCCCCCATTTCCATTTGGCTTTCATCTAGGAATCTGCAGAGAAATTTTCAGCTGTACCTTCACCCTCTTCTTCCTCATCACTCTTCTCATCATTCTCTAGGTTCAGATTATCAGGAAGGTCCAAAGGTTCAACTTCAGGCTCCTTTTCTTGGTGGCCGTGATAAGGATCTATTTCATTCTCGTCATATTCACGCTATCAGCAAAAGAATGGGGGGAAAAAATAACAGGTACATAGTAAGTGGGAAGACAGGCAAAAATAAGAAATAAGATGCTACTGAATCTCTAGGACAGAAATACTGGGTGCAAACATTCCATTCTCATCAGTTAAAAATGAATTTCCAGTGGTACACATCCTCATGTATAAAAAGCAGAAAAAGATTCATTTTTGCAAATGTGTTTACATAAATAGGTATTTCTTAAAACCAGCATGTTTTATGTTCAGAATTCAGTTTTCCTAGCTGAAAGATTCTGAAGAGAATCTGCACTCTTGCAGATGGCAAATGCACTCTTGCATACTATGCAGAATATTCAAGCATACCGCATTCGCATGTTTGGGATGAGTCCCACTGACTTGGTGTTTCTGTTGCTAAACACAACAGAACAAGAATTTAAGCTTTGTCTATCAGAACATCAGTTCAGTGTAAAGCCTGTTTTGGCCACCGTTACAAGTTCCGGTTAATGAAAACAAAAATTCTTTTTGTATTATGGATCAGAAAATACAGATTTGATAAAAGGGATGCAATATCGTTTACTTTCAACTCTGAAATTAACCAACTTTTTTTTTTTCCAAACACACTTCACCATTAAATAAAAACTACTTCAAATTCTTAGAAACATATGATACGAGCAACAGAATATGGTTTAACAGCAAAATACTCTGTGTAATCCAAATAACTTTTACCTCATCAATCTGTTCATGGATTTTCTCTTTGTTTCCACCATCCTCTTCTTGTTGCTCTTTTTCCTCATCCTTGGGATGCTGTTTTTTATTATCCTTGTTTCCTGTGCCCAAATTGTCATCTTTTGCAACGAGCTCTGAATCCTCCTATTAACCAACAAATCCAAAAGAAAGTCAGTTATGCTACCTGATTCTCAGAGTCTCAGTGACAAGATACCAACTTGTTTAATTCCTTTGATACTCTTCTTCCCACCCCTTTCCTCTACCTCATCCATTCCTGGTCCAGTTTCTTCTGTTTTACTACTGTCATCTTCATCATCATCTTCATCTTCATCCCCCCAGAGCCTCTCATCCAGTTTATCATCAGCTTCAGCATTATCAAGATTTCCCATCTGCTTATCCAGCTCCTCCTCTTCATCTGAATTTTCATCATCTTCTGTGTACAAGTCAAAATGTGTTTCAGTACAGAAGAGATAAAGCTAACTTTTTTGTTAACTCCGGAAACAAGCAGGCATACTTAGCAGCTTAATTTCATCACCCTACACAGTTATTTGAGAGGTGTGGAAAAAGACACATATGCAGTAACACTCAGAAGAGCAGGGTCCTAATTATGTGATTCAGAGTGCTCTCTTGGACATAGGGACACATAGCATTTTTTTCCTCAGACTAACAAGTCCCAGGTGCAAAACCTGGATGATTTAAACCTATATTCTTACCCTCTCTGTGGTCCATTTGCAAAACGTTTTGGCATTACTGGGAGGGGGAAGATCCATTCCACTTTATCTGTGTATTAGTTTGGGATTTCCCTTCTTGTGCGGATGAACTTATTCTTGGCATTTTATCAGAGATTTGGAAGTAAATTAACATTACCATAATTTATAAGCCACATTTGTTTAAGATGTTCAGGCTGTTACCCTTTAAAGTGAAGAACTGCTGCCTTTTGGGTGAGTAGCAACTTGCATAAGTCTACCAAATGTTGCTATATTTTTTCCATTTTAGAAATGTAAAGTTAATTTTTTCTTATTGCTAAAAAGTTAGCATATCTAGCTTTTTTTTTTTTAAGTCATGTTTTGAAATTAGTAACAGCCATATTCTCAAGTATTCTGCAATCTTGAACAGCCCTACAAAGTCAGTGATCAATTTTAAATTGCATCTATACGTCAGCTCATAAGAGGAAGGAAGAATTGGCGCCCTTCATTTCAAAGCCATCACAGTGAAGACAGTATTTGGCACTAATCTGTTGAATACTTTTCAGTATATGCTTCGTTATATAAAAGTAACAACCATTACTGGATTCTTCTATAACATTTCTTGTAAGTTTGTGATAGTGGAAGAACCAAACCTTTAGTCTCCTGCTCCCCATCATGCATTTTTCCTTCAAAGTCTTCTGACATTTCAATTGCATTGTCCTCTCCTTCAATGTCTGGTTTAGAATCTTGATCCTCTTTCTCCTTCTCTTCACCCTTTTGAAAACTGTCTTCTATCTGCATTATTATTAAAGCCAAAAATTACAATGGATCTTGCCTATATATTAAAGCTTAGTTATTTTTGTGGTACTTTGTTTTAACTTTATATGCAAGATAAAAGCCAACATAAATAGGAGACCGAAAGTAATTTCATGTTTCTTTTACCTGAAACATCTACAACATGGACCTCAAAGGCTTTGTCAGTTTTACTTAAACAAGAACAATGCCACTTACCTGATCTTCATTTTCTATTTTGTCGCTCACGTCCTTCTTGCCTTCCCCATCTCCAATACCACCATCCTCATAATCATGAAACTGTGTTGCTCCCTCTCCAGCTTCATCTTCAAGTAATTCTTTTGGCAGACAAAACCCCTACAAAAGCAAACAAACTCAAAACTCTCTGTAGTAGTAAGTACATCTTTTGGCTTAGTTTCTACTTAAGACTTTGGTATATATTAAATATGTGCATACCATATATCCACTGTTATCTCTAATAACTTACCTTTTGGGCAAGCTCCGTTAAAATGCTAGTTAGAACAGAAAGCAACTTTCCAGTACTCCGGTGAGATGCCAGTGAAACAGTGAGGTAAAACAGGATAAGGTCTGAATACTTGCAGAGCATGGGCTTTAGACGCACCATCAGATAGCAGGACTGGTTGAAGAACTGCAGTTAAAACCAAAGAACAGCTGTTAAACATGATTACGTACATACTGAGATGCACCTCAGAGAGGGTGATGACAGAGACTGAAAACAGATGCTCAAAACAAAAATATGAATAGGTGAGTTTAAATACTATTTCTAGGGTTTCTGAAACTTTTTATTTTTAGATTTTCACAAACATAAACTTAAAACTTTTCCTTCTTACTAAAGGAGCACCCAGCTTTTGCACAATGGAAGAATAGTACCTCATATTTGGCCATAATTTCTTACATGCTTGTAGTTCTAAGCTACTGGACATAAGCAATGATGTATGTTTAACTACTAAAGTTCACAATTCCAAATCTTGAGGCCCCTGAGCAAAAACCTCATGAGAAGAGCCATTTTACCTTATGTTTATCTGAAGTGTAGTCTTCCCCATAAGATTTCAGATTCTCTAGGAGTTCTGAAACTGCCAAAATTGCTTTCTGCACATGCAAAGAATCCAGATCAGCAGAGAGATCTTCATCCAAAAGCTTAGTTATATGACCTTCTTTAACCACGTCAAATGAGGCTGCATCCTCTTTGTTTGAAATACATTAAAAAAATATGGAAATCAAGTTAGACATCCTAAAAATGTTATAGCAAGCCAATCTAGAAATACCTATTCATTTAAATAAACAACCTCTATTGAAATAGCAGTTCCCTTCTGTAGACACACAGTTTAAGGAATTTTTAGGCTTGCATAGTTAAAACTCTCCTCCTCTACCTCAAGTAAATGAACAAACTTACCGTTTCCCTCTGGAGATTTTTCTTCCTCTTTTCCACCTTCCTGTTTTCTCTCCACCAAACACTGAATGGCATACAGAACAACACGGATAACATTTTCCACTTTTGCTGAGAAGTGCTCCACAAACTCTTCATCTGCCCATTGATTTCCTTTTGAACCATAACACAGGCAGTTTTAGGCAGAAACACATTACATTACAGGTTACTATGTTTGCGAAGAGCATGATAAGCACTATGCAATTTTTACTACATTAATCTGTAAAAGCTCCTTGCTAATCCTGACCTGCAACTATGGTGCAAGATCTGTCATCAAGAGTGACTAAGGGGGAGGGTGAGAAATAAATTACTGCACAAATTAAGTATGGACTCAATTTTGCAAGTTTGAATTTAATCAAGTGTTTCTGGATATCTAGATGATTTCATCAAATGTTTCTGAATATATGAATGAACATGGAGCCATTCTCTACAAAAAACAACCTAATGAATTCTTGTATCTTTATCTGAATCACAAAAGGGGCAGAGAAGAATTGTCCTTACCACTGCACTCTGACATGGAAGCAAGAAGCTGTGCTCTCCAGGCTGTGAAGTCTGAAGATGTATTATTAACTTCTTCTTGTATATAGTTTAGGCTCTTGATCAAGGCCATCTGATTTGCAGTTTGCTTGTCTTCCCCAGTTGGAAGAAACAGGGATTCTATGCCCTGTAACTGAGCTGAGACTTCCAGCAAACAACTCACAGCTGATGTGCAAACTTCAAAATCCTTCCTGCAACAAGAAATCACGTAACACTGACAGAAGTACAAATCGTTCAGTGTAAGATTAAACCTTTTCTTGGGGCACAGATCGGGGGAGGCAGCTGATCTCCATCTTGAATTTATTAAATACAAAGTCCAACAAGCACTAGACATGCCACATACACTGTCTGAAGCGGGGACAAAATGAGAGGGTTATTATTAAATAGCCTACAGATTTCTTTTAAAATTAAAATTTCTTCATTAAATTGACATTTGAAATTAATTAATTGATCCCATTAACTAAGGAGCGATGGGGATGAAAACCCAGGAGACAAAAGATAAACAGAGAAGCTGAGATGTACCAATATTTTTCTGACTTGCCAGGGAGTAGGAGAAGGCACGTACATATGCTTCTACAGCCAGGCACTGCATTTTTCAGGAGAAACAAACAGATACAAGCTTCAAGAGCGCCTGAGCACACTTTTAAGATATGCACAGGCAAAGATTTTCAAGATGACTCCATCTTGTATGAACTGAAAACATACAGACTCCATTTCACACACATAGACAACTCACCAGGAATAAAACAAGGTCTCACATGACTGTTGTCTTATTTTGTCCACTTCTGCTTTCATTGCCTTCACATTTGTCAACATTGCAGTCAATTGTGTAGCTACCTGCATCCACAACTCATCCTTATTTCGCATCTTGCATCCAGGAGGCAGTTGTTCAATTGTTACTGGAGACAAGTATTTTAGCTCTGAGGGAATTAGGTCAGGTATTCCCGTAAAAACATTTCCCATTTCAGGTCCTGAACTCTGAAGAATGTTTGTTTTGGCATCTATCTTTTCATTGTCACTGCACTTTGTTAACTCTTCTTTTGGGCAGCACTGTATAAACCAAGACAGCTCCTCAAGAACCATCACACACTGCATGGAAAGTTGCTGCAGCTCATCAGTCCAGTGTCGAATACTCTCTTGAGGAGGAAATGCTACGTTATATTCTCTGTCAGCAGTCAACCTAGAATCTATTTCTTGTATACAACTCAGGAGGTTCCTAGTCAAGAAGAAAGAAAGAAAAAACGTTACAATCACTGAGTTTTATGTCACATTTCCCTTTTAACAGCTAAATCTTCAGACTAAATTCATAAAAGATCTAGCCAATATGGAATTATGGAATCAGCGGAAGTCAAACTTCTTTTTCTAGAAAAAGCTTTGTTTAATTAGTGAATTTAACTCAGTATTGCATATATTTGAGAACATACGTCCTGAAAATTTCTGACCATCTTTTCAATCCATCCTTAAATTCCTGGCCTGATAGTCAAATATTGTTTGTTTTCCTCCATTAATAAAAGCAAATTAGATTCTGATACACCTTCATTCTCTGAAGTGCCGTGTAATAGTCAGCTCATAACAAACAATCTGATCTGCAATGAAAGTCACAGCAATGCAGACAAGTGTTTCGTTATTCCTGCAACTGTGAAGTTGAGGACTTTATGTTTTGGGCCTCTAGTTGGCTGGTTGTGGGGTTGTTTGTGGGTTTTTTGCTTGTTTTTCCAAGAAAAAAAAGGCTTGTTTTTGCATCAGTAATCTTCAGTTTAGATGTCCTTCCCTGTACAGATGAAATTGCTCCTGACCTAACTTCAAAAAGTTCTGTGGATTACATTAGTGATGAACACAAATACGCAGAACAGTGGAGTTTGCAGTGAAACTGATGAGTCAGGCAATGGAGTGAAAAAAAAGCACACTAAAAAAGATTTTCTATATTCTTTTACAGTTTAGACACAAGATCTAGCACCTCCCACCTCTTTAGGGTTTTTCATTGTAAGCTGTTGAGGTTTTGTTGATTTTGGCTAGAAGTGCCATCCAGATAATTTATTTGCTCAAGATCAAACCAACAACTTGAACATAGCCAAAATTAACTTAGGCCAATACCAAAACAGAGAGATTTAACAATCTATAATGGTTTAACTGTAATTATGTCATGGTCTTCATGTGTGTCTAATCTGTTTTCCCAACTATTGGCTGTAATGACAGGATAAACAATATCTAACCCTTCCACCGCCCCAAACCTTTTCTATCTAGGGTTGAATGAGGGGAGAAGAGAAATGGGGAAGTAAGGGGCAAGAATTTTATTTTCTGCTACTTTACTTTCCATCTTTCTTGAACTGAATTGCTTACTGTCAAACTCCTTCCCATTGTTTAAAAGCTGGAAAATCCAAAATACCTCAGTAAGATCCACTGTTCTGTCAATGTAGTCAGAGATCGTCTCTGCCTGACAAGCACCTGCATGAGGTGTGCAGTGAACCCTTTGCATCGCTCAATGCTACCTAGTCCAATATCCTAAAGAAAACAGATGCAGAAGAAGTGGGAAGGAATAGTTAGATGAATAAGCAGACAACAACATTCTCTGCACCTCCATTTCATTCCACTGAGCAGGTTGAAGAGTTATGGTTTAATCGAACAAGTCTTAAAACACAGACAAAAATCACTGTTATTACAGTTCCCTCATCTTAATTTTTTCTGCATCTTTCATACATGCTGCTCACAAATTCGATTTTCAGGTAGCTTCTGCAACAACAGTGATATTACACTGCCCTTCCCCCTGCAGGAATTCTTATCAGGAATTTAGTTCCAATAGTAAAAGCTACCTTACATAAATCATGATTAAAATCTAGAGAGATAACAATCTAAAGCTTTTACACACATGACCATTGCTAAAACCACTGCCACGACTGTTTTTGCCAGATTTACTGCCAATTACTTTCACTCCTTTCATTAGGAGGGATCCCATTTTAAAGCTTAGAATAAATATTCACAACAGAGCAGAACAGATCACAGCTATGTTCCATTATTTATGGCCATTATCAGCTTTGATGTTTGACAAGACCATGTTGTAAAAACAAGGGGCAAAGCACAATGAGAAGAAGAGCATCTGGAAGAGAACCTTTTTCCCTAGAATACTGGAAAAGTGGTACTGATTTGGGAAAGCTCGTTTGTTCCTTCTTTAGATTTTACACCAATTTTTAAGCAAGGGAATATACTGGCACTTTTTGTGTTAAGACACAGCGTTCAATTATGTCAAGTTACAAATCTCAATCGATTATTTTTCCATAAGCACCAACTGATCATAGCTTTTTTCCTAACAAGTTTTGATTCATCATTTTGGAGTTCCCTTCATGAACAAAAAGTAGCAATTCAGTATCTGTTGGGACGAATTTGTACATTGAACAGATCACTGACTTAATTAACTGGTATCATTCACTCATAAACCGACAGGTTTAAAACTGCTGTACCAAAATATCATACTTTGTATCCTATTACAGAACACAGCACTATCTCACATCACCTTTTTACTATGAAAAAATTCCAGTCCAAGGTGGTAAATAAAGTTAGCAGAAATAGGATTTCTATTTTTCCTGCGGTGTTTTTACCTTGGCAGGTGCTAGCAGTGCTGTCTGAAGTCTAGAGTGGCGTGCAAGTGACCGATAGAAGTACTTCTGGCATCCATCCCAGGCAGAAGAAATCTCTGTCAGCAGCCTGACAGAGCACAAGAAAGTCTGATATTACAGAGCTGTATCATTTCAGTACCTCAGCATACTGGAACTACCAGGTCAGTTCTTCAACCCAACGCATTTGCGTACAATTTGTTACGTAAACACACCAATCTTGTAGTTTTTTATTTTCTCCACAAGTATTCTAGTCTTAAGAAAATGTCTGATATTTAAAAATAAACTAAGCAAATACTAAACAGCAGCAGCAAAATCTCTATCTTTGAATATCATTTAACACTTGAATAGTGATTTTTTTTTCTTCTCCCCATGCAGCTAAATCCAGCTTGATAGGGAAGCCTGTATTTTGGCCTTGCTGAAAGATTGTATAAACTAAACCTTTACATCTGAGTAACACAATAAGCAGCATGTCTCAATTACAAAAATCACTTGCTACCAGAAAAGTAACATGGAAACATATGAACAAACATCTTTTCTATAAGTAAGTTTTTCCAGAAATGCCAACTTTGAAATCAATGTATTTTCTCCTGAAATATCCCATTATTCAATGCAAATGAAACAATGAAGTAATCCTGTAAATTACAATTTATCTTTAATAAAATATCAGCAGTCTACTTTCTAATACAATGCTAACAAAGCATGCCAGGCAAAGCTGGACAGTAGAAGGCTAATTGAAATCTAGTTCACAGAAACAATGAAACTGAGGGTAAAGTTGTCAAAAGTGCAAATTAAAATCAAAAAACAAATGAACAAAAAACCTCAAAACAACCAAACGTTTGCTCTGTTGGACATGCTACTATAGCATGTAAAGGATTTGCAAACTGAGAAGTAATGGAAGGAAGGGAAGGGAATGCAAGGGTGCATGTAAAATCCTAAATGAATTACAGTCCAGAAGTTCCACTCTAAATCCACATTCAATAAATTCCATATATTATAGCTGCAATTCATACAATCGAAGGGTTAAAAATACTGTGTACATACGTGGCATCCACTTCATGCGTACGATTTACTACACCTAACGCACTATTCAAGTCCAGTGGATGGAGGTAGAGCATTTCATGATAATCTTTTGAACGGGACCAAGACAGACCTTTCCGGTATGACAAACCTGGAATGACATTTGAACACAACATCCTTTTATGCATAAAATTCTTTTATATGAAAAATGTCACTCACACAGTTGGTATTAAGATACAAAAACATCTGATGTAATTTTTTTCCTGATGCTGTCTGATTTTGACAAGTCTTTGAACATGCCGTAAGTTTTGTAATGTAAGAACACATCATAGTTAACTACCTTTAGCTGAACACAGCTAAAATAAGACAAACATAGACCTGTGTGTATAAACAAGGTTGGTGGCAGTGGCCAAGAGGTAAAACAAAAAGCCTTGAACCTTTCTCAAGCTATAGCCTGAGAAAGTTACAGCTATGTACTTTTAAACTCTGTCTAAAGTAACTCTCCTATTTTAGCTATTTTTTAAGCTGGATTAAACAGCTCATTTCTTTCAAGGAAATTAGAATACTCCTTTCAATGCATCCTGAAGGTAAGCAGAGCCTGTAAGAAGGCTCATTAGCTATTTAGATTATGTCGCCACTTTTCCAAACAAAATGGAGAGCAAGTCTTAACAGCAACACTTTTCACTGCTTCTCATCATCCTTTATGAGAGCTGAGCTAGGAATTATCACCTCATTTTTAAGGCATGAAAAGGCTGATGAAAGAGGAAGGTAAAAGGTGTCACCTGAAACCAAAGACAGCCCAGTAAAGAATTCAAATCCCATGGTTAATTAAATAATCACAGAATGTCACTCCTCCAGCACAAACTTCACAGGGCAGCAATAACAGCCAATTCCTTTGGCACCAGTGAGTGGAAATACACAGAAAAAGTGTATGTACTGGCAACTTCCCACTTAGATTCACCTGTCTTTGCAGTCATCTAAATAAAAAAGGACCTTAATATTCTGGGAACTATTTACTCAGTACACATCAACTCATTTAAGTATCACAAACTGCAAGCACTCAAAATTACACCTGTAGCCTACTCACCCTCCCAGAAAGCATTTAGGATGTTTATGTTTTCATTCACTTTCCAAGTGTGACACTATTTAACTTTTTATAAAAATCATGCCTTCCTGAAACCCTTAACTTCATGTTTCCAAAAGGGACAGAAATCTCTCTCTTCCCCCTCCTTTTCCCTCTCTCTCCAAACCCAAGAAGTTCTTAGGATCACTGCAGGCCAGAAGCTATAGCTTCCAAGAGAAGCACCAAAACACTAAACTCCATTCCAAATGGAAGGGGGGGAGGGGAGAAAGCAAAGTTACATTAATTTCTATTTCTACCTATGACTTACAAGAATGCTGTCAGACAACTGTTTATTTAACAAGACCACTTATTCCTGCTGGTTTCTGAACTGCTCACTGAGCAAGAACAGTTGATGAGTAATTTAATGTAACACCAAAGTAAAACGCAACCATTAATAGTTTGGGTAGGTCCTTTACCTTAAGGCTAGCAGGGGGAAGCAGTGGAGACTGGGCTGCTGCTAACAATTCCCCATCAATAGACAATGAGGTCTCCATGGCTCAACCATGTCTCTGCCAATCTCATCTCTGCCAGTCTGTCAATCACTGGGAAATGGGCTCTCATTATAATCAGCTAACTTAAACTTAGTTCTGGATCAGAGAATGTTTACAAGATAATGAGCTTCTTTCTTGTTTCTAAAAGCTGGGCAGTGACTTTGGACTGGAGATAGAGCAGATTTCTGTTTCAGAAAAGCTACTGTTGTACATCTAATGGAGTGTAAGAAAAAAAAGGAGTATTTGAAAGGCCCACACACTATGCCTCAGTCAACAGATGAAAAGAAAGAGAGACTTAAGTGCTTCTACATATTAGTAGCTCAATGACTTCAAGAACATAGTATTACGGTGGGTTTAGATGTATTAGAAAAAACAGTAAAATGCTTAAGAACTTTGTACTGTTAAACCAAGCACATTTTAGCCAAAGCTCACCTGCTTTAGCAAGGCTTTTGAAGAGATCTGACAAAGCCCGTTGCTTTTGCATCTGAATATGCTTTGCTTCTGATTTCTGCTTCTCCTTAGTTGCTGTCTGATCAAATGTCAAATTTTGCAGTTCAGCTACAGAAACAATGATACCACCTGTACAGAAGACAGCACAGAAAGGTAAGAGATGTGAAAATTCAACATATACAAAGCAGCCAGGGGAAGGCAGTCCAGGAAGGGAACTAGATATCTACACTTTCTCCTGATCTCTTGCATTTATGTTACAGAGGGCAATTATGGTATGGAAGTCACAAGAGTACTTAACCTGTGAACTGGTCAAGATTTTCCACCAGACTTAAGAATGAATTATTTTCTGTAACTGTTGTACACATTTTCTTCATTTTTTTAGTAAGCTTAGGCAGACGGTACTGCAGAGATTCTGCATGGAATGTAATGCCATCCTGACATTCTTCTGGGAGGGCCCTCTGAGAAAAATAAACAGAAAGAAGATTATACACACATGCCAAAAGCTGTGTTATTTAACCATCAAGAGAAATTATTGCAAAAATAAGGGCAAAGTGCTACATTCATTTGAAACCACAAAACATGCCCATGTTAACAGTTCGGCACCAGCATTTAAGGAAAATCACAATATATGCATGTCAGGAATACATCAGTTTTGAAAACAGCCAAACAAATGGAAAAAGCTATGATCCTACTCTCTTGAGTGTTTGTTTTATAACTGCTTCAGGTCAGCTTCTTCAGCCTTCCAAGCTCAAAGTCACATTAACCTAAATCGCTAATGCCCTCAGGGCACTGGGTAAGAATATCACTTACTTTCCAGTAATTTAATTGCACTGCTAAACAACAACAATATTAGTATGCAAACAGAAATTATTAAGTAACAGAACTAATCCCCGAGCATGTCCAAAGCTAATCCCCAGGGTCTGTTCAATTTAGGATTGCGTGCATCCTGTTTAAGGAATGAAGACAACATGAAACTGCAACAAGTGAAACCGATAACCCTGTTAACTATCAGTAACAGGCTTATAAACAAACAAACCACCAACAAACCAAGCCCACAACGGAACACATTAGATTTTCATCAGGTTTCTGCCTCTTCACTCTACCCTCCTGACTGTCACAGGACAAAAGCAAGATCAGCCACCCTCCTGGTCTGAAGAAACTGAACAAAGCCTTGGAAACTGAGAGTAACTGAGCATTTCCCACTCACCCCAACTTATGATGAATTACGATTTTCTCCTTGCATCTTATTAATAAAAACTAATGGAAATTTGCAGGAATCTATTTTGGGAAGAAAATACTTGACTTCCTCTCTGAGCTGGAAAATTTAAGAGACAGACTGAAATGTGTGGCATGGGGAGTAAGATTAACCATGTACCAGTTAGTCCAAAGTAAATGTACACTGTACACAAGCTGTGTCAGCCAACAGGAAACATAGGACAATGCAGTGCATTCCCCTTTCAGAATTCAGGCTCAAAGTAATTTTATATATGCACAAACCTTACAGCTACACAATCATTTGTCTTGGTTAGAAGAAAAAGGGTAATAAGAATTTCAACACCCAGTACATATCACTGTACTAGTAGGGAAGGAACTAATTGCTGCAGACAGTATGCAAGCAAATGTGTAACTGCCATCATCTTTATAGTAGAGCATAGATGCTGTGCCAAATCGATACAGAACACGCTTGTCTTTCCATGCCACATTCCCACCCATCTGCAGTGTTTCATAACACTGAACACAAGACAAACCAAAAAGTTGATGATACACTCGGATTTGACTCTTACATAAGATTTTTCTGCATAAATCAGTGAAAAGCAACATACAGATGAGAACGGAGAAAATATCCTTCCAACACTTAGAACAAAGAATACAGTCACCTTGGCAGTATCTGTTCTAGCAGACAGAATTTTTCTTAATGTGTTGTTTAGCCTCTGAACTTTGGTCTCTATGCTCTCAGATTCTTCCTCCTTGTGCAAGCAGTCCAGCTGCTCTTCCTTACCAATTTCCACCAAGGCAGGCCGACATGACTCACTCAGAACAACTTCAAACTTCTTCATGAATTTAAAGAGGGTCCTAAATACCAAAGGAAAGCAAAAATGTTACTGGGTTTTACAATCCTGGAAATCTCTCAGCTGCTGGAAAGAAACGTTTCCACTGTGTTATGAGCAGAAGAAACATTCTTGCATTAAAATCTAATACATCACAGAGAAATCATCCAGAAGGAAGGTTCCAAATAAGGAATTTAATTTCAAGCTCTGAGTTACCTGCGTATTTTTTCAACTGACTGTTTTACAGCCCAAAAGCTGACATCATTCCACTTTGATATCTTCACAAAGTCCTATTAGGAAAATAAATAATCAATGCAATTTCAGTATCAAAGTTCATCTTTAAAGCTGATCAATTATGATGATCTGGCAGTCTTAAAATGCACGACATTTTAGCAGGTGAGCAAATTATTGCATAGGCATCTTAGTCTATTAATATGTGTTTATGTTGCACAGCCAAATGCTATGAAATCCAAAGGGGCTTCATTACTGGACAGAAACCTCCATGGCTAAATGTGACTGACCAAACATTAAAGACTTCAACCAATCCCCCACCTCAAAAGCAAATTCTTGCCGAAGAAAATGTGTAGCATGGATTTCAGTGGCCAATGGAACGATTATATACAAATTCAAATAATATCTGTTCTGCTGTTCCTTTGATTAATCAGTATATTGTTTGAGTGAAGTTTCCTTTTACCTTAAGCTCCTTTTCTATAGGTTGACGAAGTTCAGTGATTCTGGCCTGAACACACTCTGAAAACTGCTTATAATAATTGTATAGGTTCCACAGGATGCTGCACAGAACGTCTAAAAGGGACAGACAATAACAAGCTTCTTTTAAAAATAGGGTATTTTTCAGTATCCAGAGGAGATTTTTTTGGGGTAATTATGAAGCTTAGCAACACTGAAAGTTGGGGTAAACTGATTGACGGTATTCAAACAACTGAAAAACAGCAGCATAGGCTTGTGTCGCATTTATGAGCTTAGTGATCTATTTGGAAAGTCATGAATAGCTGATTATCAGGTTGTTGTAAAGAAGACTCAACACATGCAATGCTAAGAACTTACCCTTTTCTGCTACTTGAGGCATCAGCAAGACATGGCAGTGGAAAACCAGTAGTGCTTGGAGTCGTGCATGAAACTCTCCCAGTGTAGATCCTTCAATGAAAGCTTGTAGTGTGCTGACCAGTGTTTTCAGATCCATTTGCTCTGTTTGTGAACATTGCACCAGAAATTTAGAAAGAAAAGTGGGAACAAAAATAAAATCAAAACCAAAACCAACCCAAACCAACAGCAAACCAACAAACCTCTACATGAAAATTGTTATGTGCTCCTTGTAAACTTCCAACTAAGTATCAGGTCTCTATTAGGAAAGGTTCAAAACAAAATAGAAAAGGGGTAGGGTGGGGAACAATTCTAATTAAGAAATAAGATCAACAAACACTGTGAAAAAAGAGAAAGGACAAGAGGCAGCAGTAAGACAGTGACCAAGCTGGCCAGCTACATGGCCAGTTTCAGTGGATCCAGTATTTAAAGACTACTTCTTATTCTCTGGGAATGAATGTTTTTTTTTCGGTCATGATGAACCACACTACAAATTAGTCACTGCCAGTTCCTTAATTCCTCAAATCATGAAAACAGAAACAGATCTTAGAAGAATCTGGTGGAGAATACAGTGTCTTTAGAGCACTAACTATGGGAGAAGACAAGCTGTCCATTTGGAGACGTAAAATAACCCAAGGATCTGAAACTTATCAAGTGCATTAATTAGCCATGAGATTGGAAGGACTCTGCCTCATGCCAGAGAATGTCACTTTCATCTTTAGTTTCACTGCGTTTTGGAGAGGCAGGGGACCGAGAGCTATATTTCCTCTGTATTATGTAACATAAACACGTGCAGAGAGATTTAATCAGAACATGTACCAAACCATACTTACTGTAAGAATTCTTTAGGCTTTATACAGAATGTTAAAAGCTGTTCAGCTAGAATATGAATTATGCCTTTTCCAGTTGCAGATGGAGGCCTCCTACCCTCCAAATCTGTTTGAAACGTTTGTATGTGCATGACATACACAGTTCTACTTTCTTTTAGACGCTTTTTACAGAAATCTTTTTTAATTTACACCACCTACAATGTTGGCCCTATGAGAGACTAAGGTGGCTCCAGAAATAAATACCAAGCCGTGATGTTTACTCTGTATGGAAGACACTATACTGTCATGGAATTTAATGTAAGACAAGGAGAATTTATCGTAGGGCAAGAACTACACCTGAAAGTGCACTGTCAAACTCTGGCATTTAGGACCTTAATTATGCATCCTTCATAATTGCTGGAACTGCATCATACATTCATATAAAACCAGCACTTACCTTCTGCGTTTGCCTCCGTCTGTTCTTGAACATACTTCTCAATCATCTGATAGATTGAGAACCAGTGCTTTGTGGATTTCTCGACATGCTGCTTCATTATATTGTCCAAGCTTACGGACCAGCAACTGGAAACAATAAAGGAAGGGAGAGAAGAAAAAAATAAAGCAAAAATATTGTCGGAAGTCTGGGCTCCAAAACATCATAAATCTATTCTCTGTTTCTGCTAAACTAATGGAAAATTTTACAAGGTGGAATAATCTGCAGGTATGCTTAATATACACAGCTAACTCTTGAGGACCACTGCTTTGCCACTATTATCAAATATGAGAGAAGTGTGGGAACTAGGGATGACAAAAACAAAACCAATCACAGCCAAGTTCAAAAGTTTCTTTTCATGAAACTTGAGGCAGACTTGTGGAATTCCTGATCCTGGCGTACTGCGGGATAAAACTTTTACATGGTTTGAACAGGAGACTAAACAGTAATTTTTAAGGGAAAATTAATGGAGGTTGTTAAGACAAAACACTGCAGGCCCAGTAAACCCTGGGATGAAAACAGACAGTCCTAGTATTTTCCTAGTGTTTGAGTACTGTAGCTATCTGTTCTGATTCTAGTCCTCCTGAGGCATAGACACAGGGTCACCATGGGCTGGACATACACATTCTGAGCCAGGGCACAGTTGCTAACACTGCTACTAGGACAGCCGCACACACAGAAAACACACCGGAACACACAGTGATGCATGTTCCATGATTAAGGCAATTATCCATTGGAATGTGTTTCTGTATAGAGACAGAAGCTTACAGTATCTAAGAAAAAGCAGCAGGGAAGGACAGTTCTTACTTCAACTCCAATCTACGCCACTGAATAATCAGTTGTGTGACCAAATCAAGGTGTTTCCGCAAGGACAAAGCTCGACTAGCGTTTTCCTCCCAGTCCTGGGAAAAAGAAAAAGTTCACCTTTATACAAAGCCAGAAATCAGTCTTTGCATGGCAAGACTCATGCAGTATTCTGGATTACATTCCTACTGCTTAAACTTACGGCATGGATCAAGTTCGCTTCCAGAAATTCTGCCACGCAGACAGTTTTCAGTTGTTTTTATTATGGTACCAATAAGAACAGGAAGTATAAAAGAGAAAATGTAAGTTTCCCTTAGCTCTCTTCTTACCTGTGCCTTTGCAAGAAGAATTTCCAAGCCATTCAGGAACTTTGAGAGAGGACTAGAGAGTGGAAAACCCCGAATTCTGTCCATCACAACTAACAGCTGCAGAATGAAAAACAAGTATTCAGCCTATAGTAACTGATCTTTAACAGAAGCAGTCATGAAGTTCCACTAATTTCTATTAGCATAATCTTCACCTGCAGGAGATAAGACTATATATATATATATATATATATGTATACATATCTTTAATTTTAAACTGCTTCCTTGTTCTAGTATAAGCTTGCTAGTAGTTCAGCGAAGGCAAATGCACTCAGGGAAATAAGCACAAATGACCTAATGCAAAGACTTTCAAGTGATTTCGAGTTTCTTCATTAGTCTAAGAAGTATAACCCGAGGGCCACACAGGTCCCATAAATGGGACCGAAGATATCTATTTTAAAGCGCAATGAAAGAATTTTGGAAAAAAACATCCAGGAGCCCAAACAGCAAAATACCTTGGGAATCTTTCAGGTATAGTAGACTGAAGGGTGCTTAATGATGTAAGATTGGAGTAGGCAGTGAACATCACTTAACATTTCATAACTCAAATAGAACAGTTAATAATACCTAATGACTTCAAAATACCTGCATAAGTAATAGACACGACATTTAGGCAAGTGTATATGTACACATGTCTATACACATATTTACACACAAATGAAATTCTAAAATGTTCCACTTTTCCCCAAACACTTGTTGAGGTCTTTCTACCTGCACAAGTACTGGATGCTCTGGCCATTCCTGAAGTAGCCTATTTACTTCTTTAGCAAAGCTATCAAGTACAGGTTGGCACTGTCGGACTTGCTGAATATTAGGATGCCGGTAGAAGTCGTATGGACCATCTTGCTGCAGCACAAGATCTGAAGTTAGTTCCTCAAAAAAGGTATTGTGAAGAAGAGTGCTAGCTAGAAGTTGGCTTCCTAAAAGAGTATCATTCATTTCAGCATCTAGGAAGCAAAAAAAGGAAGACATTACATGTACTAACAGTTGAACAGATGTGGGGGATTTTTTTCCTGTATCCCAAGCCTCAGCATGTTATGTATTACAAGGACATAACAGTATGCCAGACATAAGCAATGAGATGGGAGTATGGAACAAAGAGACTTACTCAAAGTTTACATTCCCTATTTTATCAAATTTTTGTATGAAAGTAAAATCAGCATCCTAAGGGTGGGCTGTGATCCTATCAGAAGACCACAGTTCCTCTGTGCATAAATTCACATCGAGGAGAGTTACAACAGAATTAGTAGCAAGGATCTGTGAAAAAGTCATCCAACACATGCACAAAAAAATTAAAATCATATATATTACACCTCAGGTATGAACATAAATGCAAGTTACTGTAGAAACAGCAGACATTATCTGCTTTTACTTAACTGCACACATATACATTTATTATATTAGAACTGAAGTACAGCTCTGCTTTGAGAAGCTATGCTCCTGATGTCTCAAACATTGTTATAATAATGATTTACACAAGTGTGCCAAACTTCAGAGAAAAAAAAAACCTAAACAAAAAAAAAACCAAAAAAACCAACCCTTGGGTTTGTTTTTTTTTTTTTTAATTACAGAAGCTCCATTTAAACCAATTGTTCCATGAACTTAATTGCAAATTTTACTTCTGGGAAATTTCTGCAAGTACATCATCTTCCACAGGATTATGCGGATCCAAGTGATTAAAATGTCTGTAGCAGATTATTCAATATATTCTTAAACTGTGTTTGTCTAATATATTAACAAATGCAATTAAAAAAAATCCGTAAAAGAATAAAAATCAAAGCATTCCACTGAGACAATGCTGAACATGGGGCAAATTCTTTACAAAAATGAAATCTGGTTTTATGCAGTTTTTCCATAAAAGGCCTGTTTCATGACCTGCAATATGATTAATTTGAAACAATTCATTACAAAGCTAGACCTGCACATCTGAAATACTGCTAGCAATCTTACCAATTAAAGGATAGAATTGTGACACCAGGCATGCACCAGTCTGATAGCAGGAAATAAATGCACTGAAATAATGTTTGGCTTGATGAGAAGGCAGACTCTGTTGATACCACAGGGATCGAGCAAAGTTTAAGCACAACTTTTGATGAACCATCATTACTGTTTGCATAGAGCTCTTGGACAAAAGGGCTCTATCAACTTCCAGCTGGTCTTCCAATGGATCTTCAGTTTCCATTTTTTCTTCGAGGCTTGGTTGAGCTGTGATATCTTCAAAGTCCTGCAAATTATATGAGAATAAAAATCAATTATAATTTCTTCCTTTAACATCTCCCCTCCCCACCAACACAATGACACGCAACTTTCTCATGGCTTACTGTACTGCACAACATTGCTTGGTGAAGCCACACTTCGAAAGCTGTCCGGTAACACAGGACAGTTAATAGTGAAAAAAACCTCAGTTTTATCTAATCAACTTTAAAGTTGATTAAATACTTCAATGAGATCAGCGCTCTTCACATGTAATAAACCCCCAAATGGCCCTACTTGCTAAAATGAATCAAATTCCGGAATTTTACAACAAATAATTAATTATATTATCATTCAGTTATGGAATTTGGAATTATTCAGGCAAACCACAGTACGGTTCAAGTCTAGAAATTAATTTCAAAACCTTCCTACAAGCAGAAGATATAGTAAACTACAACCACAGTACTTGATACTGTTCTATCAAAATCTACCCCACATTTTTCTTTGGCTGAAGGAAAACCTGTCTCCTCTCATTTTACTTAAAGTATGCATTTTCAGGAGCTACTTCAGACATAATTTTGGGGTTTCTTTCCAGAGTGACAGTTGTCACCTTTTCATGAAGAGGAAATCTCCTCCTAAACTCTTTTTCTTCCTCCTCTTCCTCAGACAATCCTTTTCCATGACTTTTACTTCTGTATCTGTACAAACTGTGTTCCATTGCTTCCTGCTCTTGGGCACGGCGTTCCTGTTCATCCCATTCATTTACAATTGCCTAAGGAAACACAAAGCATCACGCTTTTATACAAAATCACCTCAGAGTTCATCAAAGGGGCAGCATGTATCTCGTTTGGCTCTTTCCTCCTTTACAACAGCATAAATCAAAGCCATCTAACTTGAAGGAAGACTTGTGGATTATCTTCTTAAGCCAATGAGGAAAAACCACAGAAAACAGAATGAAACAGAGTGCTTGGCCAAGTTCTAGTCTCCTTTCTTAATTATTCTGTAAAGCAACTCTCTGCAAAGTCTGGTTTTGGTTTGTTTTGCTTTTGTGTGTGGGTGGGTTTGGTTTTTGTTGTTGTTGTTTTTTATATAAACCAAATCTTTGGTAACCATTACAGGCTATGATGTTACCTGACACAGATGTCTAAAAAGCTGCAGGGATTTCTGGTCCATCTCTCCCCTGAATAATACATGGCATTGAAGATGCAGCAAAGCACTGACAAGGAGCTGTTCCAGAGTTGGGCAGGGCTGCTCTACTCCCTCAGATTCTCCTCCAGAGTGCTTTAGAGAAAACTTTTTAAGTCCATGAATGACCTCAACTGAATTCACTGAGCATAAAATTTCTGCACGAGCAAGGTAACTGGGGAAGGCACGGCCAACAGAAGGAAATGCCAACAAAGAAGTGAGGAGGTTCGTGAGATCAACTGGACGCACAAATCTTTTGAGCGTTACATAGACTTCAGAAGCCACTAATCGCATGCCATGTTGCAACTGTAAGATGGCAGCTTGCAGTGGAATGATGGCATCAGGGAACATAGCATAGTCCTCTGCCAGGTGTTTTCTAAACTGATGGTGTGATTGTTGCCAAGATGCTTCCTCATTTAACAGGTTCTGTATTGCCTGGAGTGATTTAGGTCTTTCCCCATGGAGGAACTGCAGAAGGCGGGTTGTAAGATCTTGGACTGAAGAAACCCGTGCTATGCTGTTGATGTACTGGTGAGCCTCTTGGTATAAGCAGTCATAGGGTGGAGCTGGAGGCCTGAAGGCCTTTTTTCTGGAAAGACTGTTTATTTGCGCCGTCAATCTTTGCATTCTTTCATGCAACAGCCTGTTAAGAAATAACATTGACCAGTTTAAACATATAAACTTATTTCATATAAATATGTTTATATATATATCTAACATAATAGATACATTAAAAGATGCACCAGAAATATTCTGCCAGTTTGTATGACACAGCAAATAAGGAAAAAACCAGAAAGTGACACCCATACAGCATGAATATGCACTTCTCTTCCGCACTTTGGACTCCCTTCGCCACTTCAACAAACTTTCATTACTTTTTTGCTTGCTACCTGACAGCTCTGTGAGCATAAAGGAAAAAGTAGTATTACTGGAAGTAACTGGTAAAACTCAGCCATTCAGCTTTCAATGACTATTATTCTCCTTAAGCAATAGCACAGAATTATCAGATCCTCTATGCATATAACACTGAAATAAAAAAATTCCATAATAGTAGAAAATAATGAACAGTACTCATTTTTTATCACCATGTACAAGGAACACCTGGAAACCTGCACAAAGGCGAAGTCTGTCCACTCAAAATTTCCTGAAGTTCCTCAGATAAAAAACCAAAAGCAGACAAATGAACAAAAAACCACAACAAAACAATGGCTATAAATTCTGGATGTCAACAGTGTACTCTACGTGGTAAGAAATTTAATTCACCCACAGCACTGCAGGCAAAGGCTATTGGTAAAAAACACATCTGGAGATTTCTACCGACAGTCATTCCAAGAACTCCGCAAAATAGCACTGGCCTCTATTGAGGCCTTGAAGGGTCACAGTGATAGACACACATTCCATCTTATTTCAGGTTTGTTAATAACATTGTCAAATGCTAATGAAACTACCATAATTTAGACGTATGGTTTTATTTTCACTTCCCAACATAGCTTTTTATCAAGATGTAAAGGCTGCTGCTTTAATTGTTGTATTTATAGCAGTACAAAGTGTGTACAGGCACTTCCTTAGTCACTGCAGGTGAAGAGAACAGCTTCTGTGTTTTTACCACCTCAATATCCAAACTGATACTTTAAAATCGGCAACCCTTATTTCCATAGAAAACACAAATGCTGTAAAGCTGTGGAGAAAAGCTTTGAAGCCCAAGCACCTGAAGATGAAATTTCTAAATTAGAAGAGTTAATTGTCTGAGATGTTACCTGAGATGGGGATGAATATAGTTGCTGACTGCTTCATCTTCAATACTTTTTCCTGTATGCAGCTGGGATGAGAAATCATTTGTTTTCCATTCACACTCCAGCTGGTGTAACTGAAAAGGAAAGAATAAACCATACTAAAGTTCTGGTATATCGCCTTAGACATTGAAAGAAGTTTTAACTGTATAGTTTGAAAATCATGAGCAAATATTTGCCCAGGAACACCCAAGCCAAACTCCTTTGCATTGATTTTATACATTACAGAGGTAAGAGCCAACTGGGCTCCACACTCACCTCTTCTTTTGCATACTTGAGCTTGTAATCTCTTTTAACAGCCGGATCAAACCTGGTCTGTGGAAGCCACACCTGGATCTGCAGCAAACCAATATTCACCCAGAGGCTTCCTCGCCAAGCTGTCTCTGGTAACTCCTTAAGCCCTTCCCCAAAAAACTGCTGCAAGCAAGTGAGCAGGAGAAACACGAAGTCTTTAGGAAGTAACTCCTGATCAATGACGCTTTTAAGTATCTTGAGAAGGTACTCATATGCAACAGGATCCTTGATGTAGAGCTTCTCACAGCACTCCAAAAATTCTCCTTGAAGATCCACTGGAACCAGATCTACCAGGGCAGAGAGCTGTCTGCTTAGCACTATTCCCTGTAGTTTAGCATCTGTGTGTCTGAAGACGAAGGAATGAGAAAAGTTTACACACACTAGGTAAGCTTGTTATAACACGCCTGATTTAAGTAGATACGTGCAAGAGGTTTTAATACCTAAAATCTGCTATTGAAGACACAGCCAGGTTGGTCCACACTGCTGTGCTAACTTCATGAAGCTGCTGTGCTCTCTCCATCCATTCTCCCAGTGTCACATGGGATGATGACAGAACAGGAAGCCCACTCACATCCCACTGGCTTGTCTTGCTGCTGCTAGTTAGAATTTCAAACAAGCACTTTGAGAAAACGGCTTGGGTCAAAATACCTGGGCCCTAAATTAAGAGATTAAGAGTTAGATTGTTCAGATGTAACTTGCACTGACTATGCTAGAACTTACAGTATTGCTTTAGAAAGCTACTGAATTATTTAATAAGAATATTCAGCCTAATTATTTGATTAGGTCAGAAGAGACAAACCTTCATAGAACAGTTCATATGGGATTTAGAAAAGTTCTTTTCCTCTGTTGCATGTAGCGGCCTCCAAGTCAACCAGTAGTCTGGGTCTGTGGTGAAAGTACTGCTCCAAAAAGATGCTAACGCAGCATTAACTAGTTGAGATGACAGAATAGACATTTCTTCATGGGATATCTAAGGAGAGAGAGAGAAACCCAGAGCTGAAAATAAGTTACAGGGAGCAGAAGAGAATCAAGCACATACACACACGAAAAGAATGATACAGTTTTTCAGTAGGGATAGTACAAGATATTCCTCAAGATCCTTTTCAAATTCACATAGTGCTTGCTGGCACCTCTTCTCAAAAAGTAGACTTCCTGAGGTCTGCACTGCCCCCTGTGAAACATGCAGCGTGTATACAGAGCAAGTTCAGAAAAAAGCCTCCAGTCTATGACCGTGCAACCTTTTGTTACAATACACAAGGTTGCGTAAGCATGAAACAGGTAAAACTACCCAATGTTCTGCTCTGAAGCATTTGAAGTGAATTTGATGGTTTACTGAGCTTTGTGGGAAGACAACCACCACTGTATCAGAACTAATATTAACCAATCAGAATTTCTCTGAAATACTAAGTGCTCTATAGAAAAAGTATCAAATAACTGTTTTTGTTTATCTGATTTGCAACACAGACCTAAAAAAAAAACCCAAACTAACAAATTTAGAGGCACAGGAACAAAGGAAAGTATTTTTCAGCATAAAATTACTTTTAATACATAGATACAAGCAGGTTGACACCTGCCATTCAATCTCCTGTTTCCATTAGGTCACAGGTGGATGAATGAAACAACACTAAGAAACTAGACCATACAGAGTTATGTTACTTAAGACTTCACTGTGTTTTGTATATGTTTTAATGTTGTGTTTTATTAAATTTTCTGCATGCTCACAGTTACTAACCTTTCTCATTAAAATAAGGAATAATTACAGTCAGGCACAGGTAATAAAACCACACGTCAAAAGTCTGACACGGATATACCTATTTTGAAGTCTGCTGCAAACTTCTACAAGACTAATTAAACTAAAATTTGTTCTTACTTCTTTAAGGTGTAACAAGTGCCACAGTCCAGACAGCTGGTGAGAAGAAGTTGGGGTCAGCTTTAGGGAAAAAGTTATAAGCTGAACTAGATCTGAACATATGCTTAGTTCTTGACTGCAGGTGTCCCTGTAGCAGGTGAAACAAATACAACCAAGTAAGCAGGGCACATGAAATAAATCATTTGAATAGTAAAACAAATCGAGAATGCAGGTGAAGTCACAGTAACTAAGACTCCCTGAAAGATTAAATGACAGCACTTTAAACACTGAAGAACAACAAACCCTCAAAAAACTTGCATCCTTCAATGTTGGCAAAATTGAAATTCAACAAGAAGGGGAAGAAGTGGAATCTTCTCTACCTATAAGCTATATGTTCAGCCAAACATACAAGACATCTGGGGACAAACTGTCTTTCAGCTTTACAGTTCTTCTGAAATTCAGAACTTGGCTGAATTCAAGAGTGAATCAATAAGTTTTGGAGTCTAATTGTACAAAAAATTACTTTCACTGAAATCCATAAATGAAGAGCTCTCTTTTACGGAATGGCAAAACAGTCAAAAAATAAATACACTTGGCCCCTTAAAACAACACTATCGCTTCTTAAATTAATAATGTCACCTTAAACTATGAGTATGTGTGTGTAGTTTACACAAAAAGGAAGCATGGCTGCTGGTGTACCTTCTCCATCACCAGGTTTAATTCAGTCTTTCTACAATAGCCTCCAGAAATATGCTGAAAAACATCTTCATGTTAATTCCTAATATGAAGGACTGTTCTATTTCAGTAAAAAGTAAATATAATACATTTCCAAAAGGAAAATACTATGTACTATTCACTGAACATAAGGTTTTGTTTTCATCCACCTATAACCCATTCTACCATTAAAAGAGCAATTTCTGGAATCTAATATGTTTATCTAAGGGGGCTTGGACATTGGCATTCCTATATGTGCATCAATGAAGTTAGAAAAGGGGAAAACTACTTTCTCAATTTGACACTAAACTACTCTTTTGCTGATACCTTTTATAGATGGCCAAGTGCAATTCTGCATGCAAAGGAGTGGCTATATATTTATTTAAATACATAAATATATATAAACATATGTATGCACCACATATATCTATACACATACATACAGCTATATATGTAAAATATCTGTACACACATACACTAATTTACATACAGATGTAAAGCACTGAAGTTACAGCTTTTAGGTAGGGATTCTGAATCTCATGAAAGGAATATAGGATTTCCTTCTCTGCCCTTTCTCTCACCTTCTTGTACAAGCCTTGGCCACATAATCTGTTGTCAGTTTGTACTGCCAGAGGACGCTGATGTATTCCATTGCAGGCCACAGCTGAACTCGACTGCAGAGCTGATTTAACAAGGCAGGGTCTATCTGATTGGAGATGGTATCTTCAGTAAACCTTTCTTCTGAATAACTATACATAACTCCTTCTGCTCTCAGTTGTGAATGTACAGCTTTCAAAAACATCTTTAGTTGACCTGTTTGACAGAGTGCAAGAGGCACATAAATTCATGTACTGTATTTCTTGCCAGTGAACGTTTCACATCCTTCCATTTTTATAAAAAAAAAAAAAAAAGAAAAAAAAAATGGAGATGGCAGAAATCATCCTGTTCAAAAGCATTACCTACCCAGACTAACATCTTCCAGATGGTTTGCTCTAATTATCAGGCCATCAGCTTGCAGCAATGCTTTCTTCATCTTCCATCCAGTAGCAGCAATTTTCAGACCGCACATTTTTTCTTGCCATCTACTTTCTCCAAAGGCTAGTCTTAGTTCCAAGATGTTAAGTGGTTTGCTGAGAACTTTCAACTGAGAAAAACATTCCATGCCCAGTTTATCCTGCAAACATGAAAAGGACAATTTGTTTCAGCAGCTCTAACAAAATAACAAACAAGACCTGTAACTGCAGTCACAACTAGTATTTAAAATTCACATACACCTGACTGAAGTATATATAAACTAACTTGCAAAAACAACTTAACAATTCTTTAGTAGTCCTACTCAATACAGCAGGAAGAATGAAACTGAAGTAGTTGGCTACAATTCCTCCTTGTCAAGCTTTGGGTTTTTTCTTCCTTCATGAAGAAACTATATAGATTATGCAAAAAATACTTCAATGTAGCAACTTACCTAAACTAAGAGCCCTAAATAGACAAAATACTAAAACTACCAGAAGCTACTGTCATTTAAAAGAACCTGTAGTTTACACCTGCAACTTGAATATATTTGGATGCCTTGAAAAATCTCCCAGAATTCTCAGAAAGCATCAAATGTTCTTCAGAGACCCGCAAAGTAACTGCGCATTTTTTGAACAGCTGATATCTTTGAGAGGTAAGGACTTAAAAACCTAGGTTACGTTACTATTCACCAACATAAGCCACCTACATGACTACTTGTGCCCTGCTTTTAAAAAGGGATTTGCATTGTTCAGAAAAATTTATTGTGAGATTTCTTTTAAAATGAATGACACCAGTTGCTGAAATAACTTAAGAAAAGAAAAATTCCATTACTGTCAAAGTTAACAGGCCTTGTCTTGGTAAGTCATAAAGCAGCCCTGTCCTACCCTGTATAAAAGGAAGTACATGGTCTAGTCTACATACACATATATTCACTAAATAAGCAAGTGGCATACTGATATTCACAAGTCTCCAGAACAGAGCAAAGAAGTAGTATTTTTATGCTTGGGCACCACTCTATATTAAATGACTGCTATCTATATAAAGCATAATTAATAGCAGAAGTGCTATCTGGATAACTGACAGATTTCAAACACAAAACAAAACACACACCCCACCACCCCCACCCAAAAAAAAAAAAAAAATGTACATTAACATATACTGAAATTGTCTTTTTAATCAATCTGACAAGCCCAGAAGGAATGTATTTTTGTTGGCCTGGAAAGCAAGTGCTGTAAATCTTCATGGTCATTTCAAAGCATATTTGGATATTACTGTAAATACAAGTGTTTCTTGTACACAGAGTACCAATACCTTAAAAGGAAGAGGTCTTCCTAGAGACTTCTGTAATATCTTCATATTGGCAGAAATTCCAGTAGGATTGGCCAAGCAGCTCTGAATGTGCTGAGAAACAGAATGAATTTCCCTAGAAACCCTTGTAGATAAAAAAAAAATAAAAATTAGGGAGTGTAGGGAGAAAGAAGTCCACTCAGTTAACCCAGAAGCTTGAGAAACAAGGCAAAAGGATGCACAAGAAAAGTCCCTTCTCTTATCTGTCCCCTGAAGGATAAGAATTCTAGATGATCACCTGTGCAAGCCCAGTGCCAAGAAATCTGAATTTCAAAAATGAACAGCTATTTAATACACTGTACTTGCATCGCTAATGGCACACAATTTGGATGCTAATGCCAAACAATGATAATTAGCTATAATAGTAAAGAAAATGTATAGAGCTCTATAAATAATTTATACAACTATTTAACAGAAACACAAATCAAATCTACTCACTTGTGCTCATCTGATCCAATAAGCAGCTGAGGAATTCTGTCAATTAGATACTTCATAACCCAGTGCCAGTGAAGAGACAGAAGTGACAACCCTGGTGAATCCACTGTCAGAGTGTCAGAGACTGCCCAGAACCTGTCACGCCACAGCAAGCAGTATAATACCTAAAAAGAAGTCAAGAAGGTTACAGTTTTCTCAGTGCTGCATGTTACAGAATACTTTGTACTTCAAGCAAGAGAAAAGCAAAACCACCAACACCCGCATTAAATTCAGACTCACACAAGGCTTTGCGTTCAGTGGTACAAAACCAGTACTCAGCTATATGCTCTCTAAAAATACCACATGGCTCTACTGGCCATGCAATCCCTGCACCAAGTCTACAATGTCATGGTCAGACCTCTTTATGGCTCAAAATCTGCGTTCCGCACAGAAGAAGTAAGAAGACTGAGCACAAATACAGCTACTGAAACAAACATGAATATTTGCTTGGTGTCAGGCATATTCTGAACGCCAACAGCAGCACTGTGGTTTACTTCATGGCTCCTGAAACTAAAAAGTGTTCTGCATGCAATCTCATTTCACTTAACTTCCATAAATGTAATACAAAAAGTCTACTCACATCATGCATGTCATCATCATTTAAGGCCACTTGGGTAGACTTCACCCAGTGAAATACAAAGGCATCCCAAAATTCAAAGAAAGCAGCAAGGTTGACCACGATTGCATGAGGAAGACAGGTGTAACTTCCTGGGTCTGAGGTTTGGGGAAGAGGGAAAGAAAGGGAGAGACACTTAAGTATTCCAGCCACATCACATAACATAAGGGTCAATTTCTGATCACTAAATTCTTGCTATGGTTGGGGAAAAAAAGCCTGAAAAGATCTAAGAACTGAAGCAATAAAAGTAGACCTTCACTATTTGCACAATTCTATTACCTCTATACATTTAATGTATTAAAAAATAAAATCCATAATGAGGGAAGCACTGATCAATTGCTTTGATGCAACACATTAACTTCATCACTATTTTTTTCCCCTTTGTTTCAGGAGCAAAACATCCTACTTACAGAAAACATTAGAAAGCAGATTAGAACAAAAGCACATGTGAAGAATTTGGCTCTTCTTACTAAACAAAGACAAAATGCTATTCAAATTTCTCTCCACCATCATCTTAAAATTCAGATAATTAAGAGAGAAATTACATTCACTTATTACCTAGTAAAGGCTGGGCATAAATGCTGTAGCATAAGGTATATCAAATTTGAGAATAATGTGTTACATATCATATTAGTCCTCATCTGGCTACATTCACACTATCTTTCTTCACACATTCAGGACACACCATATTTAAATCACACATTTCATAACAGTGCAAATTAACCATATTTCAAACTGAACATGGGACCAAAACGAACAGTGGAAATCAACCCACCTTTGCGGAAATCTAGAGACATTCTTAAAACACTGTTTCTTGGCTTCTTGCTGGTAATCAAATTCTTCTCAATGTAGCTTCTTTTTTCTCGGTCAAGAAATAATACTGCCCTGAATTAAAAATAAAGTTGTTAGCAATTCAGTACCATTTTAAAGACTCTGCCTTATGAGAATGGTGGACTACAAAGTGACATTTCATATTTCACTGTATTATGAAACAAGAATCAAGTATAGCATAAGAAATTGCTTAATATGGTTTCTGCAGAAGCAAGCTTCACACAGAGCAGATTCCTGCCTTCAGCAATCACCAGGAAGGAAAAAGTAGAGAGCTACTAAACAGATGCACCACCACCACCTGTAAGATATGTGAGCAGCTGCTCCCTTATACTGTAACAGCAAAATCTGTACTTTTTGCTCTTATTAGCAAAAGCAGTCCAAATCCAAAAGCAGGGCAATTATTTATGTCAGAGATTTCACACCACTGCTTCTGCCTCTCTTATGCTTTATCCTAGAGTTCTGCTCTGTCCTTGAAGTATTCCAGCCTATATAGAATGCTGGAGCTCTGCTCCCTATATTAAGTGATTTGGTTTAGTCTGCATCTACAGAGAACAGAAGCAAAGAATTTGAATACTTGTGCAGAACCTCTATCTGGTTATTTTAGATCACATCTATCAAGACCTAAAAACATACTTGGCAGATACCACAAGTGTTTATACAGCACTGACTACAGTCATTGGGCAATCTTCACAAGAGTTTTTTGTTACCTACCGATTTGCTACAGACTTTAAAAGGATTAGGAGCTGGTCTGTGTGTTCCATTTCTGTATCAAAATTCATTGAATTTCTAATGATATCCAAAAACTGCATATTCCATCTTGGATCCAGAGGTATCACATGTTCATCTGCAAAGGCAGACAAGAGAAGACAGGACAACAGTTAAGGACTTTCTTTGATCCCCCTGGCTATGAACATTCAGGAAAGAAAGAAGGAAGCCTAAGAGGAAGGAGGGCAGAGACTTAAGTTCCCTTGCTCCAGATATCCCAACAGAAAAGCATTAAGTTGACTGCAGGTTCTGTAAAACAGAACACAAAGTAAACCAACCAGGGGTCAGAGTACCCAAAAAGACACCCTGGAAACTGAAGCCCAACTCCCTTTTTCTTCACAGTGAGGTGAGACACCTAGGACCATCTGTAAAGGGCCCAGTGTCACTGTATGCAGCTGTCAATACCCAGCAAGCTTGCAAAAGGAAACCATAGGCCTGAGCTCCCTATAAAACAGTGAGAGAAAATTATAGGCCTCAACAGAGATTTCAGATGGACCAACATGATAAATGCTGGGAAAAAAACAGGATGCCTGCATACCCAGTCAGAAAAGCAGCAGGTACCTGCATCACTCTTAAGAACACCACCTAACTCAGCTGTAGGAATACACCTGGGTCACAGATATGCAGTCAGGATTCATGGTCATGGCACTTATACCTAATTTGCATAGGATGACATCATGGTTTAACTCAGAATGAATACATCTAATTGCCATATTTGCAGCTCTAGACAGCAAGAACGGCTTTATTGTTCTTTCTTTAGCATCAAAAGCTATGTATAGTAAGAATTTAGTCTTTCTTTGGGTACACACATTTCCTACAAAGGGTTACAAAGTGTTCAAAGAACAAAGGAAGCACTGATGTTTTATATCCAATTTTTTCAGAAATACCTGTCATAGTTGGTTGTAGCAACTTGATCATGTTACTGACTCCAGATGAGAGGGGACTGGCATAGAAACTACCAAGGGCTACAGCACATGCTTCCAGCTGAATCCGCACCGGATCTGTAGGTGAAGGGAAGAGAACATAGGTTTAAAAGTCAGAGCATTTAGTACAAATGAATGACTTCAACAGAGCCAGCATCAGCATCCTCAATCTTATCTGTGCGCGCACTCTGGACATGTTGACTGCTCTTATTTTGTATTAGCTCTAAGATGTCTTAAAAGCTGTCAGAATATCATGGCCAAAGAGATAAATCCATTAAAGAGTTCTAGTTAAACTGGTAATACTTCTGATAATACTGATACTTGAACGGTATTAAAAATACGGTTTGTGAAAAATCCATGAGTTTATACCTTCAAATCTTCCTCTCAGTACATCTACTGTTGATTTTTTTTTTTTGGTCCCAGTTAAAGAAAAAGGCATACCTGTCATCAAAAGAAACTGTCTAGGTATCTTCCAGTTTAGAAACACACCTGCCTGGGAAAGATGGCAGGATCAAGGGGAGCAATCCTATTCGTCTAGAGACAATAGAGTCTGAGATTTCACTCCATACAAGGAAGTGTGTGAATTACTTCCTGAAGTTGTGTTGCCTAAACATTCAGAATACCACCTCAGCTGCTATTCTGAATGCTCAGGCAACACAACTTCAGGAAGTCTCAGTTCCGCAGTTTCCTGGCTTTTTAACCACTTGTATTTTAACACTACATAAACAGAAGGTATTCTACTGTTTTTACTACCACTATCAAAAAAAAAAAAAGTTAGTGAAGAGAAAGGTGTATTTGCTTACATAGACCAAGAGGTATCCAAAAAGCACTGTAAATTCAGAAGCAGAATAAGTTAAATACATGCTTGAATAATAAAAGGCAATGTTTAGCCCGAAGTCTCCTGTTGTCCCTAATATGCATAACTTGTTTTTGCCTCTCCATGGAACCTCTATGTCCTTGATTTAGTGTGGATAAGTTGAGAACTTTTATATGAGAGCACTTTAATGGTCTGAATGTTTTCACAGAAGACTTATGATTGTGATAATATAATGAATCATCCCTTAGGCAAAAGTTATATGATTACATACCAAGCACCTGTGGCAGACTTTTGGCTAAGGAGTTAAGCCATTTCACTCTCAATGACCAATCTTGATTGGTTGCCTTTGTTATGAACAGTTTCACTGAAGCCTGGAGAACTTCCATTTTATCCATCCAGTTTGCATCTATTTCAACAGCACTGAATTTGAGACTCTCAGGATTAGTGGACTGCATCATTTTTTGAAGATCTTGCAGAGTCAGTGGCAATGTCCTGAAACACAAAGAAGTGAAGTCCAGCAATCTGGGGCTCAAACTGCCAGCTCCAAAATAGCATCTCCTCTTTATTTAGCTTTAGTTTCCAACCTCAAATCACTTGTGGATGTCTACTATTAGAAGGTCACTATTGTCAAAAAAATCATGCAGTGACAGAAGTGAACACATTTAACGCACAGCATTTCACTGAGAAATTGTATTTGATTTGTGCACTGGAATGAGAAGCAAAGGTAAATTTAAAAAAAGAGATAGGAGAGGGAGAGATGCTGACAAAAAGAAGCCAGCAAAAGAGCATAGTACATTGCTGTGGTTAACATTATATCCTAGTACTAACTTACACAGTTTGATCTTTCACTGGAAGCAAACCACAGTACCTGCCCACAATAGGTCACTAAGCAAAGCTGGAAGGCAGGAAGATTTTGCACCAACGCTGTCAAATGAACAGTTACATTGCAAAAGAAATCATTAAAAGTTTTTGCATATGGCCCCTGCACATGAGACTTCTCTCAGGCAGCTCTGTTTGAAGGAGGAAATTTGGTGGTTTTTTTCACCTAAAGCTACCAGATTTAAAATAACTGATTAATAATAGCTTACATGAAAGCAAGAAGTACAGAGGATCATTGTGTATTTAAAACCAATTGAGTACTATTTTTTTTAAAGCTGAGAAAGAAATCGGAGGAAGATACATTTGGGGCTCTTATTACCTTTTTTACCAGTGTTTGTTTGCCTTCCCATTTTTTGCTAAATGCCTAGTCCTAACTCAAAACGGGTCAAATGTACTTACTGAATATTGAATAGAGCATTTTGGTCTGACAATAAAACAATAAATAAAGTTGTATTTGTAGCAGTTGCATGGAAAGGTACTAGGTGACTCAGTTATAGTGTGATGACCCCAGTCTCTACCACACAATTTGCTCAAGACAAACTTTTGCAGGGAATAATGACATGCCACCAGTGGTTCACATATATCTTAGTTCTTATTAATTAGACAGAAAATGTTCATTGCCTACCTGCAGTTTTTAAGTTTTAGTCTATTCAAACAATACATTAGGACCTGTGCATCACTCTGGACTGTTGAAAGAAGTGAGTCTTCAGCTGCAGACAGAGCTGTAGGTAGGCAGTCTGGCCACAGTCCCATTGCTAGCAAGGAGTCACCCCAAGTTTCATGGGAAGCCAGAGATGAAGCATGCTTTGTAACCAATTCTAACACAGCCTACAATAAACAACCAAAAAGGAGTTTAGAATCATATTCAAGCACGTATTCAAGCACAACAGCACAGGGAATGCTTTCATTACATGTATTTATTGTTAAATCATTATAAACTCAATGTTCCACAAACACTGTATAACCTACATGATAAACGTACTAAAACATTCCAACCATAAGTGAAATACCAAACTGTACAGTTTAAAATGGCTAGTGAATACGGTTATCTCCAGATGACAGTGTGCACACAGTGTTTCAAGCCATAGATTCATTAGTATTAATATCCCAAAGACTGAGCTGAAGCTGTTAAAAAGCCAAGTAAGCCTCAGAGTCCAGCTGGATGTTCCCTGGCTCCCTTATGCTGCAAAAGAGTTAGCCACTATCTGCAAAATGACTGACGAGCCCTTTGTTCAGGCATTTCAGAACCAGAGTATCTCAAACACTAGCCTCATGAAATGGTATTTTTCACGTATCTATATGATGTAGGAAAAGTTTTCAAATAAAGGACTTTTACCTGTTGGTTAATCTGCAGTTGTTGTGAGCGGCCATAAACTTCCCAACATGCTCTGTAAAAAGACTTTGCTAATCCAAGGCCTCTTTGTATCTGCTGCACAATTAACACAGCAGCCTGAAGCAAAGGTGACAAAGACAACACAGAACCTGAAAGATACACAGAATTTAATGTGATATGAATGTTTAGTAATTGTCAGCCCTTTAACCCTCTGAAGACAAACACCACTTTAGACCCTGAGGAAAATCCAAGCCAAATGAATCTTCCTGTGTCCTGAAATTAATGGGTTCTTCCCAAGATTAGTAAGAAAATCTGACAAGACTGTAAATAACAGGTAACCAGCTCAAAATAAGACATCAAGCAGCTGAGATGAATGAAACTCAGCGTCATCTTGCTCCAAAGAACAACTTAAAGGGTTTGCACAAGGCCTTTTCATTTTGCTGATTTTCACTAAGAATATATTGCCTTCTCCATAGCAACTGGGCCAGTGTCCAATGTCTCTGCACAAAGCACTCCAGTAACTATCTTTTTATGATTTGGGCCTACTTCCTGAGAACACACCAAAAAAAAAAAAACCAAACCAAAAACTATCTGATTATACTTATATGCCTTTACTTATATCGGGACCTTACACAATAAAATAACCAAGCTTTAAAAAGATAATTCAAATATATATAATGAGCCCAAGGTGTTAACAAATGCTGAACAGATTTCTTTTACCTGCTATTGCTGTCTTGGTTTCTGAATGCACAGCAATAAGTGCATCACAGACGCTATCTCCCACTAAACCCAAACTATGCAGGAGTAACTTCAAATCCAGATTGTCCAATACATTTCCATCATTCTCCCCAGGAATGTATATTTCAATTCCACGATTCCGCATGGCTCTGGATATTTCCCCATGAACAGGATCCATTGAAAGAAAAAGCCTGTTGGATATTAGAATAGTTCAGTTGGAAGTGACCTATAACAATCATCTAGTCCAACTGCCTTACATTTGTAAGGTATAACTTAGAGCTTTAAACTACCACTCAGGAAACCACCAAATCTGCTCTTCCATAAAGTAAATTCATCTTCATAAATATGGGAACACCAATATCTAGAAACCCAGAGACATCTAATGAATTTAAATAAGAAAACTGTATGAATAATTATACTTTGAAACTAGCCACTGATATATTGCATTATTTTTAACTCAGTCATATACAAGCTATGTCTCTTTTATCATTTCCTACTTACAAAAAAAAAGTTACACTATGCCTCTGAACTGTAGACTTTTAAAAGTCTTGGCAAGAGCTTCACATAAAACTGTCCTATTTAAAAAACAAAGTATCCAACACCCAAGTAAGTTAATACTATCAGTAGATATCTATTAAAAGCAATTAAAAAACACTTCTGAGATACAGTGAAGTGAAAACAGGTTTCTGAGAAGTCCAAGATCTTGTTTCCAATTCTGTTACAGTGAGACAGGGAAGTGCTGAAATCCTAACTAGAAATGGAAAGTCAAAGCAGAGGTATACTGCTATGAATTTTTCAGTGCAATAGTCTGTATAGCAACAGGGATATAAAGCCAGGCCTCTTAAGCTCTCTATCGTATGCTCATTACAGTGCAGTTTTCTTTCTTGCCAGACAGACAGTGTCACTACAGTACACGGCAAACTGAACAGCATTCAAAATACCAGAAGACCGGCTCACTGCAGACATTGTTTTTCTAAACCTGCTATTTGCTACTGGGGGGGAGAAAAAAGGCAGAAATGCAAAGTACCTGAAATTTGGATGAGGAGCTATTGTAGGAATTGTGCCATCTATCACACCTCTTTCACTCATGGTAAGAACACCTGCTGGTTCCAGTAAGGCATTCAAGCGGTCCAGCACAGAAGGGCTATGTTCAAAAGAAATTTATATGGTTATAAAAAGGTAATAGTTTGATCCCTTTCTGATTTGAAATCAAAATGGTACCAGTCTTAAGCTAAAAGCCAAACAGCTGATTATGTCATAAGATAACATGAAAACTATCAACTGCTAAGCTGTTCGAGAAGGAAGACATGTCCAGAAAATGTAACTTACTGCTCCCATGCATTGCTATCATATGCAAATATTCAGTAAAGTCAATTAGCGAGGGTCAAGGAATTTACTCAGTGAAACAAGGCCGCAAAGTCTCTTACTTGCAGAAGTTAACATTGTCCATCAGCAGCCAGTCTCCAGACTGCAGGGCCTGAACCAGCATCCCATCCACCCACTCAAACGTGCCATGGCTGTTACAGTCAGCAGCCTGGGCCTGCTGCAGCTTGAAACGCCGGAACTCTTCTACCAGGTGAGCAAACTCTGAAAGAAAGTATGTTTTACATCAACATTATTGGGGTGGCTTCCTGCTCCAGTCAAGACATACCCATTTCCTGCTTCCTAGGGGAACAGAACAGCAGAGGCTCAAACTCTTCAAGTAGCCTCCCACATTCATGAGGACAGAGCAAGTTTGCGATCACAAAAAAATATAAACTCCATCTTTTCTGCCTCATCAGGTGAAGTCTGATGGATATTAATGCCATATAGAAAAGCAACCCATGCATTATTCTACTCAGCTGATCAATGCATCAGAGAACAAATGCATTAACAGAGTATCCAGATTCCCTTAGGAATACCAGATACAGGAATACAAGCTAAAAGCTGTATTGTATCATGTGTCAGAATTTCTACCAAGTGTAACTCCACAAAAAATAAACCTGACGAACTATCACCAATGTAACTTTTCCAGAAGCTAAGCTGCAGTGAAAGTATGAAGTAGTAGGAAACAACACACAAAAACCTTCAACCTCCCCCCCACCCCCCAAGTTCTCTCAAGATTTCACTGCAGATTTATATATTTCTCTTATTTTCTTCAGAGGAACATACAGACTTACTTCAAATCTCCCACCATACGTACCTGCTTTTGAGTAAGAATTTATTTTGTTGTTTAGTCGCTGGGTAAGTACAAGTATTCCCTCCAGTTTGCTCACTAACTCGGCTGTCACACTTCTACCTCCTTCACCCAGAGATTTGGGTTTGTAATTCAGGATGAAACTGCTCCAGGCCCGCAACACAAGTTCAGCATCATCTGCACAAATTTCTGTCAGGAGAAGACTGTCCCTTACTAGTGTGTTCACAGTATTCTCCACTTTTTCCAACAGGCGCTGCCACGGCCTATTGATATCAACCTGAAAACATGCCATTTATGGAGTTAGTTCATCCAGAAGACTGGTGCCTAAGGCTCTATTTTGTGTTTAAACACTACGACCACAGTGGACTGGCCACTGTTACATAGGAAAGAGAAATACTGCCATATTACCAAAACATTATTCACCTGTTCAAATCCACCCAGGAGTTCAGTTGTGTCCATCGCACTGTTCATTGCCATGATTTTTAGTCGATGGCCAGTCAGATGGGCCAGCAGCTCAACAAGACTGGTTTTGCCAACAGCTGCTGGGCCCACCAGGATTACCATCCAGCTCATGTGCACACATTTCATTATGAACTCAAGGGACTGCAGTGAATGATGCAGAAGTGAGAGATTTCTGCCAGGACGAGGAATATAGTTGCCACGAGAAAGAACCGAATAACCGATCTGGAAGGGATGAGAGACACATGGGTGAGTACTCAAAGAGGCAAATGGGAGCTCAGCTGTGCAAGTCTTCACCTTCTCTCTCCACTCACAAAACCTCTTGTCAACAGTTTACCTGAACATTATATGGAGTGATGTGAAACTCTCTGGTTCCCGTATACACATCAGCCTCCTGGCCAAAAATGTCTCTGAATGTAGATATAACCTAAACCAGTTGAAAGTGCAAAAAACAAAGACTTGTCAGTCTTAAGTTCTCCACTGTTCTAAAAGATTTACTTCTAAAGTAGTCTTCCCTCTCAGCCCCACAGACATGTGATAGTAACTAAGAGTTTAATTACAAGTGCCATTTCATTCAAACTGCAGTAAGCAATTTAAGTATGAGCTGTTCGCAGCAACTCCTACATTAACCATGCTTTCCCTTGACTTGAAATACTGTAAGTAATGTTTCTCTTTAGCAAAATACTGGGAAAGAAATCACTCCATAAATCACCTCTTTGGTAACACATAAGACTACAGTTAATATTACAGGAAGAGGAAAGTAAACCTATGAGAAAAACATCCAGTCACACAATCAGTACATTCAGTCTTACAGTCTGACTTTTAGTTTAATACCATTTTAAATGTTGTGAAATTCAACAAAACCCAAGGATTTCCAGGCAAGAGAGGGATAAGCGGAGGCAAAGGTAAAATAACGATTGCAGTGAATGTTTTATTAGAGGAACTTTAAGCAGTGAATTTAACAGAATGAGGGGAGCAGTCTGACAGGCAGACGAAAGAAGTGACAGATGAAGAAAAGTCAATAGAAGAAAACCAAGACAGAATAATTTAGAAAAGCTGGCAGGGAAGAGCAGAATTACAGGACATTATTTTTATGTCCTGTACTGACACAAGCACTTTCTAACCATAATTTTAAGAATCTCTCAGTATCTCAGTGCTCTCTTTTCTGCTCCATGTCTTGCAATTCCTCACAAATAGACATGCAACTTATGCCACTCCTATGAGAACATTATTATTTAATGCAGAATCACACAAGAATATGTTGTGTTTTGCTCTGTTTAAGTCCTTCATTATACTTGCTTTCATCTACACAAGCTTTCTGCTTTTATACTAGTAGATAATTAACTGATATTAAACTGATACTTTAAATTCAAGGGGAGCAAGTACATGTGTTAAACTTCAAAACTCCAAGCAAACCTATTTTTCTTTCGTAAGAGGTAAGTAATATCTGTGAGTGAATCGCAAGGCATCTTCAAATTTTCACTTGGATTTCTAGAAATACTTCCTGACAATCCAAAGAGCAAGGAAGGAAAATACGTCTCACCTTTTCTTTGTCTTCCCTGGTTCTCATTCTTTCACCGTATACCAAAAATACATGCTGGCCTGGATCGTAACACCCTGGTGACTGGTCAACAAGCATAAGCTGGCACCAGCGGAAAAGATCACGTAAGTTGAACTCCCAGGGTCCTCCTTTCTGTCCCCACTTTTTTTCAACCATCACTTCTTTGTCAACCTAGAAGAAATAGCAATTGAAGAAATCTTTTATTCCACACGTGCTGGTCTTCAAATGTTTTTTTACATAACTCAACTGAACTTCTGCCTTTGGCACTGCTTACAAGACAGAGGACAACAGAAAAAGCAAACTGACTCACTTTTCTGAACATGTTGGGAACTAAAGCTTGGTTTTGTTTGCCTCTTCTCTCCTAATTCTCTGGCACTCAGCTCAACTTTAATTTCTACTCTTGAACTCTATAAATGAGTATTCAGTAAGATGCTGCCACAAAAGATTTTACGCCAGGCCACAGAAAACTATTTTCTCTTAATACTACTCCACTTTTGTTTTTGTTTCATGACATTAAGATTAAACACAATTTCAGAAGCATGAGCATAAATAAAATAACGTGACTTGTATCCTGCACTTTGCACAAAATGGCAGCATCTAAGCCACAAAATAACTATAAGTTGATGCCCTGCAATTAATGCTAGTTGAAAACCTTCTGTATTAGTAGAATTCTAGAGCATCTCTTAATCCTTTGCCGAGACAAATCATATCAGGAAAGATTTTCCTTTACTTGTCTTAGCATTGCAGAAGAATGTTATGTATCATTCTGCTTCTGTAAAGGCCAGATGCTGCTTGCACTAACAACATCCCACAATAAAAAGCAGATTAAAAACTCAGACCAGGAACAGAAATATACATTTCAGATTTTGTTTGTGCTTCACGAAAAATCCATGTGTGAAAAACCATTGTCTCAACTCACTTTACCAAGCTACCACAAACCATAACTGTTTCCACCTTTTGTAGAGCAAAGCCTACTTTTTTGTGTATGTGTGTGTGTGTATATACATATATATAAAAGTCATTTAGATATATATAAGCCTTTTTTTTGGTGTATGTGCGTGTGTATATATATAAGCCATTTATATATATACACACACACACACACACACATTTTATCTTCTGTGAAATAGCCTCTTCATTATCAACCAAGTATCTGATTGTAGTGGTTCCAGAATTCAGGTGGGTTTTAGTGGTGTGCTTTACCTTATTCTGCACGTATTTCATCCCTTTTTTTTTTTTACCTATATACTTCTCTAAAAATGCTTGGAAATATAATATTAGTCTTAACATTTTTAATCTTCCTCATTCTGCCTGCTGATACACAAAAGAAGTTAAAGTATGCATTTACCTTGTTATTGAATGCAACCATTTTAGCAATAATACTTTTATCAATAGCAGGGAACAGTGTATTCCCAATAAACTCCATATCTTCTGCTGACAGTGGATCGACATACACCTGTAGAATAAAGAGAATGCGAACTGTTGATATAATCATAAAACTACAAGACAGGATCATGACAGTTTAAATCAAACAAATAAGCTTACCTGTGTAAATCTATTAAGGAAGGACTTGGGCAGACCCTTTCTTCCACCTCCTTGTCTGTATGGATTCTGGCACCCAAAAATCTTAGTTGTCTTGTGCTGTACATGGAAATTCATTCCCAGCTCTGGAACATAAATCTCTGCTCTGTGGTCAAAGCATGCATTTAGCCCCTCTAATACAGACTGAGAAGCCAAATTCAACTGAGGAAAGAAATAAAGATACAATATTAACGTTCCACAGAACACTTCTGCTTAATCTCTAGTTTAACAGTCTGGGATACACAGAAGGTAAAATTCAACTTCTTTGCTGTTCTAGCACTGTCATATGTCATTAACTCCAGCTAGACTGTTACTACCCTGGAGCAACTAACTAACACTTTTCCTTATGTGCACTTTCTACTTGTACTGTGTTTCTACCATCATAACAAAACAATTCTCCATTGTAAAATCTGAATGTTCAAGATGTTTCTCTTGAACATATGATCATACATTTGAAATATTCACAGTGTTTTGTTTGTTTGCTTGTTTTTTAAATGAAAGCAGCCTGGGTTATTTAACTATAACGGCTGTTTAAAGTTTTACCCTTCATGATAGGAAAAACAAGGTACAGAAACAGCTAAAAAATTTTTGAGATTTTGCATTCTGCAATAATTAGAATGCATGTTGTCAGGAACTGAGTTCAGTGCGAGCATATGCTTGAAAGTACCTGCTACGTGGTACATGAACAAATTTGTAGTGGCAGGATAGCTTATACCAGCAAAATGGAAGTCTTCTTCACCTCAATTAAATCAGTACCCAAACAGTGTATTATTCCCAACAAAATGTGTTCTATTTCAGTGAAATTATTTCCATATAAGATCATATATACAAAACTTCTTTTGACACTCTTCCCCAAAAACTTTCAAATCTAAATCAAATCTACCCTTCATTTTCTGCAGTAATTTAGGTCGGGATTCAATCCTTGGCCTCTTGTCTAAAAGAGATCAAGCCAAAGCTGGTCTTTTACACTACCTCTACGGAGGGCCAATGGGCTGAGAGACTTAGCAGAGGGAGATTAATTTTCTCTTAAGCAGAAAAATCACTTTCAGTGTGGCACTAGATGCATATAACTAAAAGTAAGCAAAATTTCTTTCAGCTATCAACCCTTGAAGGTATTTATCCTTCGTGCCAAATCACCACCTTTGCTCTTCCAGAATACTCCATTTTATGTGTAACCCAAACTAGAATTTACCTCATCTAATACAATCCAATGTCCAGCCTTTAATGCTGCTAGTAGTGGTCCATCACGCCAGGCAAATTCTCCTCCCTTCCCGCCTTCAACAGGCAAGTCTGTTCCATACAAGTCAGTCACATCCTTTGGGAGTAGAGAATGGAAGGTGAGGTGGGGGGAAACTACAAAACTCAGAAGAAACATTATAACAACCTTTTTTCATAAAAAGCCTTTGTTAACTTACTTCACATTTTCTCCCTCCCCCTTAGATACCTGCATTTTAGCTTTATTTTAAAAATTTCAGTAACTGCAAAGTGCTAAAAGCTTTTCCATTATAGGACTCCAGCACCCACCTACTATATTTAGCAAAAAAGAAAAAAAAAAAAATTGGAACAAGAAAGCTAAAAGAGCCTTAAAGCTGTTTTTAAGTAACTTCACAGAAGCCAAGAAAACCCACAACAGACAAAGATACACATCTTCACTTGAACAGAAAAATCTGGGAATTGGCATTTCGCTCCCCAAAGCTCTCTGCTCTTTCTGGTTCTCCCTTCCCATTCAGTTTTATCTTGAGACCAAGAAGGAAAAACTGACATTTCAGACTCAGTGCTAAAGTCAAAAAGAACTATGCTTTTTAAGTTGATCAGAATCTCCCCGTGCCATAAAAACGAAGTTACAAAGATATTATTTTATTCTACCGTTTGCTCAGACAGATTGATTCGAACAAGAAAGTTTCCGGAGGCTTTTGCCAGGGCGGCAACTAGACTGGTCTTGCCCACTCCCGGTGACCCCTCCAACAAAATAGGTTTGTTAAGCTGTAGGGCTCTTAACAGTCTTTGTGCATTCACTGCTGTAGTCCCAGCATTTAGAGCGTAATCTGTAATGCTGTTCCTCTGGAGAACTGGGCCTGAAACAAAGGAAAGGTAAACCAGGAAACAATTAAACCACCAGGCTGGAGCTGCTGATGGAACAAGGTCATTCCATCTGTTAATTGCTAAACTCATTAGAGCAAGCAATGTCTGGATCCCCTTCTCAGAGATCAGGCACGTAAAACTTTCTTTTGACCCACAGCTGTGTCTCAGCCTATATCCACATATTTGTGTTGAATTTTGAAAACCCCATATGAATATAGAATGCATTTTGCCATGTGACACCTCCTGGTTCATGACCCAAACTAGAGATCTGTCACTGAAAGAAAAAAAAAAAATCACAAATCTGTCCCTGCAATTCAGACATGTAAACTAAAACTCAAAACCACCTTTCAAAAATCTGGCACTGAATGATACAATTCAGGCATGGTTTAGAACCTCATATTTAATCTGTTCCACAAACTGCCAGTTCTAAGAAGACTGCTTTAACTAAAGTGTGCTTCTAGGCATATATTTTCTTTACTGTTATTATAACATAACAGTGAGGAGAGAGGATGCTTGTCTGCCGAATTCCAGCCAGTAGAGCTCACTGGGACATCACTCCCCAAATTCTGTAATACAGCATTGCTCAGGTATATAAGATATTAATCACCATTTTATCTTACACATCTTGATACCTGTTTAGTTTAAAAGAGATCCTTCCTTCTGTGACCTAATGGTCCATCCCTGGCAGTGTTCAAGGCCAGGTTGGATGAAGCCTTGGGTGGGATGGTTTAGTGTGAGGTGTCCCTGCCCATAGCAGGGGGTTGAAATTAGATGATCTTGAGGTCCTTTCCAACCCTAACCATTCTATGATTCCATGATTCTAATCAGCAGAAGGAAACTAAGCAATTTACAAAAAAGCATCACCTTGTACCATTTTATGCATAACTAACACAATCCATGAATATCAAGATGTTCAAAGATTAGTATAGCATTAGGAACACATAGTTCCATGTACTAAAACCTAACCAGCTGAACTATAAAGCTCACAGACATCACTGTTTAATCACATTCCTGTATTTTAAAGGTAGCAAACAATATTTTGATTTTTGATTTGCATTAATTTGTCACATGAGGAACTGAAATGCGGGACTAAATAATTTTGCAAAGATTATAGCAAAACTTTGAGAGGCTGCAGCAAAGTAGCATTAGTCTCCATTCTGTACGCAGGACCTCTGCTTCCCATGCTTCATACAAAGGCCAGGATGAGTTGTAGCTTTGGATGATGGAAGTTAGCAGACATTCTGACCATGCAAAGTGATAGAAAATTACAACTCAAAATGAAAGAAGCTTTGTTACACCAAAAAGTCTACTAAAATTAGCCATTAACGAGTAACTTAAAAAGTCAAAGAACACAATTAGGAGATGTGTCTTAATAAATGTGATCAAGTTGCAATCAACACACTTGGAGACAGAAAAGGCATTTTTCTAAGGCTTGTGAACAAACTATAAATTGCTCTGTAACAGTTCAGGTATCCTACTGAGATTCAGTGGATAACAGAACTACGGGGAATAAACCCCACAGAATAAATGTCTACCCATTTCCCCAGTGTCTCTTGCCTCTTGGAATAAAAAAGGGCTGGATTCCCATAAAGTTGTCCATCCACACAAACTCCTTCTCCTTTGTTCTGTCATAGATCTTTAGCTCATTCTTCTGATAATCAGTCAGCTCAAGGAACTGACTCATTTTCTCATGTAAGAATGTCAGGCATTTTTCACGAGCTAATAAAGCCGTATCAGCTGAGCTGGATGTTGTACCTGTAATTAGAAAAGTTAAGCATGCTTCACAAATATAACTAGGCACATTCATCTTATGACTAAGAAACTCAATTCCTTCACAGATGCCATCTTTGTACACAGAAGTTTATATTTCTTGTTAGTGCTTTTGCTTGTCAGTGCTTCCAGTACTATTTACTGCAGACAAATTGTTCTGTGAACAACAAAATTAAGGACACCTGATTTCCAAACCCCTTTCTTCTACAATTACTATCATCTTGATCCTTTGCTATAGTCCCCCCAGACCTTCTTTCCCTGCCTGTCCTGCAGCTTTTCACATTTTCCTCATTCCCGTATCTCCTATTTATATCAGCTGGGCCGGTGGCTAAACATGCAAGAATGCGTTCTGAGCTATGCATATGATATAGGGTAGCATGCACAAATGCTGACATGTGGGGTGGGAGAGAGAGAATAATACGTGGTCATGCCAGCTCAGAAGACTCAATAAAAACCACAGGCTTTCTTAATTTACCTGCTAGCCCTTGCAATATTATTACTGCCTCTAATTTACTTAAGCTTGTTAATTTACTTTCTTGCTACTGAAACACAAAAAAGGAATATGTAGTATAGGATACTGCTAAATAGAAGTGAAAACTTCTCACAGAAGAGTTCCATGCTTCCCCAAAGCATTTTGTTTGCATTCTACTAAAAATTATTAATACAAATATATAACTTTGTATTTTCTGCTACCAAAGGAGCACTGTGAACTCACCTGATCCTATTCCATCAATGTATACCAAACATGCAGCATGGATAAAAGACATCACTGGAGAAATGTAAAAAAGGCTGCATTTCTTGGCAGAATTTTCATCCTTTACCATGACATTCATAAAATTAACCCATGACAAGACATCTCGCACACTGAGAATACACTGGCGACCAAACTCTTGATTAGTCAGCCATTCAACAAAGTCCATCATGAGCTCTGCTATGTCTGTCCCTAAAAAGAGAGTAAAAAAGTCAATGAAGTTATCAAATAATTTTATTGGTCACATCTACTACACTGTTATATAAAAAGCATCACTAAAGTAGGTACAGCTGTAACGTGTGAGCAACATAGATGGGTGCTCTATATCCAAAAAGGTAGGATAACCGAGAAATCCATGCCTGTGCTGTCATTACAGATCCTTTTAAATTCAAGTAATAAGACAGAATCAAGTGATTAATACTAACAGTGAAGCTGCTAGCAGAAAAGTGCCAGTTCTTTCAACACCTTACATAGAATGAAGCTAAGATGGGGCACTAAAGGGGGATAATTCAACTACTTGGATGGTGAAACCTTGAACTTAATTCTGGCTAGCCATAAACCATACACAGTGAGGGAAGAACAAAGTCCAAAGTACTTCATAACTGTCATCAGAGAGAGATGTACTTACAGGAAAAAGCAACACAGTGGTATAAATTCTGAAGAACATTTAGCAGCCTCCAAACTAATTTTCTTTTCTTAACAATGTTTGAATACCAACACACAGAGAAATACCCACCTTGATGGTTTATCCCACCCAGAGACAATCCTGGATGAAGATTGTGTTTTACAATCTGTATCAAATCATGACGGCCATTGCTTTGTGGACACCATATTTCTGTAAATCTGTTGCGCAATGCAGGAGAAAGCTGCAACCAAGCAGAATGACATTAGCAATTCAAGTTACATTACATCATGTTACTTAATGTTGCAATTAACCAATAGCCTTGCAGCCACAATACTTGCAAGCAATAAGCCAAGTGACCAAGCTAGACCATTTCTTCTAATTTTGACAGGATCACTTTGTAACAAAACCTTTTGAGAGAATTTAAAGATCTCTAGTACCACATCAAAGCAGGAAATGGCTGGTAAAGGTGAAAAGAATATGGGAAGACACCAAGATAGCCTGAAGCACCAAAGCTCCATTTTGTTGTATGACATCATGTACCAAGCAACGGCTATGTAATCCACCTTTGCTTACCGAAGCAAACTACCACATGGAAATCTGACATCAATTACAATTCATTTCTGTAATTCCTTTCTTCATCTGACTGAATTTGTCAAGAAAAAAAATCACTGACACAAATGCAATGCCGAAATAAATCCCCTTTCAGCACATGGCTTTACAGTGATCTGTTCTGTACTATAGAAACCCCTTTAAATGGAGTACCCATTGTCTTTTGGGTAAAAAAGCTTTCAGGTTTTTTTTTTCAGTCCCAGCTCCCAATATTGCTTAAAAGTTTTGGGGGTTTTAAACCTGTCTTAAGTTACTTGAAGCCAAACTTCAGAAATAGATTTTTTCCATTTAATGAGAAATGTCTTTTGGGATGTGATGTTCACACTCCCTGAGAAGAACAAGATGATTTCTGTCACTTTCTGAACAGAAATAGGGAGAATAATCTAACATGCAACTTCACACTACTCTAGACTCGTGTTGGAACTGGGCTTACTTCTTCATAAGCCACATTTCCTGTATTTGAAGTATGCTATATATCAAGCCTACCTAGAGTATTTAAAGCCTGAATTTTCTCTCACATTTCAACAGGTGTTGGCTTATATTGTTGAAATCACAGCACACAGAAGTGATGGGAAACAGATACATCCTACTCCTCCTTTAGAGTGATGAAGCAGGTAACTACTAGGAAACACTGGATGCCGGAAATGGCATGCTGCATTTTTGCATTGGACCTCCATCACTAGGCAGTCAATATGACCAGAAGACCCATCCTATACTTCCAGTTGCTTTGACATTTACCTCTTTTTTCCCAAAGTCACCTCCTGGGTTCATGGTTGCAAGGATACGAAATTTCTTCCCTGCAACTAATAGTTCTACCTCATTCTCATCATCATCTTGACCACCTTTTTCAGCAAGCACCAATGTCTTCTCAGCTTCAAGAACACTGGAGAGAAGGTTAAAAAAATTGTTTATTTTAAATTTTGTTTCACAGTTTAAAAGGACATTTAAAAATGAACTGGCCTAAGAGAGAGTCTAATCTCTCATTGCCCCAGAATTTGTATTAAAAATTTTAAATCTGTTCATCCTCCCCAGCTGAGAACATTTCTGATTTTGTTCAGTGGGAAACCCTACCAAATCTTGCTGAAAAATTTCAGTTAAAATGATCTGTGTCAAAAGCCTTACATAATAAATTATGTATCTCACAGCTCTCTTTACAAAAGCAATGGCAAAACTTGTATTCATAGGAGCTAGATAAAGAAATCTGCACAATAAACCAGTCTTCAAGCTGACAGAATAACTCTGAGAAGCTCTCTACCAGGTTTTTATGGTTTTGTGGTATCTTATTTGTTTTATTAGCTACTCTTCACTGTACACTATAAGCTGTAAAAGTTTGACTTGTTACCTGTTTAGAAAGACCTTGCTTAGTACCACTATATTATAAAGAGGTTAACTGAACTTTATGAAAGAATGATTGCTGCCATGACACAATTAAAAAAACCAAAGCCAACAACTTGCAACAAAGAGGGTTTGGATACGGCACAAAAAATAGCTGCTAGTCATCACAATATAATGGGTAATAGAAATGGCTAAAACGAGGGATACTGCTGCAAGCAGACAAAGAAATTAAATTATTTATTTATTTTACACAAAGGAGTAGATTCTTTCTGGAATTTGACAAGATGCATAATTTTCAAGAGTTCACTGACAGGCTGAAAATACTAATATTGCAGATGGTAAATTGGAGATTTTACTTTTAGTTTTATTTTCCAACTTAACCCATGCTGTAAAGGAGGGACTCTTCGTCAGGGACTGTAGTGACAGGACAAGGGTAACGGGTTAAAACTTAAACAGGGGAAGTTTAGATTGGATATAAGGAGGAAATTCTTTGCTGTTAGGGTGGTGAGACACTGGAATGGGTTGCCCAGGGAGGTTGTGAGTGCTCCATCCCTGGCGGTGTTCAAGGCCAGGTCGGATGAAGCCTTGTGTGGGATGGTTTAGTGTGAGGTGTCCCTGTCCATGGCAGGGGGGTTGGAACTAGATGATCTTGAGGTCCTTTCCAACCCTAACTACTCTATGATTCTATGATTCTATGTTTAAACTGTTCTAACTGAACTAGGGTTGATGTCCTTAATTTCTTTATCCAGGGACATGAACTACTGAATAAAGCAAATTCTTTCATCATCTTATTCTTGTCCATGAAACAAATACAGCAATCTGAGTGCAGATCTTTCAGATGGATGGCAAACAGGAAAACAAAGCAAACTGCCACAGAAGTTGAAACACGACCAAGGCCAGAATTATTTGAGTCATTCTCCCTTTCAGCAGGAACTATATGATTTAAGAGAGCAGCTCACCCAGGCCAGGAAACAAATGTGCCTAAAAGAATTTACCCTACTCATGTTTGTATAATGAATAGTACTAAGTATCTTCAATGTGTCTAACACATTTCAGACATACCTGTTAAGTCGTTCTAATACTGAATCATCAGCTAAAGAAATCTCATCAAGGAGGAAAAAACCCTCTTCTTTCATTGCTAAAACAAGAGGTCCATCACACCACTCAAAGAGTCTAGAACCATCAGATTCCTCCTAAGAAATGGAAAAGTCATTAATAACTGCTACTTTTTGCTTCCATGGTCACACTATCCAAACCGCTATTGATGCAAGACAAACCTGGTCTTTTGACCTCTGTCTGACTGGTCGCAGTCCTCCCAGGAAGTCTGAAGTCTCCATATGCAAGTGGCAATTCACTGAGTATAGCTTCTGATTTGTTAATGCTGCAAAGATCTGGCAAATGGTAGTTTTACCACACCTGCAACAAAGTAATTGAAATGGAAGAACAACAGAAAAACCCCACCCAAATACATACAATCAGCTCACTTTGGACAGGATTCATACTTTCATTGAAGAGCTATGAGACAAATGCCCAGCATGCAAATTTCCTTCTGCTCCTTTCCTTGAAGGAAATGTATGCAAAGTGAAGCCATTTTTGGCACAACAACTGTTGCTGACTTGCATAAGACAGCTGTAAGTAAATCAGTATCTACACTGATGAATTTCTGCAGGTTTAAAGTCAAATTTATTTCAGTCTGCCCCTACAGGTACTCAGCTAGCCTAACATTTCACTAAACAGGAGATGCTACATATCTAGACCAAGCCTAAATCTGAGCGAATAAACTGCTGAGTACCTAGAGTTCTCATTTATTACATCAATAATTTTACTTCTCCCTTTCCCTAGCTAGAAGGAGCAGGGAAGTAATAATCCCCCATACTCAACACTGGTGAGGCCGCACATTGAACACGGTGCTCAGTTCTGCACCCCTCACTACAAGAGAGACACTGAGTTGCCGGAGTGGGTCCAGAAAAGGGCAATGAAGTTGGTGAAGGGTCTAGAGCACAAGTCCTCTGAAGAATGACTGAGGGAACTGGAGTTGTTTAGTCTGGAGAAGAGAAGGCTCAGGAGGACCTTTACTGCTCTCTGCAACTACCTGAACGGAGGCTGTAGCGAGGTGGGTGTCGGTTTCCTCTCCCAACTAACAAGTGACAGGACAAGAGGTAATGGCCTCAAGCTGTGCCAGGGGAGGTTAGACTGGATATTAGGAAAAACATCTTCACAGGGAGGGTGATCAGGCATTGGAACAGGCTGCCCGGGAAAGCGGTGGAATCTCCATCCCTGGAAGCATTCAAAAACCGTGTAGATGAGGCCCTCTGACATGGTTCAATGGTGGTCTTGGCAGCGCAGGAGTAGAGGTTGGATTGATGATCTTAAAGGTCTTTTCCAACCTAGCTGATTCTATGATTCTAGTGCTTTTATTCCCTTCTCTCCTACAACAATTTACTCTTCAAATATATAACCAGCACAGCAGCAGACAGCTCTACTTCCACAATCTCCTTTACAACATAAGGCAGCAGCAGTGGGGCAGAAGTAGTAGCAAGGCAATATTCAAGCTCTTAAAACATCAAGGCCAAGTTGGATGGGGCTTTGAGCAACCTGGTCTAGTGGAAGGTGTCCCTGCCCATGGCAGGGGGGGTTGGAACTAGATGATCTATTCTATGCTTCTAGATGAACCATTCTATGCTTCTATGTAAAGTGAATATGGTTTCAGACAAATGTCACAATTCCCCAGAAGCAACCTCTCCAGTGACAGTGAGATACTACAGGGCACCTTGTGAAAGGTGGGGGCAGAAGTCAGTTCGTTTCAATTTTACTACTTTCTCTATAATTTCTGTGTAGTTATACATAATGCATATAATCCCATTAAAGACTTGTGCTGAAAGCGATGCAATTGCTTCCCCTCAAAAGCAAACTGCAAAAACCAGCAGTTGCAAGTCTGCCACGAGAGAGGCTAAATATCCCAGATCAAAGAAGCACTGAAGCCTACACAATCACTTTGTGTCTGACTCAGTGTCTGGCATAGCACTGCAATGCAGTGCGGCATAAAAAGCAATGTTACCCAGTGTCTCCCACCAGCAGTACTGGTTCACCAAACTCCAGGGCTCGTCCCACCAAAACAGCAAGTCTCCTCATCCCTTGAGTCCAGACAATATGGTTAAAATCTCTGTCCATCACTGACATCTGCATGGAGGATTTAGCTGCACAACACAAAGCAATCCATCAGCTTCAGTCACATCTAGAGAACTACCAGTATGGTCCTTCTAGAAAACTCACCCAGTAGCTTTTTGACACTTTCTCCTGAGAAGAGAGACTCAGGATATATTTCTTTCTTGAAGTGTTTTTCAAGGACACTCTGAATAACATCCACCTCCTCCTGTTTCCTGACTCTGCCTGCCAGAAGCATAAAACCTACAAAACAAAGGAAGAGGTAAAGCAATTACTATCTGCTTAAGCAGCAACAAAAATTTATGCTTAGGAACTAGGGTTAGAAATCAATTCTACAGACACTTAAAAAACCTGAGGTAGCAGGGCTCACCATCATTTGCTAAGTGCTGAAGCCAATCATACTCCTTCTCCAGCTGTTCTGCCAATCTGTACCTTTCAGCCCAGCGAAACAGATCCCGCAGGGTAATGAACCCATGTTTCCCAGCGAACACCGTTGAACCTCTGCGGTAAGACTGTCATAAGAACAAAATGTGAGCCATTTTGTCATTAACCTGACTGAATACTTACAGCAAAGCTAGTCAGAGCTCTCTGATGTGACACGTCAACCAAACTGTACTAAAAAAAGAAAAGGTCTAGCACAGTAATGACTCCCAAACTCAAATTACCTTTAAGCAGTTATTTGATAGGTACCAGAAACAAAATAATGCAGATAATAATGGATAAAAAAATAAATAAAAGTACTGACAAGAAAATAGGTACATGGAATAAAAGAAAACCCAAGCAAAAAATTAGGTTCTACAACAAAATATACTTTAGCGCTTTGAAGTGTGCTCTGGTTTGTGCTACTGCAACTAAAATACAAGACTGCAATTTAAATGAGACAGTTTTAGCTACATACTAACTGTTACACGCCTGTTAAACACAAGAGTGTCAGAACACACCCAAAATTAATACTTGCAAATAATACCAAATTTAGCACTATCCAAAGACAGATAATTTTTTTGTTGATAGTTTACCCTCAAATCTGACATGACCTCCCCTGTTCTCTAACTTAACCACCAAACTAAGTACTCTGGTGGGTTCTCTTCCATTAATTAAGTCTTAGGTTTTTAAGTATCAGCAACACTTCCCCCCGCAAAAGAAATTTCTGTTACTTTGTGCTGGAATATGCTTGCATATTTTGTCTTCTGCAAAAAGAAGAAAGACTCTCATACTTGCAGGTCTAACATGACTTTGACAAGCTTGCTGCAGTAAGAAGGTGGCAAACTGCACCGTTTGTGCAGGATGGTTTCCAGCTCGGCACTTGGCAGTTCATCAAAATGAAGTTCCACAAAACGATTTCTGAAGGCTCTAGACAAAACCTAAAATACGAGAACATACTATTGTTTTAACTTTTTCCTTCAATATTCCTCAAGTTATCTATCTTCCCCTACACATTCAAAGGAAATATGGATAGTGTCATAGTGCACAAACAGGCACATCCACAGAACCATTGAAAGAAAATGTAAGAGACAGCCTGGACGAGGACAAGAGCTTTAAAACGTGTTGTGTTTTAACTGTGGTAGGCAGCTAAGCACCAAACACCCACTTGCTCATTCCCCTGCAATGCGATGGGGGAGAGACTCAGAAGGGTAAATGTGAGAAAATTGTGGGTTGAGATAAATGCAGTTTAATAGGTAAAGCAACAGGAGCACACAGAAGTAAAGCAAAACTAGGAATTCATTCACCACTTCTCATGGACAGGCAGGTGTTCAGCTGTCTCCAGGAAAGCAGGGCTCCACCAGGCACAATGGTTATTTGCGGAAACAAACACTGAACATCCCACTTTTCCTCCTTCTTCCCCCAGTTTCTATTGTTGAGCACACCATCATATGATATGGAGCATCCCTTTGGTCATTTGGGGTCAGCTGTCCTGCCTGCGTCCCCATCCAACATTTTGTGCACCCCCAGCCTACCAGCTGGTGGGGAGAGAAGCCAAAAACATCTTGACACTGTATAAGTACTGCTCAGTAGTAACTAAGACATCCCTATGTTATCAACACTGTATTGGTCACAAAACCAAAACACAGCACCATACCAGTCACTATGAAGAAAATTAACTATTCCAGTCAAAACCAGTACAAACTGGACACTCATAGCCTGAGTCAAGTATCTTATCCAGTACTTTTGAGCAAGAAACACTGAGTCAATTCTTCTGCAAGTAATAAGAGAAGCTGACAAGGAGAGGTGCCATGCTTGACCTTGTGCTCACCAACAGGGAAGGGCTGGTTGGAAACGTGACGCTCCAGGGCAGCCTTGGTTGCAGCGATCATGAGATGGTCGAATTTGAGATCCTCAGGACAGTGAGAAGAGCGTGCAGCAAGCTCACTCTCTGGACATCAAGAGAGCAGACTTTGGCCTCTTCAGGAACCTGCTTAGTAATGTTCCATGGGATATAGCCCTAGAGGGCAGGGGGGCCACAACACTGTTGGCTGATATTCAAGGGTCACCTGATACAAGCTCAGGAGTGTTGCATCCCAACTAGAAGGAAGAGCAGCAGGAGGGCCAAGAGACCTCTTTGGATGGATAAGGAGCTGCTGAGGAAACTTGGAGGAAAAAAAAGAGGCTTATAAAAGGTGGAAGCAAGGACAAGCAGCCTGGGAAGAATACAGGGATGTTGTTCGGGAAGCTAGGGACCAGGTTTGGAAAGCTAAAGCTCAGTTAGAATTAAACTTGGCTAGGGATGTTAAAGATAACAGGAAGGGATTATATAGGCACACTGCAAATAAAAGATGGACTAGGGGCAAAGCGGGCCCTCTCCAGAAGCTCTCAGGAGAACTGGCTACACAGGATTTGGAGAAGGCTGAGGTTCTGAATGACTTCTTTGCCCTAGTCTTCGCTGGCAAATGCTCCGACCACACCACCCAAGTCTTGGAAGGAAGATGCAGGGACTGTGAGAATGAAGACCCTGGGCCCACTGTAGAAGAGGATCTGGTTCGAGACCATCTTAAGAACCTGAACATGCACAAGTCAATGGGACCTGATGAAATCCACCCGCGGGTCCTGAAGGAGCTGGCAAATGAAGTTGCTAAGCCACTGGCCATCATATTTGAAAAATCATGGCAGTCAGGTGAAGTTCCCGACGACTGGAAAAAGGGAAATATAACCCCCATTTTCAAAAAGGGGAAAATGGAAGACCCAGGCAACTACAGACCAGTCAATCTCACCTCTGTGCCTGGCAAAATCTTGGAGCACATTCTCCTGGAAGGCATGCTAAGGCACATGAAAAACAACAAGGTGCTTGGTGACAGCCAGCATGGCTTCACTAAGGGCAAATCCTGCCTGACCAATTTGGTGGCCTTCTATGATGGGGCTACAGAACTAATGGACAAAGGTAGAACAGCTCATGTCATCTACCTAGAGTTGTGCAAAGCGTCTGACACTGTCCCACATGACACCCACCCTTGTCTCTAATTGGAGAGACATCAGTTTGATAGGTGGACCACTCGGTGGATAAAGAAGTGGCTGGATGGCTGCACACAAAGAGTTGTAGTCAATGGCTCAATGTCCAACTGGAGAACAGTAACGAGTGGTGTCCCTCAGGGATCAGTGTTGGGACTGGTCTTGTTCAACATCTTTGTTGGTGACACGGACAGTGAGATTGAGTGCGCCCTCAGCAAGTCTGCCGATGACGCCAAGCTGTGTGGCTTGGTTGATAACGCTGGAGGGAAGGAATACCATCCAGAGAGACCTTGACACGCTTGTGAGGTGGGCCGATGCCAACCTTATGAAGTTTAACCATGCCAAGTGCAAGGTCCTACACGTGGGTCGGAGCAATCCCAGGCACAGCTACAGGTTGGGCAGAGAAGAGATTGAGAGCAACCCTGTGGAGAAGGACTTGGGGGTGTTGGTCCATGAGAAAAGGAACATGAGCCAGCTTCAATGTGCGCCTGTAGCCCAGAAAGCCAACCATATCTTGGGCTCCGTCAAAAGGAGCGTGACCAGCAGGTCGAAGGAGGTGATCCTGCCCCTCTACTCTGCTTTCACGAGACCTCACCTGGAGTATTGTGTGCAGTTCTGGTGTCCTCAACATAAAAAGGACATGGAACTGCTGGAACAAGTCCAGAGGAGGGCCACGAGGATGATCAGGGGACTGGAGCACCTCCTGTATGAAGACAGGCTGAGAAAGTTGGGGCTGTTCAGCCTGGAGAAGGCTCATAGCAGCCTTCCAGTATCTGAAGGAAGCCTACAAGGATGCTGGGGAGGGACTCTTCATTAGGGACTGTAGTGACAGGACACGGGGTAACGGGTTCAAACTTAAACAGGGGAAGTTTAGATTGGATATAAGGAAGAAGTTCTTTCCTGTAAGGGTGGTGAGGCACTGGAATCGGTTGCCCAAGGAAGTTGTGAATGCTCCACCCCTGGCGTTGTTCAAGGCCGGGTTGGATGAAGCCCTGGGTGAGATGGTTTAGTGTGAGGTGTCCCTGTCCATGGCAGGGGGGTTGGAACTAGATGACCTTAAGGTCCTTATCAACAGCAGCTATTCTATGTTTCTATGATTCTAAATATAATATACATGAATTCCAGTTTCGTAAAACACTTATATCTCAATTACTCTATAATAATTAGAAATTTGGTATTTTCAAAACAACCAACTAACCTAAACAGAACCAAGGTGTACTGAAAGTTAGTCCACAGCCACCTCAACTATCTACCTCTTAAGAATTTCATGTTAATTCTGTGCTATGCATCAGAAAGCTTTCGCATCACACTTCTATGCACGAGAGAGATTCATCCTCTAGCATCATAGCTACTGAAAGGAAGAGATTATACAGACCTTTCTGCCACCATAGAGTCCTGGAGGATTCTGCGTAGCAAACAACATGAAGCGAGGGTGAGCTTTGACAACTTCCTGGGTCTCAGTAATGAACAGCTCCCTGTTATCATCTAGCAAGCGGTTGAGAGCTTCTAAAACATCAGTGGGAGCCAAATTCAATTCATCTAGAACAATCCAGTAACCTTTTCTCATTGCATCTATGAGAATGCCTTGGAAGGAAAAGAAAAAGTCCTAGATTAAAAACCTAACAAACTAAATCTACCAGAAGCACGCATTCAGATACTTTTAGCAATCAGTTTTCACTCAGTATAAATGCTAATCCAGAATCAGAAGCAACAGTGATAGTTAAATTGTTGAATTTACTTTTTTATGTCCAATCGGGTAAGTATGAGACAAACACGAACTCTTAAAACTCACTGAAAGTCACATAAGTGATTATCATTAATATGCAACTACTAACTTTATGACAGGTTCTCTCTCCATCGTAATAAAACAGACAAGCAGAAAACAAGAAAAAGCCCAGTGAAATGAGACAGGAATTTGGACTAAATATAATATGCTCACCCACCTTCCTTAAATACCAACTTCCCAGAGGCGTCTGATGTATAACAGCCAATATATTCCTGAATGTCAGTGTGCTCATGATTGTTAATCCTTACACAATGATTCCCAGTAGCAGCAGCCAACCAGCGAATTAAACTGGTTTTACCAACAGACGTCTCACCTTGAATCAGTACTGGGTAAGTCCTGAAAGGCATAACCAAAAGAGTGGTTTAGAAGCACCAGTCAAATCTTTCTCATATAACAAGATATTGACATTATTTGAATTTTTCACAGATCTACATCACCAAACTAACATTACCAAAACATCACCACTTAACTCATTTGTGATATCCAGGATCATAAACTAACAGGGGAACATAAGTAACTTTACTCCTAAGTGCTAACTGCTACCCATGATGAATCACATGGCAGTATGAAAAAAGCAGGTTATTCTAACGATAAATTTCTAGATTATCATTTAAATAAAGGTAGGTATTGCAGTAAATCAATTTAAGGAGACAAGAAATAAATGTATAAATTCAACTCACTGTATAATGGAAGTTAACTGTAAAGTACAAAAAGGACTTACTCATGCCAAACAATAAAGGCTAAATACTGACACTAGAGTCCCAAATAAACATCTTTAGCTTAGTTTATAAATGGAAACATTGAAACAGACTTACCCTGCAGACACAACTCTGGCAATGTCTTTCAGATTAAGCTTAACTGAAGGGGTTAGCACGTAAGTCTCATCTACAGTAGGCTCTTTATCGCCAGCTGAAATCCAGTATCCTTCCACAAGTATAAATTTCCCTCCTTGGGGTTTCGGTATTTGCTAAGGAGACATGACAGAAATAACAGATTATACAAATGAGTTTCGATTTGCTAAAGCTACTGCTACAATTACTGCTACACCACTGCAATGTATTCTGTAAGAAGTTATTTTACTGAGCACTGCAGTAAACGCTGTCTCCTTGACACGGAATGCAAATTACGGGAAAAGACTGACCAGATTGTTTCAAGTTCATGAAGCAGGAATCTTCGGCAGGGCCACGAAAGATACAAAAAGTCTCAAGAGTCCTCGCACTGAGTTTTGAAGTATGCTTCCAAGAAAGAAACTGGCTTTTATCTTTCTATACCCATAGGTTTTTTCTAACATGAAGGGTTTTATTCCAAAATAAATACCTATGTCGTACAACTGGCTATCCCATCCCATTTGCCTAAGCCCCCGTGCAAAATCATGCTGAGCTCCCAGCATTAGTGAGATTCTTCCATTCTCATTAAAGACAAAGCACAGATGTTTGCTTCATATCCATATGTTCTGCATTTGGAGTCTAAAAATAAAAAGCCTGTGAAAGCTTCCTTATTTTTTTCATATTAACAAACAAACCAGCCAACATATGGGCATTTCAAGCAGAAGTAAACATCTAGGAAGGAACAGTATAATTATTTTTTTTCTAGTTCTTATCTTTATAACATGAGAAACAGGATGGTGGGAAGGAAATGTAGAGGAAAAAGGCAGATGACAACTCAAAATAAATTCTACCCTGAATACTAAATAGCTCTATAAAAGCTTAGTTACATACCTGCCTGAGAAGGCTTTTGATGTTGCCAGAGACTATATGCTGGCAAATTAGCTTTTGAACTACTGGGTGAGAACTTCTGTCAAGCTGTGTCAGGAAACTCAAACAGAAGCCCTAAGAAGAAGAATTATTTTGAGGTCAGAAAACGCAAACAGAAGCCCTAAGAAGAACAATGATTTTCAGTGATAACATTAAAAAAAAAAAAAATCATCAGGGAAAAAAAGAGGTGGGGGGAAGGCATAAAAAAATAAAATAAAATTCTGTTTAATACTTCGCTTAGAAGACAGGATTATCCTTTACCCAAACAGTCTTTGTAGTGAATACACACTGGAACAAACCCCAACAAAGGTAATCACCTCATAAAGTGAGCGTGGTATGCTGCTACATGGATTAGATGCTGCAAATTTCAATGCCCTGCAAAGTGTACGGAGACTATAGTGAGGTCTGTGGCCAGTTCCATCCACCAGCTTTGCTTCTGCTTCCTTTCTCACAGATAAATAAAAGCTGCAAAAATAAGAAGTTACATAGTGCTGTTAATGATCAGACCACAGAATCATAGAATGGTTAGGGTTGGAAAGGACTTCAAGACCATTGCTCTAAGGAATGAAATCCACAGTATGAACACTTAAGCTTATCTACAACTGTCACCTTTTATAAGACCTCCAGGTTAGGAAAGCCATGCCAAACTCTGCCATCCATACAGCCAGTGAAGCTAAGCAATAGAGTATTTTAGAACCGTATTTTTGAGAAAGCATCACTGTAAATTCAAAGTATTCTAAACACGTAATAGTTCTTCTGGTTAATGCAGTGAGATAGTACACCTTAAACTAAGGGCAAAAAAGGTAACTTGATAAACACACAAGACTTTAATTGGTATGATCTACAGCAACAAATCATTTCAGTCTCTCAGATGGGAATGAGGACTGCAACAACACTTTTTAACTGGTGCTACCAAGTACTTGTTGAGCAAGTAAACCTCCTCCAAAGTACAGAAACCTTCAGAACAAAGAGGATGGATGACTACCATCTTCTGTTTCCTAGGACTATGCAAACCACTGTGCAGGGAACATTACCGTGTTCCCCAAAACAGGCTAACCACAGAGTACAGTTACATACTTCCTTTTTATGACTTATTACATCAAGGATTTAAAGACATTACAATGAACTTACTTCACAATTCCTTGTACTGTATTTTTGTTCACATTCAAGCCTCTCAAATAATCCATAATAAGAATCTGCAAGTCTCCTTCATGTCTCAATTCTTCCACATAAAGTTCAGTAAACCTGTAAGAATCAAATCAATCCATAACAATTCAACATCTGACCATATTAAAAAAATCATGTTATATATGATTCTTACAGTACATAACATTTAAAATTTCGTAAGCATCAGAAAACTAAAGGTTTTTTGACAAGTCAGACTCAAGAACTAGAGTGATTAAAAAAGGGAAAAAGGTATTACTAATACTTTTGAGTAATGTAACTGAATTATTTTAACTTAGTAGAATGAAAATTAACTATTGGACTGAGTTTTTAAGATTTTAAACAATTTTTAATAGGCATCCAACAGTTACAGCCTAAACACTGGAACAATGACACAGCAGGAGCACTTTTCAAAAAGCAGACTCTCTAATGATCTCTAAGAAATGAACACTTCTAACAAAATTAGAATGGGTAATATCTGATGACTAGCATATCGAGGACTAGCATTTTTAGGTTGGTTTATACTTTTACAAATATCCAGCTCAGCAATGAAATTAGAAAATTTGACAATAAGCAAAGGAAAATCAGCACCAGAACATGTACTCAAGTGAAGTTCTGAGTATCTTTAAATATGTCAACAGTGTGCCTGACATTTAGTACGCTACACTATCAACTCCTAGTTAGTGAACATATTCTCTAAACATTAATTAGTCGACTATATTTGCACTGGGTGTTGAATATGTGTCTGGAGCCCTTCCATACCACACATTACAACTACAAACAATAGCTCAGGACACACCGTAGCAAACCCAAAAGAGCTGAGCAATACCATTAACTTCAGAGGGGTGGACATTTTTGACAAATACATGCAAAAAATGCAAATATAAACTCATTTAAACTTAACAAGTCATGCTGAAGCTGAAGTCTCCATTCTTCTGTATTACACTGACTTTCACTACTAAGCCAGGAGATATAATAGCAATTAAACCTTACTTTACCACTAATAACTACAAACGAGTAGCTACATATACTTTGTGCATCCCTACAGCCCTGCACAGTGTTTATGAATCTGGTAAGGGACTGTGTTTGACTTTTGGTACTCCTGAGGGAAACTGCATCAAATACAAGCAGAAGATCCTTGCCTTCAGGAACAGGTTTTACTGAAGAATGTATATGCAACAACTCCAGTTTCCTGGCTGCAGTTTAAATGCCTGAAGGTCACAGACCAAATATTTTGAATATCACACAAACTTTTTTGCAAGGATCATCAACAGTCCTGAGTTATCAAGAGAAAGGCTCCTAAAGAGACAGAAAGCTCTTGTCTTTATTATCCCCATCAGGAACATAAACTGCTGTAAGTAATATTCCCACACACTGACAGCTTAATTGCAAAGAATGGTCATTCCCCAACCCTTAGTGACACCACTCTACACCATGGCTAGACCATTTGCTTAGGCTCAGCAATTTTACAGAAGTATTTTCCTGATGTTGTTTTATGAAAAACCTTCACCATGATGTGGAAAGCACCTCTCACAGGATGTTAATTTGAGTTTAGACTTACATCCTCAGGCTTCAAAGACGACATTCTTAGCTGGGTCAACTCATAAAGCTAAACTCTGAAAAAGGCAGTGACTAAGTATTTTGTCACAAAATCACTATTTCTTACCTGTTTCTTATTCCTAGAGGAAGACTTCTCTTTCCAACATCTGTAGCTGGATTCATGCATGCAAACAAGCGAAAATCAGGGTCACGAACAAGAGGCTCTGAAGTAAAACAGAAATGAGAGACAATGTTAACGCTCAGCACAGGATATTTATTACATTAAATGAGGTATATTTTATTTAAGCCAGTTTTCTATTACTGCACTACTACATTTTCTTAAAATGCCAGGGTGAAAAGTTTTCAGAGAATGACCCCACATAATTTTATCAGAAGTATCTTTGCATCTTCCCAACACCCACAGTCAAGTGAAACCCCGACCTTCATTTGTGCATAGCAGGATGTTTTAACAATGCAAAACATTTCAAAAAACATAAGCCCTAAACTTGGAACTCCTTTTGCCTCTTTCAGAGCAATGGCCAGTGCTACCCTCTGCCAGGAAGAAAACACAGCCTAGGAAGCTCATACAACATTTGTCTCTATCTGTATCTCCAGAAAATAATATTCAGCAATAGCATTTTTTAGCTTTACCTCTGTTCTGCATCTGGCTAGGAAGGAGTTAACTTTTTTCACAATAGCCCCTGTGGTGCTGTTAAGAACACACCAATGTTTCATTATTGTTGAATTGTGCTGGCACTGCATCAAGGCTTTCTTTTTTCCCCCCTCACTTTGCCTTTCCTCCCCCAGCAACAGGCTAGGAGTGAGCAAAAAGCTGGGAGGGAACACTGTTGAAACAGTTCACCCAAACTGGCCAAAGTCATATTCCCTACCATGTAACAGCATAGCCAGCAATAAGGACTGGAGTAGAGGAAGAAGGAGGTTGTGATTTTTGCCTAACAAGGTGGCTGTCTCTTAGAGATTGGCCAGACTGTGGTCTGCTTGCGGGAGCTGGTTAGGTGACTGCCTTTGTACCACTCATTTCACATGAGTTTTCTTGCTTTTGCTTTTCCTATCCTCTCCCCTCATCCTGCTGGTTGGTGGTGGTGGGGTGGGAGGAGTGAGAGAACAGCTGTAGGGGTGATTAGCTGATGGCTGGGGTCATAGAATCATAGAATAGTTAGGGTTGGAAAGGACCTCAAGATCATCTAGTTCCAACCCCCCTGCCATGGACAGGGACACCTCTCACTAAACCATCCCACCCAAGGCTTCATCTAACCTGGCCTTGAACACCACCAGGGATGGAGCACTCACAACCTCCCTGGGCAACCGATTCCAGTGCCTCACCACCCTAACAGGAAAGAATTTCCTCCTTATATCCAATTTAAACTTCCCCTGTTTAAGTTTTAACCCATTACCCCTTGTCTTGTCACTACAGTCCCTGACAAAGAGTCCCTCCCCAGCATCCCTATAGGCCCCCTTCAGGTACTGGAAGGCTGCTATGAGGTCTCCACGCAGCCTTCTCTTCTCCAGGCTGAACAGCCCCAACTTTCTCAGCCTGTTTTCATATGGGAGTTGCTCCAGTCCCCTGATCATCCTCGTGGCCCTCCTCTGGACTTGTTCCAGCAGTTCCATGTCCCTTTTATATTGAGGACACCAGAACTGCACACAATACTCCAGGTGAGGTCTCACAAGAGCAGAGCAGAGGGGCAGGATCACCTCCTTCGACCTGCTGGTCACACTCCTTTTGATGCAGCCCAGGATACGGTTAGCTTTCTGGGCTGCGAGCGCACACTGCCGGCTCATGTTCAAGCCACATGGACTCAGAAAAAGCAAAATACTTGTATGCTTATTTCTAGCTGGATAGTATAATCACAGGATCAGTGAAAGACAATTGCTACAGTAGCAACTGAACCTCACACCCACCAAAAGCCACCTCAACTTTATTTAAAGAAAAAAAAAGGTTATGCTCCTTGAAGAGTCTTTAGAGACAGCAATGCTTACTGCGGACACTAAAGAGACCTGCTCCTTGTACAGTCTGAAGAGGCAAAAGCTACAATTCCTGCATGCACAAATCTCCTGAGACACAGTGAACTACAACTACCACTTTTTGTGTAACGAACACATGATTCTCTTCAGAACACATTCACTTTAATGGCGAATGTTCTTAAATTATTTTGAGCCATATAGCATAGGGAGTTCAATTAACTGGATAGCAAGACATAGCATAAGCAAGCATGGAAATAGTACCTGTGTCTCCTCTGTCTAGTAACACCAGCGACCCAGATGATCCTTCCAGTAAACCACTCAGGCACTCCAAAGTCTCTGCGGCAGCCAAGTTAATCTCGTCCAATAAAATCCACTCACCCTTTTTTACTGCTTGTGCCAGAGTACCCTGAGAGTAAAATCAATTTGTTAATCACATCACCAGCAATCAAGTGAAGCACCCATATGCTGGAAATACTTGTTTTACAGTCTGTGGGTTGATTACACAAATGGCAATTCAGAACTTTTAGAGCAATAGCAGTTTTACTGCTCTCCCTCAATAAAAGCAATTATTTTCTAAGTCACAAGTCAGTTATCACCATTAACAGTTACCACTTAGAGTGGCTCAGATAGAACTAAGCTCTCTTGATTTCTATGTCACTATGGTGCAGAAGCTTTACTGACATCACTATGAAAATAAAGACAGTTAATCCAAAGAACTCCAAACTAAGACACAAACAATATTACCTTCCTCCGGGAACTTTATCTTATTAATTAAAACTATACTTAAGTCAAAGGTTCTCCAACTATTATACTAATAGTTTTCCAACTATTATAGTAATTTTTTAGAAAGAGAACGATCAACATTTTACACACTTTACATAAAACTTGAAAGCATATATTCAAGACTAACTGGGTGACAAAGAACAAGCATGCATAAACCATCACAGTTTTTCCTAATCACACTCAAATGTCATTAGAATATTATACCATAGGTATGAAACACTTCCAAAACCCAACCTCTAGATAAACAGCACAGATTCTTGATACTAAATCCTTCACAGGAAGCCCTAGGGAGCAACATGCCATCCTGGAGACAGGTCAAGATGTTTTTCTGATCTCATACACTTTAAAAAATATGTTATACTGCTGATATTCTTTTTATCATACCAGTCCTAATTCCTATTTTACAGCATTAAATTATTGTTACAACAAAACATTTTCCCAACAGAATCACAGAATCACAGAATCCCAAGGGTTGGAAGGGACCTAAAAAGATCATCTAGTCCAACCCCCCTGCAAGAGCAGGGTAACCTACAGTACATCACACAGGAACTTGTCCAGGCGGGCCTTGAATATCTCCAGTGTAGGAGACTCCACAACCCCCCTGGGCAACCTGTTCCAGTGCTCTGTCACTCTTACAGTAAAGAAGTTCTTCCTGATGTTAACCCCCATCTAACAGCCGCCAAAGTACCATACTTCATTCCACAGAGTTATCATGGAGCAAGTTTTACGTCACAGCAAGATTCTTGCCAGGAAGTTATTTATATAATCCTGATTGCAAAGTCTTTTAAATGCTTTTCCTTCTTCTTCCTAGCATCAAAATACAAATGTCCAAATACCTCAACAAATGCGAAGAGAAGAGCATTTTCTGTCATTTTCATCTGTTGATGAGCATGATTCAGTTTAAGACCAAATGCTTCCCACTTTTCCTTCAGTAGTGAGCCTGAAAGCAGAACAAATTTAAGCTTGTACCATCAGAACAACAGCACTAAAAAATGTTTATCACCAGTATTTTAATCACATTGTTTCAAGCACAGAGATACAAAAGCAAGCGTGGCAGAGCAACAAAAACATTCAAGTTCTACAGATGACATCTTATGCATTAAAAAAACCCAAATTTGCTGGGGGTTTTGTTTGTTTGTTTGGATTGTTTGTCTGTTTTTTCATTTAGCTGAACACTACTGACATATGGGTACAGATAATTTGCTATTCATTCCAGCATGTCCTAGCTTAGGAACAAATACTTATGCTGCACTTGGTTCCAGCATGGCTGTTACCACTCTCTAATTTCCAGTGATAGCTCAGAAAAATAAATCCAAATTCACAAACCTTATGACAGACAGATTAACAATGAACACTTCAGTATCAGAAAAAACATGCTGCTTATCAGTTATGACATTATTTACTATTGTGCTCATTTCAGTTATTTGCTTAAAGTCACAGCCTGAGGCATATAAATGCAGCAGCATAATGACTTAAATTGATAGCTTTGCAAGTTACAGATTTCAGCTTGTCTTTATTTTAGGATTGTTAATGATTGAAACAATTTCCTACATTTGTGGGAATTTATCTGCATATTCAGAAGAACCTGTTAAAAGAAGAGAGGAGACAAAGTCCATAATTAAGTTCACTTAGCCCATGGTGAATGAAAGCTACAGCTTCCTACAACTTCACGTGTTCAGCAGGTCTAGAACCAGAAATCACACCATGCAAAGCAAAGTATCACTACTGCCTCTGTTCCAAATGTGTTGTCAAGTCTAAAGCAAGAAAATCTGTTGTCTGGAGACAAAATCACAACAAAACAAAAGTAAAGTACTGGGCAATTCAGCATCACTGACAGTGAAACCAAGTCATGACTACTCTAAGAGTTGTTACTTTGGTCTGGTTTGTTGTTATTGTTTTGCTTTGTTTTTAAAAGAGGAAATATTTGTGAGATCTAATAAAGTTCCAGGTCTGAAAGAAAGTATGAATGCACTATGAGGGTGCTGAGGCAGTGGCACAGTTTGCCCAGAGAAGCTGTGGCTGCCCCATCCCTGGCAGCGTTCAAGGCCAGGCTGGATGGGGCTTTGAGTAACCTGGTCTAGTGGAAGATGTCCCTGCCCATGGCAGGATTAGAACTAGATGATTTTTAAGGTGCCTTCCAGCCCAAACCATTCTAGGATTCACGTGGAAGGTTGACACACAAACAAGGAGGACAGTTGACCTACACAGCAAGCAAGTGCTGAGAGGAGATCAGATAACAAGGGCACCACACATCAGGCAAGTCAACATTGACATTGCAAGACGTAACTAACAGCAGTGATGGGTTGGGGGAGTGGAGGGGGAAGCAACCAAAAAAACCCACTAAAACAGAAAAAACCCACTATTCTAACAGCATTTTGAGTGTCTCATTGTAGACGGAGACTGCATTTTTCAAAACCAAGAGAAAGGATGTAATAAAGGCACATTAAAAACAAACAAACAAAAAGCAAACAAAACCCCACAAATTCAGACAAATTCAGCAGCATCTACTCTCTGCAATGGTTAACACTAATGACATGTTTGATCAGTCTGAATTCTCACCAGATGCATTTTCTTTTGCTTCCTTATTAATAGCAGATTTATGAATATGCTGCATTAGTTTTAGCAGATCATGCCAACGTTTCTGCCTGTAGCAGGTCTGAATGTGTCCCAAGAATGTCTGATTTTTCTTCCTAGAGAATGTCTGAGAGAAGAGTTCTTCAAAAGACTCTCGCAGAGGCAGCCAGATCAGCTTGTTATCTACAGGCTTGTAACTGAAGAGAAGCAAAAGAGTCATTACTTATTTGTGACACAGAAAAGGAACTAGCATATGTGAACTAAAAAAAATCCAGTTACTGAAACACCAATACTGTGCATGAAGGAACCCTAGTTTTCCAAGTTTTTTTCTCAAATAATGAAAGAAGTAAAATTCCACATATTTAAATGTGCATTTTGCGTCACTTTTGTACAGACAGGACCACCCTGATTAGTATTTTTACTACTACCGTCCAGTATGTCCAGCGAATATTACAACATATTTATATTGGTTAGCCATTTTTAAAACGACATTGGGTTGTGCTTTTAAATGACTTTATGACATACGGATGTAGACACAGATCAGTGAAACTGCCTCTGCTCTTCGTGAAGGACAACAAGGTGCCTGCATGAAAAATGTTTCTTAAGACATTTACACTCCATGAAACAAACACAACTTTCTGACAACACAGCTACACTTGTGTTAGAAGCTTCTTCTTGTAATGCCAATTGTTAAATTTGAATAGACAACTGTTAATGACTCACCCCCCTAAGAGATCTGCAGTGTCACTTTGTTGGTTCATGTTGACAACCCTCAAACGGTGTCCTTGAAACAAAAATACAAAGCACCATCAACTTGTTGGGTTTCTTTGTTTAAATCATTGTCATGTAAATTACAGTCTTCACACTTGATTTACCTGTAATATGAGCAAGGTACTGAACAGTTGAGGTTTTGCCAGTTCCTGTTTCACCAACCAAAAGCACAGGCTCTCCTTTGGCAACACAAACTGCAAGCTGTTCAATCAATACTGCAGATGGCCGTGTGGCAGCAAAGGTTTGTTTTGCTCTGAAAAAACAAAGGAAACAACTCAAACCCAAGATTTACCGAGGAGCTCATTTGAATTTTTCCTTTATTATTTTTTTAGAGGAGTAGTTGAATTTATGATCTTTAATTAAAATTAAAGGTTTGGAAAAAATTAGTTCCAAGATACTCTAAGATACTTATTTTTCTCAATATGCAACCTAGGGAAAAAAAAAAAAAATTATCAGGATTTACAAAGAACATCCTGCCAGTGGAGTCAGTACCACATACTACAAAAACCTCCCTTCACAAAGATAGAGCCATCAAAATCTTATTATGACAGCTGTGGATCCACACTGCTTTAAAGAAAATCTTGTTCAAAAAAAGCCAAAAATCTCCATGCTTTGGCTGCAAGAGTATGACACAGACAGCCTTAAGGATACACAAGGTAAAACTCAAATCACAAGAACTCATCACATTTTTCATTAGAGGAGAATGTCCAATTTGCCTTCTTTTTTAAAAAAAGGCTGTGACTTGTAATCTGTTCTACCACCAAATATTTTGATTCATATGGACACTACCAGATATTCTACCTTTGTACAGTGAGAGCCTGAATTTGTTTTCTCGTTAGATGCACTCTTCCAACAGAGACTTCTTGTTCCTGTACTAGAATTTCCGGTTTATACAGTTCACAGAAGAACTCCACCTGTGAAGAAAGCATTAACATTTTTAATACTAATGTTGCCTACAACGTCACACTAAGAACACCCGTGCTATACTACCGGTACTACTTTGCAGCAAGATAGTTTTTCATGGTAAGATTTTATATTTTGCAGGATTTACATACTCATCACCTGAAATACTGAAGTACCTCAGAAGTGTTACTGTCTGTACAAACATATTTCCATTTAATAATTTGGTAATGGGTCTACTTATTAGCAGGAGGTCTAACAACCACCTCAAAAAAGCCTGAGTGAATAGTTTGTGTAAACAAGGATATTTTGCTACTGGCAGAAGATACTACATTCCTGTACTGGAATAATATAAAGAACGAAGGACAAACAGAAAAATCCATAGAAGTTTCAGGGATCCATCTGTCCAGCCAGCTGGCATGTTTTTACATCTTTAAAGTAAGAAAAGAGGGAATTTTCTTTGCAATCAAACTTCTACAGTCAGAAATAGCTGACAAAGTAATGATTTAGTTTAACTCAGCCATTTATATCACACACTACTAATGCAGAGAGTTACAAGGCTCTAGAAAGGTACTTGATTTTGGAACCAATGATTACAGAACAAGTACTCAGGAAAATCTCTCCAATCTCTTTGTTTAAGTGATTAGAGTTCACTGTAACCATCAAAGAAAAAACATTCTTTACTACTCTGTGCATCTAGCAGTATCATGTGCTTAAGAACCTATGCTGTTCCAGATGTGTGATCCTTCCTTTGCATGATAAGACCATCTGCAATCTGCTCTGAAACAGAGCCACTGGAACTTCTGGGGCAGGGTGGAAGTGGGGGGGGTGGGGGGGTGGAACCATAACTAAAAAACAAGAAGGAAAACATAGATCCTGGGACAGCAGAGAGCAAAAAACATGTTTGGGACAGGAAAATGGGCATAATTTTTAAGAAAAACAGCAGAACACATTTACACTCATCACTAAAAAAATTGCAACTTATAGAATATTACCAATAAGCACCATGTTAATCATAGCTCAACATACCTTTTTCTTTGAAATGTTTAGTTTACTTCCAATAACATTTGCCATTTTCATTCTGCTCCCCTGGCTGGACAGCATACCTGTGAAACAGTCCAATGCCTGTCAAGGAGAAAACAAACCAACCAGGTTCTTCAGTACAAATTCTGTATGATATAATCTGACAAGCGCCATCTTAATCTACGTGAGTTTGAATCCAATCCAGCCATAGTAAATAAAACTATTTCATTGCCCAAGGATAGAGTCAAACGATGGAGATCAAGATGTTACAAGAACTTTTAAACTCTGTAGTAGCTTTCAGTGAAAGCAAAAACTTTCAATGCCCAGTCACAGAAGTTATTTTTAGATAAACGGACCAAAATGGAGAAGGAAGTAATATTACAAGACCTCACATCTTAAAACCTCTGACTCATGCATACCTGAAAAATTCCAAGCCTGGAATTTAAATTGATGCATAAGGAAGTAGGAAAGAAGCCTCTTATTACAAGAAAAAGGAGAGATTTCAAAATTTTAACTCTCAGTCATATGGAATTCTACTAGGTCAGTTAAAATTATGCTGCAGCATGCTGTTTGTATGACAGGAGTAAGTCTGGATTGGCTTTCAGCACATTACTGCAAACAACCTTCCTGATAGCCATGAAAGCCTCCGATAGATGGATCACAAACATTCTAATTACAGTCCAATTGATCCAGATAAAACTAAAGTCCCATCTCACATTCCCAAATAGAGTATTTTAAGATTTGTGAGGCAATGCTAGAGTTTGCGTAAGCAATTTCTGGATCAAGTCTTACCGCACCTCCTGAAAAATATTCACTGCTGTGGTTGAGGAATTACTGTCAAAGTTGTAAGCAATCCTGCTGCACCAATTCAGTAAGTCTCTAAAAAGAAACATGAAAAGAGTTGGTACAATCAAAGCAAAATGCATAGCTTCTTCTTTCAGGTTCAGCTTAGGTCATAATGTCATCTTCTGGCAATTGTACATTTAGCTGTTGTGTAAGCTGTACACAGGAAGACACATACGTAAATAGGGTGCCAATTCTAAAGAGCAGCTGAGCACATAAAGACCAATAGTGTTGCTTTCAGATACATTGCTTAGAAACAGATAATACATACTCCATTAAACCTTAAATTCATTACACAACTAAAACCAAGAAAAGCAACAAGCTTTTCATCCTGAAAGGCATAAGCCCCCCCTATTTTTTCAAGATACTGATTTCTTACCTCTTGAAAGATTTTGTTGTTGATAAGAAAAAGCAACATGTGATTCTTGAAAAACAACTGCTGTTTTAAAATTGGTGGCACTCTTTTGCTTCACAAACATATTAGGTACTACCCATATATAGTATTTACCCACTAATTCACAAAGCACTACTGGTTACAGAAATTCCATAAGTAGAATTGACATTTTGTATAAGAGGAAGAAATAACTGAACATCAAGCTGCATTTCATCATAAAAAAATCTGAAATTAACAGTACATTGCAGATCTGGTTATTTTCAGCCATCTCCAAGTTAGAATGCTGTGTCTAATATGAAATTATCTAGATAAGTGCATATATACAGTTGCTGAAAATGTTATATAATAGCTATTGTGAGAACGTTATACAGTACATTTCTGTTCTTAACTAGAACTGATATTGCTGTGTTAAAACGAATTGAGAAGTAATCCATATGGCTTGACACCAACTCAGTACTACATATGACAAAACCCACACTTTTTCCTTAAAAAAAAAAAAGTATAGCAAATAAGAAGTTCTAAGTATTTCAGATTGAAATTTTAAGAGACATATTAAGTTTTCCAGTTTTTATGAAATTCCAGTTTAATTATTCAAACTTCTATCACTATTAAAAAAGAAATTCAGAAAATAACAAAGAACCTTTCATTTCTGCATCTAGCTGACTAAATTTCCTCCTAATAAACATGTAAGAAAAGACAACCTTAGAGATAGTTCTCGCCCTTCCAGATTTGGTTTCTTATTTTCTGATCTTGATTCTGGTGAATCTTCTGGTATATGCCTGGAACCAGAAGCACTGTTTTCTCGTGCCTGATACTTGTCTCCCGTAAGATGAATGTAAATGTCTAGCAAGTGATCAGTTACAAGAGCAAGGTTGGGGTATCTCCTTTGAAGAACCTGAGGGTGAACACCAAACGAAAAAATCTTTAGCATGGGAAACATCAAGCCCCCAAAATTTAATAGGATACGTTTCAATAGATACTCAATAGCAAGCTGCACAAAGCCACTGTGTTGGAATCTCTCATCTGAAGAAAATAAAGAGTTATTGTGACTGGTGTAGTATTGATTTGGGTGCCAAAAGTGAATCTTGCCAACTCCATTTAATACATCTGCACAAATGCCAACAGCAAGAACAAAAGGTACATTCAACTGTATCTTAACTCAAATAATGATCATACAGCTTTACAATTAATAACCAAAGTTCTTACCTCCTGTCCTTTCTATGACTGAATTTTTTGAGCATTCACATTATCTATTCACTGTGCTGATAAAGACACATTAAAAGGCTAATTTTTCTTCTGTGATTCCTTTCAGCTCAATTCTCTCCACTAAAGCTTGCTCACCAAAATTACTGCTTCAGAAAATCAGCTTTTCACAGATAAAGAGCAGGAAGACTGGCACTACCCTGCCATACTGACTTTAAAGATTAACCAGAAGGACATGAATCTCTTTTCAAGACAAGCATGGGAGTGTTTTCTACCACTGTCTCTTTTACTACTACAGAATTTTACAATATTTAATTTATTTCTTAAAATATTTCTGTGACTTGAGCTACAAAGTTACAAAAAAAGAACAGAAAGAACCTAGTGGTAAGAAGCACATTTAGCACCAAAGTTTCCTTTTTTCTTAAGGTTTTAACAGCCAAGCTCCACTTCAATATTCATCCTTTCTGGATGTCATTTTCAACATGAGTTCAGCTAGATGGTAACAAAAGATACCAACTACAAATAACATTTTCTATTGACAACTGACTATTTTACATCTTAAAGCTTAGAAATCAGGATTGGAGTAAGCTCATTTTTTTTTAGTTTTCTCCCAGCTTTTAAATCTCTGTGGACTACAAAATGGCAAAGCAATTTGATTCTTAGACCCATTCAAAGCGGAACTGTGTTTGCCAAGGCAAGCTTCAGGAGTCTTTGTCCAATTCAATTCAAAGGATAAATCTGAAATTATAAGGGTGTATTGTGGTACTTGGAGATGAAAATAATGATCAAATTTATTACTGGGAACATTTACTACTCTTAACTGAAACAGTTATCCACATGTTACAATAGAGCAACACACACCATACCTCCTTGAGCTCTCCTTTGCTCATGTTATCCAAATGTATTTTGGTCCAGTATTTGTCCAAAAGAGCAGCATGGCTGCTTTGCTGCCTGTACCAACCTCCGCCACAACTGAATATCCTAAATCAAAACAACATGAAGAAACACACCATACTGTGGAACTCCGCATTTTCAGAGCATTCCTGTGCAAAGAATGCGTTACATACCTCTGCTACAGCATAACACGCGTGCATAGATCATGCAGTGTTTGCCACTGCAAGGTCATTTACCCTGCCATGCGTACCTCTGCTTTTCAAATAATTTGTTCTTTTATCACACTGTTTTTCCCCTTGCAGTGCAACATCTCCCCAGGGATACTTGCAGAAAGATGACTGACAATAAGTTAAGTCTATCAGAAGAATCATACAGAATCCTTTGTTAGGAGAAGAGTAATGCCTTGTTAGGAGAGGAGCCTGACAGAATTGGCCTTGGGAATTATCTTGCACAGATTCTAAAGGATCTGTACTCTACTGCAGATGCAGGAAAAGCACCTCCAGTCTCTGCTCCCTCCACAGTGTTTCCCAATTATTTTTTTTAATTGTTTATGCTCAGAGTCCTTTCCATCATTTTTTGGCCATTCTTTTTTTGTTTTCCTGCACAAATAACTATGCAGCCATGTGTTATACCCACTGTGGAAGTAGCCTTGCACATGCAAAACATGAGATACTAGGTTGTAGTTTTGTTTTTTGACATGGGTTTGGGGTTGTTGGTTTTTTGTTTTTTTTTTTTTTTTTTGGGGGGGGGGGGGTGTTTGATTCATTAGTGTTTGGTTTGTTTTTTTCTAAATAACATTCCACAGCTGTAAACTGCAACAGATTTATTTAAAGTCCCCAGTGGAAACTATAATTTGCTGCTATAAAAACTGCTCACCAATGCGCTGGTTTTGGCTGGGATAGAGTTAATTTTCTTCATAGCAGCTCGTACGGGGCTATGTTTTGGATTTGTGCTGGACAATGTTGATAATACAGAGATGTTTTCCTTACTGCTTAGCCCTGCTTACAGAGTCAAGGCCTTTTCTGCTCCTCACACCAGCCTAACCAGTGAGTAGCCTGGCAGTGTACAAGAGGCTGGGAGGTTATACAGCCAGGACATCTGATCCCAGCTGACCCAAGGTATATCTCGTACCATATGGTGCCATGCTCAGTATACAAAGCTGGGGAAAGAAGGAAAGTGAGGGAAGGACATTTGGAGTGATAGCGTTTGTCTTTCCAAGGAATGTGTGTGATAGAGCCCTGCCTTCCTGGAGATGGCAGAACACCTGCCTGCCCATGGGAAGTAGTAAGCAAATTCCTTGTTTTTCTTTATCTGTTAAATTGTCTTTATGTCAACCCATGAGTTTTCTCACTTTTACTCTTCTGATTCTCTCCCCCATTCCACCGGGGAGGAGTGAATGAGCAGCTGTGTGGGGCTCAGTTGCCAGCTGCGGTTAAACCATAACAACCAAATATACAGAAGAAAAACTAGGAGATGAGGAAACCAAAAGAAAGCTGAATCCAAAAAGACTCAATCCCAGAAAAAGAAAAAAAAAAAAAAAAATCGATCAGATAAATCAAAGAACAAATTTATGGAAGGAAGACAAAAGCAGGAAAACTTGTTACAGGCTTTGAAGTACAAACCATGTGAAAACTATGTAACCATTCCCCTTCCAGATATCCTAACCTTTAATCTTGATACAATATGACATTTTGACATCAGAGGCATAGGCCCCTACTACAGTGAAACCATCAGGGAGAATACCTTAAATCTTTTTCTGTTTAGAAAACAGAATTAAAAAAATATCTTCCAAGGAATACATGTATACAGCTTTTCACGGAGGTAAAGGACGTAGACGGAAAAAGGAAAAAACCCAACTCAAAACACAACCAAACCCCCCAAAACTAATCATTCAGTAGTCAAGACTACCAACTACCCCAAGATCAGCAAAACTAAGAAATATTTTACATAGGTAAAAATGCTGTTAAAACCAGCAAGCCAAGACAACTTGTAAATATCAATCATATAGCCTTCTTCACACAGTTATTCCCAAGAGTGGCATTTTGTTTAGGTGATGGGTTGGTTTTGCAGGGTTTCCCCCTGAAAGTTTCATGTAAGGCTGCTCTAAAGTGAAAAAATTTCCCTTCACAATTTCTATGGCCTCTATTCCTTGTTAAAGGAAATTGCTAAAAATACTCTTGCCCAAGTACCTCTCAGTTCCTGTCTTTGATTTAAAAAGAGGATATCCATACTCTTAACCTCATTTAATTTTAAAAGCCTACCTCCTGGTTGCAAAAAACTGGAATCCCGATGCTACTTTTAAACAGTCACCACGACCAGGAATCAGCAATTCTTTTTTTTCCAAAAGAGGAATCAGCACAGAGATCTGGAGAAGAAAAGAAAATAGATAAAACAATTTTTTTTTTGTCAGACTGGAACAGACAGCACACCCATCCACGCTCGTTTCACACTTGAGCTGCTAGAACATTTCTGCTGAGCACCACTACGTTGTCAGCAACTACTGTTCTCACAGATTGCACTTCCAAGTGATGCTAACAAGAATGGCAAAGTTCCTGGCAATTTTAACTAGCAGTGGAAGTCACAAGTGTAATGTTTACCTATCCTCATTGAATCATAGAATCGTTTGGGCTGGAGGGGACCTTAAAGATCAACTAGTTCCAATCCCCACGGACAGGGACACCTTCCACTACATCAAGTGGCCCAAAGCCTCATGCATCTTTCTTCCGTATCCAAATTTAATGATGAGAATGGAAATGACAGGCTTTACACTGCAAGTCTAGATCAAAACTATTTATTTTGAATTGTCAAATAAATTATTAAACACTTCTGTTTCAGAATCCCTATTTTCTTTATCTGCCAGAACAAAGATAACCTGCATCTCAAAGATGTCATTCTCAATCATCAAAACTTTTCAGTGTATACCCTGCTACCCCCAGGAGAATTTTGTATCTAAACAATCTATCCTTCCATGCAGAAGGACAGTAATAATGGTGGAAGGAAAAATGGGAGTTAAGACCACAGTGATCCCTCAGCACAGAGGGAGGCAAGCACGTAGGCTGTGATATGGAGAAAGAAGACTGGATGCATGCAGGGATGACCTGAAGAAAGGGGGAGATGAATGCAGGATGCTACTCAGGGTATGCTTATGATGAGTGCAATGAGCTGAGTCCATGAAAGCAAAGAAGTGCATGACCCTCTGGCAGTGAAAAACTGTCTACTGTATACAAGCAGTATTTCTTGGCTTTCTTATAAATTCCCTGTATTTCAGAAGCCTAAAACCCAATAAACAAGCTGTCAGGTTATTTAGCCACACAAAGGATGTTTTACAGAACAGATATGAAAGAAAACAACTATCTGCAGAATGTCCAGCAGGGCTATACAGCAAAATATCTCTATGACATTGTTCTTGCAGAACACATGCTTGCAGCGGCCATTACTTGAAAAGGGAAGGATGACTGTCTAAGCTTGTCATTCCAGAGCTGTACACAGGAAATCTATTAAAACTTATCCTGCTTAATGTAACAACACATTTTTAATATCCAAGCCAGAGGTGAGAAATGCATAATAAAAAAAAAATAATAAGGCAAAACAAAAAAACCTCCCACATAACAAAACACTAAAAAAGCCACAACTTATTAACAGAACCACTCTAATACAGTGACAATATTCTGTGGTGTTTTGTGCCACATTTGTTTTCAAATATTAAAACATAATTCAAAAGGCACATAGCTCACTATCAGTGTCAACTCAATCTTCATAGTGAAATTTGGCATCAGTGGCAGTGCCATGACTACTCTAAAACAATGACAAAAACTAATGCAGTGTGCTAATGTGTGAATGCAGACAGACAGGTTAATTCTTTCTAATCCCTTTTAAAGGTGCAGTATTTTCAGCACGTAGCTGCAAAACTCGGGGTGATTAGACCCCAAAATCTGCTCGTATGACCCTTAAGACCAGTACCTTACAACAAACATGAACCTACATACCACATCCAGAGGAGCATAATCAATGTCCTCCAGAAGTATCCAATGACCTTTGGTAGCAGCTTGTGTCAAGGTTCCAGGCTGCCATACAAACTCCCCTGGTACATCTGTACAGCGATACATGCCAAGGAGCGTCTATGATGAAAACAATCAGTAAATTAGAGACCTGCTCATGGCATCTTTTAAAAACTCAGAGTGAAAACTTACAAAAATGACTGAATTTGGTATGTAACACTTACTTGGCCTCCACTTTACTAAAAATCCATCTGGTAATCAGAGCACAGCATTACACATTTTTAATTGTGGAAAAAACCAAAAGCTTCACCCCTCCACAACTACAATAATCTAACTGAAACACAGCAATTAAAATGATCCAGGTAATTGATAGTGAATTTACAAGAGCCGTGCCACCATAACTACCAACAGTGCAACAAACAAAGCTTTATTGCACTGAACTTTACTTTACATTTTTGAGAAATCTGTCACTAAGCTAGCAAGAGGAATTTTAAAGCAAGTTACTCAGATACAAAAATCAGTCAAGTTTTGTTTCTCCGTTAAGTTCTAACCTCCACATTTGAGTATTCCTTAAATAATTAAGTTAATGCTTTCACTGCTATGTATTTTGTACCTTGAATTTTATCACTTTTTCTTAATATGAAAAAATACTCTTGTAGAGAACAGTTGTGAGATGGTGAAATCAGATGTTCTACACAAGAAGGTGTTTATGCATGTTAATAAAAATCTTCAGATGACACTACTGGAAGGTACTAACCACTTTAGAAAACTAAATTGAGCCAAACAACAGAAATCAATTCTAGCTCAAAAGTTACATATGCAAAACCAGAATAATGTGAAATTATCTTCACCTCCAGTTTTACTTCTACAGGTAGAGCTAAAATACCATTATGGAATGCAAGTGTCCTCAACATCACAGGACCTTACTTCATTTCAGCTTTCCCACAAAAAAACTGGAATCAGATTAAACTAAGATTAGCTCACTTGAACTGAAATAGAAGTGTCTATACAAGCCTTTGGCACCAGATTGAGTAATTTTAGAATCCTTCCCGACACAAATCACTTTTTTTTAATAATATATATATATAAATAAAAAATAGGGCTCTTCCACATGGAAAAACTCTGATAAAACAACCTGAATGAAACAGATACAGCAAAATTATGCACAGAATTTTAAGCCTACTGAAGCTTAACTGTGACTGTTCTTCATATTTATTTATTCTCAACAATAGTAAGAACAACAACTCCAGCATTGGGGTTGTGGGGTCTTTGGGCAAAAAGTTAAATGTTATCTTCTTAGAAAAGTAAGTCCATGCTTTAAGTAAAGATTATATCTGACCATCCACTTTATCAGTTACCTTACTATCAGTTTGATCCCCAAGCTGGACTTTCAAAATATGAGGAGGCTTTGCTCTTCCTGTGACAGCTGCTAAGTATTCTATTAAAGAAGTTTTGCCACATCCTATTGGTCCTTCTAATAGAACAGGAGTCTGATATGCTACAGCAATAGCAAGGCTTTGAAGATTCGTGAAGGCAGATTCAACCAAAACAAAACGGCTGGTGATACTTTCCTGTTCAAACATAAAATTTGAGTTACCACACTAAAATTGTTAACTTTTTTTTTTTTGCAGGCTGTACAACACAGAACGATTAGGAAAAGTGAGTATGACAACTTGAAAATTTTGGCCTTCAGATCTATCAACACATATCAAATAAAAGAAAGGATTCTAAAGCGATATTTAATGACAGATATTAAAATAGATTTAATCAAAAACCTTTTATAGGTGAAATACTTTATTAAGTATATGTACAATTTGTTCCCAAAGGGAGTTCATACTAAGTTGTCAGTACAGACATAGTAACTATTCAATCATAACACATGTCAATCAAACACAATTTGCAATAAGTGAAATAAAGTCATCAGAACGGATCCAAATGACAGGACAAATCAAACAGCAGTTAGAATCAGATGATGTGAGCATGAATATTAACTGTTATATTTACTTCTTTCTGCACAGGCAGATCAAACTCAGAACATGAAAAAAGAAGAGTTAAATTCAGTAACATCTTTATTTTTTTCAAAATGCAATGAACGTAATTTATTGAATGGCAATTAATCAGTGTTACAGATACTCTCCAAATATTGTGACTCTTCTACAGTCACCTATATACCAGCATATGGCAAAAAATTAGTGCTTTCCTGCCAAAATGCCCAGAGAAAGAAAAGCAAGAGTATATAGTACACCAAAAAAGCCATTCTGAATTTAAGTTTGGTCTTTTCAGCTACAGTTTCATGTACTTCTCTGGTAACAATGCTAGTTCTTAAGAGTACCTGCTTTCCCTCACATTTTGATCCTACTTCTTCATCAGACCTTCTCAGCTATAATAGAAACCTCTCCAGCATAACCTGAACTACAGTGTATACCAGATCAGTGAAATACCTGTGGGGTTATTAAAAAAACCAAAAGCATGCTTTTGGAAGTTCTCTTCTCCCTTATAGAGAAAGAGTATCCTTTCACAGCAATGCAGTTTATAGTATGGCCTAGGTTCAGCACAGCTACAGCAGCAATGACTCTGGCACAGGAATAAGAATCTCATTAAAGAGCTCTACAGTTTCCCCTGCTGCAGTGAAGTTCAAACTGCACCCTAAATCCTATAAAAAAGCTAGAATACAGCAAAATCAACTGCAGAAGTTTGGGGGAGGGTAGAAGGAGGAATTTGGGAAGAAATTTCTCTTTCCTTATTTCTGCTGTTACTGAAATTCTGGACATAAGAAGTCTTCATTCATTTCTTTGTAGATCAGTGACACAAAATTAAACAGAAATGCACAGCTAAAATTGCACCTAAATGAGAAAACCAGTAAAGAATACTGGCTGCAGCTACAAAAAAACCCTAAACAGTTCAAGATGAACAGCATCTCAAGAGAAAAAAGGTTAAATTTTCTTTGCTCAAAAATACTGTTTGCTCCTAAAACTGTAAGGCACTACATTCTGCATTACACTTCACTCAGGTGGAGAAAGTAAGCTCTTACTTCCTTTCCCCTTTTTCTGCCTTCTCAATGAGAAAGTAGCAGCCTTGCTTCAGAGAAGAACTGAGAATATGTCTGGAGAAGGGCTGTCTGTATAGTACAAAAACTTACTTCCTGCAGGTAAAAGCAACTGTATCAGATCCTGGCTTTACTCAGCTATCGAATATCACCTTAACTTGAATTGGAGATACTATGTAAGGCTGAATAATCTTTTGTAGTATGTTTGCAATAACTATTACATGAAGATAAAGTTAACACCACTACTATGTCTTCAACGCTTCATTCCACTGCAGAGCTTCTTTGCAGTGTCTACATTATGCAATGCTAGCTTACAGCACACATCAGGAAAGCTAAAGATACACACATTACCTGTAATATCTCAATACCATTTAAGCAGGGCAAAAGTCAGGTCACTGAATTTAGGGATTCTTAACAGAAAATAAATAAATAAATAAAAAAGGTACACACTTAAGCCTGGGTTACATACCTGCTCTTCAGAAATACGCTGCAGTCTCGGCAGCACAATACCACATACAGCTACTACATTCGCAGAGAGGTCACCCGACACTATATGTCCTTGTGTGTATTGCTGTTCTTTCTCCTTTTGCCAAAATGAGGAGTCTGGATTGGCCAAAACAAGGGCTTGTTCCACATTCTCCAGCTGAGATTCTTCTAGAAGCCTGTGAAATCCATATTTATTAATTCGACTGAAAGCCATAAACAAAACCAAATAGTGTTCAAGACGTTAAAAGGTCTTACCTTAATCTGAAATGTATCAACTCCTCGGGACTGAATATCTTCTTCAGGAAAGATAATTTATGCTCATCATTCATGCATGTAACCAGAGCAAGACAGTTTGAAGTATACCTAAAAATTATATTTAGAACAAAACATGTCAAAACATAGTCTTAAGAAATCTAGTTTGACAACTGGCAATCGCAAAATAAAATATCAAGTTTGGAAAAATATGCAGAAAACTTTCTTTGTAGAAATTATTTTGGTGAACATTCTTTAAGATTAAAGAAATGGAACTGAGAAAAGCCATTCTATCATGGCATCCTTTATCATTTATACACTGACTAGCTAAGCTGTCTCTGAAGGACTGAATGATCAATAGAAATACAGTAAAGGAGAGCATTTTCCCAAGTAAATGGAGGTTAACATATCAGACAATGAAAATGAAGTTTTCTTTGCCTGATTTTTTTATTCTCCTCCTACCACTTCCTTTCAAAATTGCTTTCTATTCCATACTATTTCTAAAGTAACCCTAACACAATGACTTCAAGACTCAGTGCCAAAAGAAGCCGACGACTCCCGCTGTAGTTGTGTCGCAACAAAAGAACATTTAATACAAATCATAAGAATTTCATTATCATAGCACTGGTTTTACCTTCCAAGAAAAGAGCTTTCAATGAGCTTGGTGTGGCGGTGGGAGCTGTCAGAAGAAGGTTGGTTCAGGACAAAATTTAAAAATCCACTGATCCACTTACTTAAGAGTATTAGCTGAACACCACATAAACCCATTCCAGTCTATGAATTAGAAATTCTATTTCTTTTTCTAAGACTATCTAAATGTATGTCACCCTGAAGAGCCTCATAAATGGCTGATGGATTTCACAACACTTTAGTTCCTGCCCTTCCTAAATTATACACGTTATTTCAAAATTGTGTTACAAACATGATTCTGAATTTATGTTGGTTTTTTTTTTTTTTTAATGAAGACTATTAGAGACATTTTCTTAAATACATATAAGGCTCTATCAATGCTACCACTCACATAAATAAGGTAGATCATGTGACTGGGTTGAAGCCCTGCAAGCAGACACTTAATATAAAACATCTGATCAAAACAACACACAAAGTCTGCAACAATGCCAATGGGAAAGCTTCGCTTAAATAAACCAAGCTTTACAGTACCCACAACATCTATGTACACGCAATAGAAAAAAAAAACAACTTGCTGGTAATGTATCAATGCAAAATAGCATTATATACTATTGTAACGTAAATTGAAGTGACAGTGGATTTAATCTCTACTTTTTTCTTGGATAACATTCTAGAATGCATGCAGTATACCCAAAGGCTTACAGTAGAGGTGAAGTGATAAATTCACCAACTCCCATTGAGTAAGCTGAAGTTACCTGAAAAGATTCTCCACACCACAGCTTTAAGCATGACTAAGAGCCAGCCCAAGTTTCACCCTGTGACAGATCGCTACATCAGGTAAGAAGCACATGTACAGATACCAGCAGTACAGATTTTTCTGGTATTATTTGAAGATTTTTCTACTTGCGTTTGAACATTGCTAAAGACAATCTAAGATACAGATACATCTTTTCAATGGAAAAGATCTGGGGGTATTAACTTACCAACGGACTAAAGTGTCATGACTCCTTAGGAGTGGAATACATACACTCCAGTCCCACAGTTCCCGGAAAACAGATTGCTCCTTCTGTAAAAATCTATAGGCTGCCTCCATGAGGTCCCGTAACTTCATTCGTCTGCGCCCATATCGGACTGTGTTTGCATCCGAGCTCTCCAGGAAAAGCCTTTGGAAAACTGGTGATGTAGTTTTAAAATACCTTAAAGCAAATCTTTAGAAAAAAGAGAGAGATAAAAAGATGGAACACAGACATCTAAGCCAGAAGAAAGGAAAATAACCACTAATAAAAGTGTCAGAAGTCCCAAGACTGTCACTGACAGCATACTGAGAACTAAGGCCTATGTTTGACTTTGTCTGCACTTGGACAGACAACTACTTCAGCAATCAGCTGACAATGTACTTTACCTTATAAAAAAATCGTTACTTAATTATCAAGGGGAAAGTGTCCTGCCTTTGTTGAAATCACTTTGCTCTTGTTTTCTGAAAAAGTAATACTGATTCCTTCTTATGTAAATTTGTATTCTACTGGCTCACAGGTCTAATTTTACATGCAGAAATTTTGGTTGTGAACAATTTTCACCTATTTTGCTCTTCTTTTGATTATTAAGACAAAAATCACGTTAGATCTTACAACACAAGTTAATCTAAATAAGCTGTTTTTAAGACTTGTGTTTTCTAAATAATTCTTTTAATTCAAAACACATTTGTCATGTGAGACAATCCAAATTGTATCACCACCTCTCTTCACCAGTGAATACTGACAGGCACATGCTCCTTATGTTCAAACACTGCACAAAGGGACACTACATTACTCACGGCAAAACATCAGGGTGGTCAGCAATCAGCTTGCTCATTGCTACACACAGCCTTTCATGTTGATCATGGTTGATCTGGCCACCAGCTTTAATGGCTTCTGCATTTCTTTCCAACAAATCCAACAAGATAGGCCGAACTTGACGGCCTATCAATAGAGTACATTCTTTATCCAACAATAACTGAGCTAAAGCATCAAGGATGAATTGCCGATCCTGCTGAGTCCAAACCTAGGGGAATGGAAGGTAAGAACAGGTTAAAGGGGCAATGATTTTGACTTTTAACTTCAGAACTATTCATGCTGGATTCACAGTGAATTTTACAGACCAAATCTTTCAGAAATTAGAAGGGAGCCCAAAATTCCCAGTGGAAGTACTCACTTGATAAAGCTCTCCATAATGAAAAAATGGGGAAACAGAATGAGTAACATGCAGAATGACACACTAAATAAGAATTACAATAAAGACCAAAATTCCTAAACTGTATTTTACAGCTACGAGATAAAGTGAACTACTTGAAGAAAAAAATGGGGAAAATATTATAACAACTAATGTATCTCTGTTAACAGAATTCCCATGGTCTCAGCAGTTCAGTCTCACAAGAGCCACAAAACCTTTAAAAATTTGAGGTTTTAAAAAAGTGAGTTGTATCATGTTCACCATCTCTTTTTGAAAGATCAATCATGATCACAGCTTTATTTCTGTATTTCTGATAGCAACCAGAGAGAGAAATGCTCTTGACAACAAGCAGCATGCATCTACAGTTTGAAGTTGAGATTTTTTCCCTACTTTTATATAAAATTGGTCCTTTAGTGCAAAACAAAATATTGTACTTTAGAATAGATGGAAAACATTCGCATCTCCTAGGAAAACAAATTAAAAAAAAGACCAAACACAACCCCCCCACACAAAACCACTCCCTCACACCCCCCCAGCCTTCCTAAATCTGTTGCTGAAGAACAACAACCCATTTCTTGTATCTTATGCTTAAATTTCTCTGGGTTTTGAGCTCACATTTTTATCCAAGCATCAGTTGGATCACTTTGTGATATTTAGCATACAAAGGAATATAAATAATTTTGATTTGTATTGGGATTATGAATTTGCACCATGTTGGTTTTGCTCTTCACTTTGATGCTCCACTCTCCTCCCCCTTGCCAAGTGAACCCTTATCCTACCAAGAAGATTTTGCCTTTCTCAGCAAGGTGGTAAATAAATGCAGCTAAGCAAGGCAGCTTTCCAAACAAACCAAGCACTTGCTAAACTGCTACAGAAACATTCTATGATTCAGGCAGTCTTTCATTTCAGCAACACCTGCAGCCCATTTCTGCTTCACCTAGACTTTTGTTACTTTTGCTCCTGGGCCTGCAGATGGAACAGTTTCGTTGTTATAAGATAAACAGACTGCAGAGGTACTACACACTGCCTTTCAAATGATGACCTTCTCAGGTTATACCACTGTCAACATCCTTCTAGAATACATGTGTGCTTGCTCAAGTTCCTAGGCATCCATTCCCTAACAGCACGTAAGAAATAAGGGAAACTGCAGCCCACGCACTACAAACATTGAAACCATCCCATTAATTGCAAGCAGTTTCTTACATGATTTGTGTTTATTTTTACCAAACACGACATGAGTTTACCTTCCTCTCACATGCCAGAGCAGCATCAAAAATAATTTTTTAAAAGGAGCTGAAGGTCTGCATTCATCACAGAGCAAGCAAGATACTGTTCATTACAGGGGATCAGATTTTCAGTAGCAACATGAATGACAGGCTGCTGAAAGGCAGCATGGTTCAAAAGAACTGGAGACAAACTCCACTGACAAATATATGAAGTATATATTTGAAATCAGTTACATCTCTGGCTACCCAAACAAGGCACAACCAGGGTGCTTAATTTATTAACTAGAGCTTTCAACTTCAAATAAACAGTTAAAAATAAAATAGTAAATAAATAATGTGGCTCAGTAAAATTCTGTAGTTACATGACTACTGTACAACAATTGCATTCCCCATTATCAATTTTGAAAGAGTGAGAGATTTTTAATCAGTGTGCATAGTACCCTTAGGACATATAAAACTGTTCAAAAATCACAGTGGCAACATTCTCATACTACAAAGGAACCGTCTGTTGGGTTTCTAAGCCTTTCAGAGTCTAAATTAAAAATTCCGTGGAAAAGAATACTGTCAAAGGGTTTGTTAACTAAAGGTGGCTCTGTGAAATACCCAGCTTCCTCATTCAATAGCAAATGACATCTAATCTGAAAGTATTTAATTCTAGTGTTCTAATCTAGGATGGTAAATCCATAACCACAGATCCAAACTGCCACTTTAAGAAAGCACCACAAAAGAATGTCCCTCCAAATACAGAATACGTACACACTGTGTGTTAATAATGAAAGAGACATTAAAGACAAGCACAGCTAGGAGTGAGACCTGGAGTTAAACACGATCCCAGCTGCTCCTCTAGCAGCACGTTGCATCTCATTCCCAGCCTGCACAGTACATCTATGCAGGGCTCACAAGATGTAGAAGAACCAGCTTAATCCAAACACCAAGATTACTAAGAAAGAGAAAGGGTCATGGCAAGGAACAAGACGGGACCAGGTGAACACCTCGTTTCTGACAGTGGCCCAGAGGTGCTTCCACAGAACCTTACACCATACAGAGATTTAACAGTGGGACACTTCCAAAGAGTGGGAGGGCATAAGGGCTGCATGTAGGAAATCTGTCTTCCCCTCCAACACAAGAACACATGTTCTTGGCTCCACTGCATCACACAACAGGTCTACAGTTATGCGACTGTGCAGCAATCGATTTGGCAAGATGATCCAAGTTAATCCTTCTTCCAGTCTTCCACTGTGTGAGAAAGTTGAGCAGATTTTCCACATCAGCACACTCACTGGGGTCAGGATAAAAGTGACAGAAAGGTGTGGCCTGGCCTTGGGAACAGGCAAAAAGAAAACAGAGTAGGACTGCTCTTTTTGGTGGCTGTTGGCTCAGTAAGATAAAGCAAAACATGAGCCTGACCTCTCCCTGTAACCCATATATTTCAAGGAAAAAAAAAATCTATTAAAAAGGCAGGGGGGTATGCAGACTCACAAGAACAAAATAGCTTCAACTACCGCCAAAGCAAGGTAGGGCTTCCTACTCATCCTCAACACATTGCATTTGATAGAGTTGGACAGACTGTTCCCTCAAGAACAGTGGTAACATTCTCTCTTTGTATCAGTGTATTTATTAACATACCATTTTCCCAAGAATCACAGCTCTTCAAAAATTAGGCACTGAAAGATGAGAATACACTCCAAGATGAAACAAAAGTACAATATACCTTCCCTTATTTACAATGCTACATGATGTAAAGCCTAATTAATCTTTCAAATAAAAAGCAGATGTCACATTTTAGGAAAATAAATCACAGTCTGTCTTAGTTGCCAGGATGTCAGGACATTTTTCTTGCAGCCAGTGAGAAGGTGGGTGAATTTGGGAAAGCTAGGTCACCTCTTTCTTCCTGCATTTATTAAAGGCACCTCTAAACATCAAATGCTAAGACTGAAGGGCTATAAATAAGAAATTGGAGTTATTATTAAAACAGTTTTTGAATTTTCTCTGCTGCACAGGAAAATGAAAAGGGAAATGAAGGCTGCCAAGCTAAAACACCAACAGAACAGGAGATCCAGAATGGCGTGCACAACATCTCCAATTTACTTAAGATGGTTCCACAGATAAAACAGTAAATATCCAAAAGGGTTGGGGATTTTTAGTTTATATCTTTCCATATATGCATGGTGGCAGATGTGAAGGGCAGAAATAAACAAGGTTGCTCTAAAGTTCCATTCCTACTAGCATTTTAACCCTCACATTAATGAACTTCTCTACTGAAACTGCACCATCACAGGGAGCCAAAATGAATGCATTTGCACAAAATCTGCATTTGGAATTCTATGCAAGAAAAAGTTCTGATACAATCAGATCTCTGGCAACACACAGAACCAAAAGCACATTCCAGCAGTTCGGAATTCTGCACTGATATTGCTTATACAGTTTTCTTAATTTTTATATATATATATATTTATTTTTTTTTTAAAAAAGGTAGGAAAGTAAAGACTAGTTTAGAGAGCTTTTCATCCCATTTCCCTCATTACGAACACAGAAATTTGCTCAATTGTTGCGGAGTTAACAGTATACAAATACTCTACACTGAAACGGCTCTATTCTTTTTCCAGACTGAAGCATAGGGAAAAAGATCTTCCACCTCCTCATGAATGGTGCCTTACTATGAATCTCAAAAGACTGTTCCTTACTTAGCACTTGCGGGCAAATTCCATTCCATTCTCAGATGCTGAAGTCACCAGTTAAAGAACAGCTGAAGCTAAACAGCACAGAGTTTTCTAGATTTCCAGAATCTAGAACATAGGTACTTACACAAAGCAACTGGTAGGAAATCAGGAAATGATGACTGGAACCAGTTGCTGGTTAGCGGCAAGATAAGCCTAGCATACCTGTAGCTTCCAAGCTCGGAAACAGCAATGCCCTTTTCAAAAGAATATGTCACTGTTCTTTGATGTGCTGTTCCAGACCCCATATATATAATCACTTTTCAATAACTTATCAAGACTTTTAAACCTTGAGTATATCTCAAAACAGTCACCAGAAGCGAAAGGGCACACTTTCTTTCCCAGTTTCAGGTCGCAGTGACTCACTTCTGGTTCACCACTCCATCTGTCTGCTACACATATATTTGCATCACCCCCAGATCTATTTCTCAGCTGTTTCATTACCTTGAATACCAGTTCTTCATCACTGCCTCCCACCAATTAGCATCAACTCTCCAACACAGGGATATATATTCATGTAAATTTTACTTTGGTCCTATGATTTGTAGTGACAGAAGGAAAAAGCTATCTGTCTACCAACAGAGAACCTTGACTACCCATACAAAAGGCTTCCCTAACCATAACTAAGCAGTAGTAATTCAGACAATAGTCTGTAAAAAATATGATGACCTAGACTTTTCATCTTCAAATAACTGAGCCATTTCCTAGACAAAGAGAAATACAGATTTTGATCCCCAAAGTGAGTATATACAGCTTAAGGGATTCAAAAGCTCTATCATGAAAAGTATTCATAATGTAACATTTGACGTGCTGATATTCTATTATTACGTGTCTTCCAGTGTTTCAGAGACAGAAACGAGCTAGGCTCAACTCTCCTAGAAAGCAGGCATGCTTTTCACATTTAGGGTAGCCAAAGCATTAAAACAGTGAAAACACGAACACATTCCCAGCATCACTGTGATGAAGAAAAGGAAGCAAAACCTAGAAAATCCAGCCCCCTGTCTTCTTAATCCACAGGCTGTTTTAATGCAAATAGCAGCAAGGTAACATGCTGCAGTTATAGGACTACATGCTGCCCCGGTGCTCGTTAACATACCATATCTCATTAGCATGCTTTCAGAGTCACCTTAAGACATTGGAGATGTTAACTGCGGGGCAAAACGCCTGCTCGGGAGGTGGGACAGACGCGGCCCCGGGGGCAGAAAACCTGCCTCACAGGGCTGCGCTCCCACAACCCTGGAAGGGGCCGGCAAGGGAAGAAACCGCAACAAGCACACACGGAAAGTAAGAGAGAGAAAGAGGGGAGCGAGCGGCGAGCTGCTCCCGCGGAACCGCCCCGCCGGCTGCCCAAGGGCGTGAGGGGTCTCCGGGTGGAACTCACAGAGCTGCCGGGAGGAGACGGCGGCGCGGCGGGGCACGGGTGCGTCCCCTTCCCTCCTCAGCGGCCCCTGTGAGACCCGCCCGCGGGGGGAGGCGGGCGCCCGCTCACCTGTTTCGCCAGGAACCTGCTCAGCTCCGCACTGCTCTTCTCGTTCCTGCGCGCCAGCAGCTGCAGCGGCCCCGCCAGGCAGAACCGCAGGTCCGCCGCCATCCTCCTGCTGCCGCTGCCGCCGCCGCTTGGGCGCGGGCAGAGCTGAGGGGAGCAGCCGCCGGCAGCACGTGGGGCGCGGAGCAGACACGCAACTCAGCACCAGCTTCCGCTTCGCCGGCGCTGCCGTCACCCACCCGCGACGTCACAGCCTCTCACGTGACGGACCCCTCGCCCGCTACACTACAACTCCCAGCATGCGCCGCTCAGAGCGGCACACAGCCGCCGGGACGGCTGGCGCCCGGTGCATGCCGGGAGATGTAGTCTCTCAGCACCGGCTACTCCACAGGAGGCAGCCCGTCCGGGAGCGGAGCGAGTCTCTCCCGCTTTCTCACGGTGTTGGGCATCCTCGTCCTGCCCTATTCCCTGCTTCCTAGAGAGTGACCTTCGCCGCTACCGCCGGGCTTGCCGATAGAAGACCGACTCAAGGGTCGCGGACCACAGTGCTCACCCTGAAGCCCTTTAGGTCACGGCAGGCGTCAGAGCCCTGAGCGAGGCCGGACGGTGACTAACCCACACAGGCGGTTCGGGCTCGGGAGGACGAAGGCTGGCATTACGCTAGCATTTATTTCCACGTCACTGCCCCCGAGTCCTCTCGCCGGCCGCAGCCAGTTCACGAAGCCGCAGCGCGGCTCTGAGGCACTAACGATGTTTCCAGCCGGGTTAGACAGCAGACTCCCCGAGAGCAGAAGCCGGACTTAAACCTCGGGTTCTCCGGGGGAGCCATCGGAGCTGCCTCACGCCCGTCCCGCCAAGGCAGCGGGGCGCGGCTGCCTTTGCCCAGCTCCTGGTCACCAGGTGAACCAGCGCGTCCGTGCCACAGGCTCCTGGTGCCGCGCCGCTCCCCTCTCCGCAGCATTGACAGGAGGGCTCGGCGGCCGCGGCGCGGGGCTGCGTGACCAGCACGGTGCCCTCCGGGCCGGGGTCAGCGCGGCTTCCCGCGCTCCGCGCTGAGGGAAGGGCCCGGCCGCACGGGGAGCCCGGCAGGGAAGGGGGCGGGGCGATGGCGGGGAATGGGGGCGCGGCTGCCTCGCGCTGCTCCCTTTGGCGCCAAGCGCTCCGGGCCGGGGGGCGGGGCTTGGCTGACGTCGTGGCCGGGGACGCGCTGTGCGTCTGCAGGGGTTGGTTGTGGCTGGCGGGAGCTCCGCCCCCTCGGCGCCCGGCCTGCGGGACCAGTGGCGGCGGCGGCGGCGAGCTCTGGGGAGCCGTGGGCCGGAGGTGGTGATGCGTGGCTGACCGGTGGGTGAGGGTCTTGCGCCGTGGCCGCTTGCCGAGTGGGACCGTTCCCCCCTCTCCCTTTCAGTCCCTTCTCCGTCGGCCTGGCCGGGGGCTCCGCGCCGCCTTGCCCTGCGCGGGTGCCATTCCCCTCTCCCATTACCCCTGCGCCGATCGCGCCGCTCGGTTCGGCTCGGTTTGGTCCATCCCGGCCTTGGCCGCCCCGGCTCTCACGGCACCCTGCCGGCCTCTCGCTTCCCCGGGAGCAGCCTGCCCGCTCCGGGCCGCCCGTGCGGGGCGGCTGGGCCGCTATCAGCCGCTCTCGCGCCCTGAGCCCCGGAGGTCCTGGGCGCTTCCGCCGTGACAGGAATTGGGGCTGGCGGGAGCCCCTTCCCGCCCGTGCAGGGCGGGTGAGGCCTGGGGAGTGGGCAAGGGCCGCTGCTGCATGTGGGCAGGCGGTGTTGCAGTCCGGCACCGGGCAGTTGCTCCCCGCGCCCCGGCACCTGAGTTTCTCCCTTGCTTCTCTTCCCCACGCAGAGGGTCCCTTAATGTGGCAGGTAGCTGCGCTCCCTTCAGAGGAGCTTGTGTGTCAGTGCCACAAGCGTGTGTGCTGGTAAAGTCCTTTTGTAATAGCTGTTGTGGAAGATACTGTACGTCCTGTGACCAAGCATTGCTATATACTGTGGCAGGCAAAATGTCACTTGCCTGCTAGTGCTCATTACTGGTTTGGCTGGTGGTGTCAGACTTGGAAATTTGCTCTTAAATGGTCAGCAGAGAAGACACCAGAATTATCAAATCAGAGTGTTTTAGCTGGTTAAGTTATGCCTTCATATAACCTATCCACACAATGTAATGCTTGTTTTCACACCAAAAATTTCTTTGTAGATCTTTGGTACATATGAATAACATATACAGCTGAAGATCTTCTTTATAATTAATACAGGATAATTTCTTACTTTTCTTGATAGAGCTTTCTGTTACCTTGATGTAAGGGTTTTCTCATTCTAGTGTTGGATTTTTGTTGAACAGCAAGTGCCACTGGTAGCTCAGGCATAACTTACTTCAGGATGCTTCTGTTTTACAATGTTCTGAAAGCATTACTTAATCTGTTGTCTTTCTTCTGATATTTTACTTGTAGATGGGGAAGCCATAGGAAGTTTGTATCATGGCAACAGATGAGGATGGACTGGGACTGTATGATACCCACTATGGTGGTAAGATGTATTACTTTGTGTTCTGTTTTGCAGTGAAATAACACATTCAGTTTTGTGAAAATAAATAGGCCCCAAAATAACTTGGAAAACAAAACGGGAACAATTGAAGCTGGGACAAATACTGATGAGTTTTAACTGTAATTAAATGGCTATAGTGCACAATCTCATAGTAAGAGAGACTATATCCCTTTAGTAAGTTTGGATTCTAAAACATAACTGTGTACTTTGGATTTCTGGTATGGTTTCAGGGGGTGTCTGGAACTGGTTTCTCCCCTGTATTTTACAGTGTATAGTTTAACCTTCACTGTCTGTTAGTGAAGTATTTGAATGGTTCAGAGAATTGTTCCTTTGCTATGTGTAAGAGCAAATGTGATAGCATCTGGTATACAACCAACAATCAAGGTACTCTAGCTTGAGTGTCAACTCTGCAGTTGATCTGACACGTTATTGGTGAGATTCCTAGCCTCATAAGGGCTGTGGATATTGGTATTGTTCTTGGTAGAGGTTCACACAGAGGAAACAAGAGTGATAAGAGGCATTAGAAAGAGACATGAAGAGAGATTGAGGAGATTTAGGTTAAAGTATGTTTAAAGAACCAGGTAGTGTGGGAATAGACAGCAATACTAAAGCAAATTCTTTGAATTACAGTACAGACTGTTATAATACTTTCTGTTTAGTGAGAAAGGTTTCTTTCAGTGGTAGTGGCCTTATCATAGTAATTCTTTTATTTTGGTTTCTGAGTTGTAAACTTTAGTATTCAGTGTGTTCTAGAAAACAGTTTGAAATTTAGATCAAGTTGACTTAGTTTATAAATTTAAAATTTATTTGTATTTAAAAGACATAATTTGTTTTATGCAGAGTTCTTGTATTTAGGAATTGATTTTACAAGACTGTCTTTGCTCCCTGGTGACTAAAGATCTTTTCTCCAAAGTAGCAGTAGCTTCCTGGCTAAAATTCCCCTGTGCTTTACTAGTCAGTTCTACTACTTTTACTACTCTCTACTGGTCTAGGATCACAGCTATACTTAGGTTGTGGGAGAATCAGAGGTTTGAGTTTACTAAATGTTTAACTTGGCTTTTTTTTGTTTGTTTGTGTTTTGTTTGTTTTTTTTGTGGGGTTTTTTTTGTTGTTGTTGTTTGTTTGTTTGTTTGTTTTTTGTTTTTTTCTTTAGCTGAAGCTTCCCCCTTCAAGGAAGGTGATGAGAGCTCAGTTGATATTTATGATGGCTTGGACAACAGTCTGACAGTTCCTGGTAGGTTGATTATATCCTGCTGCTTGGAGTGTTACAGAGTCTCTGTGCTTCTTAGGCTGGTTTCAAGTAAAACAACAGTTAGCTTGAAGTTTACTTTTAACTAGTTTAATACACGCTTCGGTAAGTTGCTTGTTTAAATTCAAGACATGTTGCAATCTGTGTAAATACATCTACAACAAATGTATTAGCTGAATGAGTATAAGATGGTTTTCATGTGGTAATGGCTATTTTAAGACCTAGGGCGTAGTAAAGGGGTGCAGAGAGACCTTAGTTATTCTATCTGTGCCTTGATGTAGGACATTTTTACCTTGAAAAAAGCAGCTTTATTTTCTGGTTTTTAAATAGCTTCAGGATCAGCACCAACAGTCACTGATCACTAAATCCCCAATGAGACCTCCAGAAAATACTTTCCATGTGATACAGTCCATTCAGTAGATCCTTTTAACTTGGTCTTACTTTCTTGATAATTTCACGTGCTGATGTAAATTAATTTCCTCATTTAACTTCTTTGAAGATAAGAAAGGAATGGACCCAGCACATGTTCTTTCTTAGGAGTCTCAGTGTACTGTTTAATGAAATGCTGTTTCTAATATTTAAACAAGTGTCTCTCTATTGACCATACTCCTGTAAGGCCGTTGAATTTTTATGGAAGTAGTGTACTATATCCTGATATAATACGTAATATATCCTAGGCATGAAGCATCGATATATCTTTTACTCACTTTCTATTCTGTATTTGTTGCAGCATGTAAGAGTATTCTCTAAGTCCCTGTTTCACGTGCTGAGATGCATTGTTCAGTAATGTTATTCCTTTTTGCATTTTTTGCAGCACAGTTAAATATTTTATATAGTCTAGTTCTGAGGAATCTTGTTTTTGAAATTTTAAAAGAGGGTTGGTAAGTTTTTTGCTCTATACAGATAAGACATTATTTGTATGTTATCTTTATTGTTTTAATAATACTTTTTGCATTATGGTGTTGTCCAGAGGATTGAAGCAGAGCTTTGATAGCTAAGTTCATTTATTTAGTTGCAAATTAATCTGTGTTTCAGAGATGTCATAAGTCAGGTCCTGTCAGTGAAGCGTATTTGGTGAGCAGAGCACACAGGCTGATTTGAGGAAAAAGCACTATTATCTAAATAGTTGGGTTGTTTGTGTGTTGGGCTGATATTTGATTGGTTTGTGGTTTGTTTGGTTGGTTTTGTGTTTGGTTGGTTTTTTCTTCTTTCACTTCTTTGGACTAAAGCTAGGGAGTTTATATTTGTAAGGGAATATAAAGCAGCAGAGAATATTTACTCAACGTAAGGAGCATGGTATTCAACCGCGTACCAGCTGTACAGTAACTCCATTTGATTCTGATCAACTGATCCATGTTTGTCAATCCATGTAGATCATTGACATCTGAGTATTCTTTTTCTCAATCATTTTTTTCAAATGTCAGTGTTTACAAGGTAAAGTCTGCCTAAAAGCTGAATAAACTGTGGGGTGCACATGTCCTAACTTTCTGCTGTCTATTGGCTTTGCATTGCAGAACCTCAAATCACTGCTAAGGTGTAGCCCTTCTTTCTTTGTAAATCAGATAGATTTACTGTGAGCTAGCTCTCCTTTGACTTAAACCAACTTGCTAGTCGTAAAACGCACCCGTCTTTGTTGTTAGGTGTCCTGCATATCTCTTAATGGAAATATAATGTTTTCAGTTGGCCTCTAATTTTCATCATTACCTTTTATATTGATATAAATTGGATCAAGTGTTTCCAATAAACCTACATAAATGTTGAAATTCAAGATAGAAATGTCTTCAGATAGGTTGTATTTTGTCACTGAGGAAAACACGTAACCTTTTTTCTTGATGTAGTCGATTTTCTTTCTACAGACAATTCTGCTCCAGATTCTACACCAGCTGGAAACAGCTTAAATTTATTTGATGAGATATTAATTGAAGAAGGGACTGCAAAGGAGGCATCCTACAACGAGGTATGCTTAATGTGACAAATCAATTACGGTATTTTGGAGGTTTTTTGTTCTAAATTTTTTTGTGTAAGGTGCCAAAAATGTTGTCAGTATGCTCACTTTATTGGAAAAATAGGGAAACTGCTCTTAAATAAGTAAAACCAAAAGTATGCTAATAAACTGTTACATCCACAAGTTTATCAGAATAAGTGAATCTCTCACTCTGTGACATATTCTGTTCTCATTTCGCTGTCCTTGGCATATGGTTCATGTATCAGCTACCTTATGGGAAACCGTAATTTCCTTCTAGTTAGATATCTGTTCAGACATCTGATACAAAGTTTGTCTTGAAATTTCTCCCAACAAATTTTGCCAGACTAAAGCAGATAGGTCATAGATTAACCTTATCTGTCATTAAATCTTGTGCTTGAGACTGAAGACTGAAGACAGCCATGCACTATATAACTGCTTCTAGTAAGTCAGCACAACACTTGCTCATTGCATCACCTCATCAATTACTCATAGCATCACCTATCCTAGTCCATAAGACACATCTCACCTAATTTGAGCTTTGGAGTAAAAGGGACAGACACCCACAGGTATAATGCTCTATAGAAAAAGCAGGAGCAAAACTTCCTAGCGTCTATTAAGTGGTTAAATTGTCACCTTGAAAGTTTGAAAGTAGTTGACTATCAAGTATGACAATAAGGAAGTTGTCAATTCTTCTGTGAAAGTTTTCTTGCAATGTACAATGAAAGTTTCATGCCAAATGTATTTAATACAATTTTGTGATTACAACAGGAGTATGTCCTTTGCAGTCTTTTTTTGCAGTCCAGGCTTGTTTGTAGTAATTTTGTTTTTTTTTTTTTTTAACTTATCTGTTTTGTATTACATAAAATCTGACCACCAAGTCCCTATCTGTAGGGCTCTTAGAACTCCTGCTCCTCGATAATTGTGTCTTTAATTTCACAATAATACGGCTTCCTGTTACTCTCTAGGCCATTACTGTTGGGCAAGCACACATAGATTTCCTCTTATCTGAATATTTGTGATGTTTTAGAGACTTGTGTAATTGTTAAGAGTGTATTGAATCTTCTTCTTTTAATATGGCTTTAATATGTTACTTTTGAAAAAAAAAAAAAAAAAAAACAACCCAAACAAGGCACCAAACAAAAACCTTTGTAATATACATTACTGTGTTAACTAACTAAATCTAGATGAGTAACTTTTCTGTGTAATTAAATCCACTTCTGTGCTCTGAACTCTTCTCTCTTTGACAGTTGCTGGTAGAATATGGAAAATGTCAGCAGCAAATTAAAGAGCTGATGAAAAAATTTAAGGAAATACAGGCACAGGTACTGTAGTTCAAAAGGCAACATTGTCAAGATTTATGTAAAGCAAACTGAATATTGCTTTGAGAGTTAGTTTCATATGCTTTCCAGAATTGATCTATCGTATGCATAGTTTGTAAAGCACCTCTCTGTAGGTGCTAAGAGCTTGTTCTGCCTGAGATAGTTGCTAAGGTAGTCTACTGACAAAATCAGTAGGTAAATTCAGTTGTTTCATGATGTTGCATGCGGTAACGTTTAGTTCCTTAAAAGCTATCTTTTTATCTCCTTAATTAGAAAACAAGTATGTCAAATGAATATTTATCAGAAAGGTATCCAGTTCTCTTGTTTGTTTGTTTTTTTAAAGTAGGTCTTTAACACACTAGGGAGAGGGTTGCAAAGGTACCTGAGCAATTAGAAAGCAAAAGGTACTTGAGTTATTAGAACTTGAAGAGCATGTCTGTGTTGCTTTAAGCATAGTGCTCTTTTGATGAGGCTGAACTGATCTTCAACTTGAGCTAGTATCCTCATGCTGTATCATTCTATGTAGGTAGATTGTCCTGGGCAATTGTGCAACGTGCTCTACTGTGTATTGCTGACAAGTCCCAAAGGTTCTGTGCATCGCAGTGGGAAGCCGTTTCTGCCCTGTGTCACTTCCGTATTGTTTTCTGCAAAACTTGTCTGCCTTTCTGAGCAGGCTTTGCTGAGGACAGTTATTAAGAGAAGGGGCGATCTCTCTAGGATTGACATGTAGGGTTCTAGAATGTCATATCTGGAAACTTTAGAATGATAGAGCACCCAAAGTTGGTTTTGATACCTTGAAACAACTACAGTTATCCTCTTTCTTTGAAAGTGCTTAAAAGCTACGTCTTTCATTTAACACACTGACCATAAAAGCAATAAAGTGAATAAAAGAATGACACAAAGGGGCAGATTATAAATTTTTAGCTCTATGGTTACTTGGTTTATGGCATATTTCCATTTCAGTAAATTGTATGCTTAAAACATCTTAAACAATTACTAGGAACACAAACAAAAGCATAAAATAAATTCTGACTTAATTCTAATTTCTTCAGAAAATTTTCTGTAAATTCTACTGCCAGTTGGCATATGATGGGACTTTTTCTAATGGTTGTCTTGCACTGATTTTCACTACGTGTTTGGATACCCAATCTAATTTTTTGGTTTTGGTTTTGTTTTTTTTTTTTTAATCTCTCTCCCTTCTCCCTCTTGCTCTCTTCTTTGTATCTATTTAAAATAGAACATCATTCTACAGAATGAAAATCAAGCTCTCAAGAAGAATATTTCAGCACTTATTAAAACAGCAAGAGTGGAAATTAACCGTAAGGATGAAGAAATCAATAATCTCCATCAAAGGTACAAGTAGACAGTGGAACTGAAAAAGTACTTTTTTTCTTTTTTTTTTCTAACCGTGTTTATATGCTTGTAAGAAATTTCTGTGTGTATTTTAAGTAAAACTAATAAAGAAAAAGGTTGCTTAGTAAATAATTATTAGTACTGGTATAGTCAAAGGAATAGGTAAGTATCTTCCTTGCTTGATGGGGTCTTTTGGTTTCTAATGAAAAAAAAAAAAGAGGAATCCAGAGAGTGACCATTGCCTGAATTCCGTTTTGTTTCATTTAGTCACCCATTCCATTCCTGGTTATCTAACCATGTTCCGTATTTCAAAGAATTAATCTTACACAGTTCAGCTTCAAAACTAGGCTGTTTTATGGTCTCAGACATGAATTCCATGGAACTTTTCAGACACTAAATGAAATTAATAAAGATACTATATAATGTTTTCAATGCAAGAGATGAAAGCCCTGTCTCCAGTAGTGGGGGATAGCAGCTACAGAATTCTTGGGAATTTCTGTGTGCTACTAATCTTACTGCAGGGAGTTGAACATATTTAAGTATGGATGGGAGAATAGCTGAGTGTAAGGTTTCTGAACAATTTGAAACCGGAGCAGGGGTCAAAGACTCAGCACCCCTAACTTATCACAAGGTCACCTGCTTGTCAGTTTTGTGACATCAGACACATATTTGGTTTGTGTTTCAGTTTGACCATGTGATATGCACCAATAGGTGTCATACAGAAGGTTCATTTAACGTTACTGTGCTAAAGTCTAAATGCACATTAACTAGGGGGGTGTTTTGTTTTGTTTTCCAAAATACAAGAAACTGACAAATATGGTCTGATGAAGGTCAAGAGGTTTTAAGGTGTAATTCTTTCAGTTGACTGGCTTTGACACAATAGCCATCATGTCACACCTTTGAGTGTAGTATTCTGGACTTTAAATTAAATTGAAAAATAATTCCTTGTTTTGTATACTCAACCTCACGAAAGAGTTTACAAACTCCATTTCAATACCTTCTGATGGTGATGAAAATTTATGAGCAAGTTATTTGATCTAGGTTGTTTGGAGGCATCCATCATGAAAATCATGGGGAAAGTGGCACTTTGAGGTCTTAGAATCATGCTGTGTCTGTTGCATGGTCTATAATAGATTAGTTCATTTTAAGCAAACTGTCAATCTGTAAAAACTGTTTTTGAGGGGAATTGTTAGTGCTTATCTCAACCCCCCCCCCAAAAAAAAAAACCAAACAAAACAAACAAACAAACAAAAAAAAAAACAACCAAAAAACACACCAAAACCCCCCCAAAAAACCAAACCCCAAGCCAAACTAAAAATATCAAAGAACCCACATGGATACAATTACATTCATCACACATGTATTCATATTTCATAACCGGCCTAAAGCACAGCAAAATCTTATCAGTATAATTCAAAATTAAACTGAAGTATAGGAAAGGGGTTTGGATTGCAACAGCTGCAGCATTGTTTTAGTTCAACATTCACTTCACATCACACTGTCACATTTTTGGAGTAGAGCCAGTTGTATAAGCTGATTGTTCCATATTTTAATGTGCTTTGTCAGCCCATAGGAAGTGTTCAGTTTTATAAAGCAAAACCAACCCCATTTTGTATTTGAGATAAACACAGAATTATTATGCACTTAAACTGATTCCTTAAACTGGACCAAATCAATATAAAATGTCAGTCCAAAATCAAATGTCTGCATGTAGTAGTAACTTCCTCCTTGACTCTAAAAAGGAGGCATGCGTCTGGTGGTTTGCTGCCATCATTTGTTGATGTTACTTTTACTCTTCTTTCCCTAGATTAGACACAATCATTCTTTTTTTAAATAGCGGAGAGTATTTAAGAAGGTTGTCATTGTCCCTAATCATGTGATTTTAATGAAGTGTTTTGTTAAATATGGCAGAAAATGTCTGGATTTTTTTGCTGCTCGTTTGTTTTTTTTCTAGGGAGGTAACTTTTGAGTTCTGTTAGTTATGAGTAAGACGGGCTACGTATGCCCTTTGATATTTTTTTTTTTTTTTGTGAGGCCGCATGATGTTCATCTCATAATACAGACAACTGGAAGTCTAGTTCTGAAGGAGAAGCACTCCATATATACTGAGATACCCTCCTGAAGAACTCTGCAGTGATAATACTCATACATGTCTACAGAGCTATGATGGATTATTGCAATTTACTACTTGTTTTCTGTATCATGCAGCCAGTTGCAAGCATGGTAGCTTTTTTGCTCACTGGGTGGATTAAGCACAGTTACATTATACTAATTTTTTGCTTCCCAGTTCACCAACCAGTAAGCTATTGAATTGCTTGCTCTTCATTTTTTTTTTTTTTTTTTTTTCTCCCCCCCTTTAATCACTAAAGACCAACTTTTTTCCTAAGGCAAGGCTCTTTTTATGGCTGGGCAATGAAATACTAAGTTGAATTAGTGAAATTGTTAATTACAGGCAGTACAGTGTTTTTCCACAGATCTTGGTTTTTCTTCAAATGAATTTCATTTGCAAAATATGTATAGAAATTATATTTTTTTCTTGTGTGCTAATGGAAATTATTAAACTTCTATTTTTATTCAACTTTTTTTTCACTCTGAAGATGGAAGAAAGCATAAAATAATTTAGATATGTGTGTTCATTGCAATTTGGCTTTAGTTACATTTAAATGAATATAAAAGTAACATAACTTTTTTTCTTTTGATAAACAGGCTATCAGAATTTCCCAATCATCGTGGTTTCACCAGGACATACCTTTCAGGATCAACTAGTGGGAGGTGCTCAGAGATGTGTAAAACTAAAGATTCCAAATTCAGATCTTCTGATTTAGGTGACAGTGTAAAGATGGAGCACAGAATGAAAAACGACTGTTCAAAAGATACACACCACAGTTACTCATCTCATAATACGGAAAATGGGAAGTCTAGCTCTGAGAAAAGAAGCACTCCATATTTACTGAGATACCCTCCTGAAGAACTCTGCAATGATGGGACTCATGTAAGTCTCCCGAGCTATGACCATAGTTCCAACAAGGATAACAGAAAGGAAAAAAAAGAAATTAAAAGTAATGAACAGTACAGTAGGGGAAATATCAACAAGTACAAAAGAGAAGTACATCAGAGCACCAGAAACAATGGTGACAGTGAAGACGGGAATTTTGATCCTCAGCAAAAGCCGAAAACTCTTTCAGAGAAGGCTAGTAAAAATGAGTTGCAACAAAAAAGTCAGAATGTAAAACTCAAATGCAATCCAAGCGTAGAAAGAAGAGTAGAAAGGGGTGTTTCTTCCTGGGAGAAACAAACTACTGATAAAGACAGGTTTCAAACAAGAGGTGAATTGTATGTTGATGAGAGATCACAAAATGTATTAAGAAAGGATATTAAAACACATGATAAAGATGAAAAAAATGCTGGCCAAAAAAATAAACCAAATGAAAAGCTACAAGAGCAGCCAAGGAGGTCTGGTAGAGGAAGTAGTCCACATTCAAAGAATGAACATTCCAAGAACCTTCATGAATCACGAAAATGTCGCATGGAGGAGTCTAGAAAAGGAAGAGACATAGACTGCAAGAGAGACAGGGGAACAAATGATCATACTTCTCGAGAAGGAAGGACTTCACCTTCTAATTCCAGCAGCAGAGAGCATAAATACGCACGCTTGAAGGAAAACAGTAGTAGATACGAATGGGAAACAGCACATTCCAAATCAGAAAGACACAGAACTGAAGAAAAAAGGAAAAGAGAAAAAGAGGATGAAAATAAACATTTTAGAAATGAAAGAAAAGTTACAAAAGAGATAACCCACCAGTCTTTACAAGAATCCAAGAAGGGTACAGATGTTACAAAAAGTGAGAGAAACAAGTCTTACAAGCCAGAAGAAACATCCAGAGTAGCAGATAGCTTAAAAGACCATAAAGTTCCCAAAACTAAAGATGATCACACTGGGTCAAAAAGTAAAGACTTAAAACTTAGCTTTATGGAAAAACTAAATTTAACTCTTTCTCCTGCTAAGAAACAATGTGTCTCTCCAACTGATGGAATTAAAACACCTTCCCAGAAGGCCGCTCATGAGGGAAGTACGGAGCTCATGCTGCAGGCAGAACTGTTAGATTCTGCTCATGTTGTTAACTGTGGTCCCACAGAGCAAAGTAATTCAACACTGCAAGTTCTGGACAGTGCAGCTCAAAGCAGTGTGGAGCCAGCAATGCCTGTTCCTGTCAATTCTGAAAATGAAGCCTTAAAAGTAGCAGCAACAGACCCAGCACAGTCTGAAGAATTGCCAGCAGTGGCAAGTAGTAAACTGAACTTAGAAACCTTACCAGAAGCAGAAGTGGTTCTGGTACAGCCCCAAGCCTTACCAAGAGCAGCAGAGGTACTGGTTCCTGATGAGATTCAGGCTGAAACATTGGCAGAAGCAGCAGAAGCTTGTGATCTGGTTGAATCAGAAGCCTTGGCAGCAGCAGTGGCAGTGACAGATCTGAATCACCCTGAATCTTTGCCCCAAGAGGTGTCTGGCAGCATGGCAGAGCCTGAAAACTGGTCTGTGACAGTGGGTGTGATGCAGAATGATAATGCACCACCAGCAGCAGAAGTGGCACAACCTGAAGCTGCCAATGAAAGTACGGGAGCCCTTCCAGAGTCAGCAGCAGAGAAAAAAGAAGATCAAATGTGTCTAGTTGCTGACGTAGAAAGCTCAGCAGACCAATGTGGCTCTCAAAACCTTGTCTTGGATAACTCTGAAGCCAAAATTTCTGATGACCTGGAGTCCTGTGATGTCACGGGTGATATTGGCGAAGCAAAACCAGACTCTTTAATGGAAGCAGTGAAGGACAATGACCACTTGGCTGCAGAAAATGCTGAGTGTCCTACTGATGAAAAGGGTATTTGCGAAATTGATAAGAGTGCATCTCAGTCACTTGACAGAACTATGTTAACTAATAAGGATGAGCCATTGGTTGACCAGAATGCTTGTGATATGGAGCCAGACCTCACTGAAATCAGTCCTGCAGCATCTTCTGTTAGTGGAGAGATGTATCCTAGAACTAAGGAGAGAGAAACTAACCCAGTTCCTCTTGATGATGACAGCTCAATACTGAGCATCGATCTTAATCACTTGAGGCATATTCCGAAGGCAATCAGCCCACTGAACAGTCCAATGCGCCCTTTGGCTAAAGCACTTAAGATGGAAAGTCCCTGCAAAGGTCTTGTGAAGAGTTATAACAAAGGTAGTATATATGTATATTCCAGTTTCTTTTCTCATAAAGTCTTAGAAGATCTGTTCATGGAAAGCAGAAATGGCTTTTAACTGCTTTCTCAAAAATGCAAATTGGTTTTTAAGCTGTGTAAGTCTCAATGGTCCTTTGTATTTGTAGTGGAACCATTGAACAGTGTAGTCAAGATCATAACCAACTGACCATTAGTGCTTTAAAAGTCAGCGTTTGTCACTACTGCCAGATGAGAGGTTGAAATAAGAGTATGTGTACTAACTTCTAAAAAAATACATATAGGTTTCTTAATTGTGGTTAGTTCTGAGTATAATCTGCTTAGATTTTTCTCTGAAATTGTAGAGGCAAAAGTTACTTAGGATATATTCTTTATTTCTGAGAAAGCTGGAGAGAGTACCTGAGAATTTCTAGGAATGTCAGCTGAGAAGGCTTTGTTCTCTACGTTCATTTCAAAGTGAATTTTTGTAGGTATTTTATAATTGTGAGTCAGTGGTAAAAAAAGAACAAATGGAACATTAGGATTTATCATTAATGAAGTAAAAGCCTACTCCTAAACAAGATGTCAGGGAGATAAAATATGTTAAGAGCACTCACAGGAAGAGAAGAGAGATGACTCAAAAGTTTAAATCTGTTACTTGTGTGAATTTAACTTCCTGTATTGTCCTGCTGCAACTAATAAAAAGATTTCTTGGAAGTTAGATTTCCTACTAGAAGAGGAATGGTAGAGTGGCATTTAAATCCTTTTTATGTTTTGGAGTATAATCCTGATGTCTTTTTCAAAGTCTTAGTGTGGTTTACTCTGGTATTCTCTCTTGTGCTTGAGACAGCTACTCTCTCAAATGTGAATTCCTTTAGCAGTTTGTATGTCATTCCTGCAGTAGTTTCTGTTCTTTGGAATATTTGAAGGAATATGAGACCTTTGGGATCTGAGTAGGAGAGCATCAAGTAAAAGTATTTTTTCAATTTTGTACTGTATCTCTGAGTTACTTGTTAGAGTTCCTGTCCAGAACTTGCTGCTGGATTCCAAAGCAGTGATTTTTTCAGCTCTGATATTTCAGCTTTGAAGTTAGATGCCTAGCTTTCTTTGTAATTTGACTGAAGATATGCATGTCAAATGTTCTGCATCTGTTAAATTGACAGGAGGCTATGGTTTCTCTTTGCGTTGAAATTCAGTACTTGCCATTTTACTGTTCTGCAGGACAGGGGTATATATATTAATGCTGTATTTTTGACCATTTTTATTTTATGCTTTAGTTTGTCAAAATATTTAAGTAATTAGTTTGAGAAAGTATTGATCTTTGTAAAACTGAAATGGAGGCGGTGATGAGTATGTTTTCTGCTCTTGTACAGTCTGTATAAACACTTTCAAATGTTGCTTTAAAGTGTTAATCACAAGTTCATTGTTTATGGAGATCAATTTAGATACGATCTTTTATGAGAGTAAGTGTTTGTTAGAGGTCATTAAGCCGTCTGATCTCTGTGTGATTGAACATAAGAGTGTTTTATTAACTAGAGTGCAGGGCAAGCCTAAAATTAACTGCAGATCTCGTTAATCAATACACATGTGCTTCAGTGGCATTTTTGTACAATGGAAATGAGCTTGGCTTTTCATCTTTTGTAACATGCTGCTTCATAGCCAACTGTAACTGCTTATTATTCTTAACAAAATAGCATTTGCTTTGAATTTTAAATAATGATTAATACATATTTAATGATATCTCCAAAATATAAAACATTTAATAAACTTATTTATGAGGCAGAGTAAGGCATGCTACATTTGGCAGAACTTTAGCCTTTCCTCTCACTTAATTTTATTCCTGTCATTCAGGGACCTGAACTTTTTTGGCTTTCCCCAAAATTTCTAAGAAAAAAAGGTTTTTATGCCATTGTGCTCAGTTAGAGTGCTGGTAATCTTAAATTCATCAGACCCAGAAGTTTGTCGTGTGTGTAGTGCCAAGTACTCTTTTTTTGTTTAGTTTGTCAGCTTATTGAAAGATTTGAAGAGTCTTTTTGTCAACCTGGAAGAGACAGTTGAATGCAGTGTTAGCAGGTCATTTGTTCTTCTGATCTTGGTTTTGTTGTGAAACTGTTAAAAGCGAAGCCACCCGTTGTATGTAAGTGGTAGTCCATAAGTTATAATTCAGCTTGTGCAGTGTTCAGAAAGCTCAAAACTGGTGGAAACTGCTAGATTTTTCTGTCTTCAATGGCTGTATTTGTGAGGGAGAACACATGTTCTTTGGTGAAATGTTGAGGTCTCATTTGACCTTTGAAGCACAGAAAAAATATTTAAACCAGCAGTTGCTGAAGCAAACCACACAGACTTGTTATAGCTCAAACTTCCTGTGTTGTCGTTGGCAGTTTCAAACAGTTTTGAGCGGTCACTTTACAGAAGAGACAAGGATTTTCTGAAACTATCTGTTTATAATTGCGTTCTTTGTGGTGATTAGGAAACTCTTTTCTTTTTATAGATTTAATTCCTGAAAGTGCAGTTGTTGTCTGTCCCTCAAAGAATTTGTCAAAGGAGGTAAACAAAGAAAATCAAAAGCCAGTTAGCATGTCTGATGAACACTGTGAGATGGAGTCCCAGATGAGTATCTCTTCAGATGAAATAGAAGAAGGAGAAATCATAAGTAGCGATGAAGAAGAAGAAAAAGCTAAACCAGAAAGAGGCTCTGAAAATACAAAAAAGTCAAGACCAAAAGCTTCTCCTGAGACACGGAACTTGACCAGCAGTCCACAAAATCAAAAGAGCAAAGCTGTGCGTTGCAATGAAGATAATGGAAAATTTGTTTCTGTGAAAGTAAGTACAAAGAAGAACACAGAGAAGCATAAAAATCAGACTTTCAGATCTTCAAAAGATATGAAGAAAAATAAAACTGTGAGCATTGCTTGTCTTGAAAAAATAGTACATGTTATTGTTGAACCTTCAAATATACAAGAAATCATGCAGATGTTAAGAGCTATCCGAAAACAGATGAGGAAAAGTTATATGAAGTTCAAGGTACAGTTCCCAGTTCAGCATTTTCACAGAATTATAGAATCCGGTATCATAAATTTTACATCATTAATAAAATACTTGAACTTTTCTAAGATGTCTACTTTAGGTGAGACATTAAAATTGAATATCTGTGATATTGTAGAGTCCAAACTGAAGCAAGTTAAAAAGAATGCAATAGTGGACCGTCTTTTTGAACAGCAAGTATCAGATATGAAAAAACAGTTGTGGAAATTTGTAGATGAACAGCTTGATTACTTATTTGAAAAGATAAGGAGGATTATAATAAAACTATGTGATGTGAGGCATGTGGGAAATGAGAGGGAGGAAAGGAAGTTTGAAAGAGTGGGAAAGCAAAAACACAAGATCGGTCATAAAAATGATATGCAAAGGTCTAGAAAAAAGTCTCTTAAAGTCCAGTCTCAAAAGCCTGAAGAATATATCCTTTCAAAGCAAAATGTGGATTATCAACGAACTAAGTGTCACCACGAGAAAAATAAAACAGATATGCCAAAACCTGCCTTTACAAAATGTCTCAACTCCATTGATAACACGAGGAATTCCCAAACCAAAGTGCACCTCTCTAAAGAGAATAATTTGCAAGGCCCTCTCACTCCATTGAAGGGTGTGAAATACGAAAAGGAAGGATTGCAGCTATCCAGAGATGCTAACAAGACTGATCTTAGTTACGAGCTTCTCACTGAACAACAAGCGTCCAGTCTTACATTTAATCTTGTAAGTGATGCTCAAATGGGTGAAATTTTCAAAAGTTTATTGCAAGGTTCTGATCTCTTGGAAAAAAATGGTAGCAATATTGACAGAAATGAGTGGGAATTCAGGACTCCAGAAAAACAGTTTTTAGATGGTCATAAGTGTAGAAGTAATGTTGCTGAACTGGTGCCAGAGATTGCTCCAAAGGAGGCTTGTGTGGAATCTCAGCCAGTAGAGGATATTAAGTGGCCTGTTGTTTCACCTGTAAGAGCCCCATCTTTAACATCTAGGCTTCAGATGTCTGTTGATCCTGACGTACTAGATGAAAGCTGTATGTTTGAGGTTCCTACAAATGCAGCTTCATGCAGAGAAGATGAATGTAGTTTACAAAAGAATAAGTCATTTGTTTCTTCAATCCTCCTTGAAGATTTGGCTGTTTCCTTAACTATTCCATCACCTTTGAAATCAGATTCTCACCTCAGCTTCCTAAAACCTGAGAATAATTCTAGCTCAACTCCCGAGGGTGTTCTCAGTGCACATTACAGTGAAGACGCACTTCTGGAAGAGGAGGATGCCACTGAACAAGACATTCACTTGGCTTTAGAATCTGATAACTCAAGCAGTAAATCGAGTTGTTCATCATCGTGGACGAGTCGGCCTGTTGCTCCTGGTTTTCAGTGTCGCCCCAGCCTACCAATGCAAGCAGTAATCATGGAGAAATCCAATGATCATTTTATTGTAAAGATCAGGCGTGCAGTGCCATCTATCTCACCGGCATCTGATCGGGTGGTTTCAGTGAAGGAGGTGCGAGCATCTTCAACCAAGATTGAAAAACAAGAGATAAGAAGCGGGGAAAAAGAAAGGGACAGTCAGAGTGCCACAGTAGCTGTTGTGCAAGAAAGTGTCAAACCAGATCTGGTTAAGATGGATCAGTTGCCTCATGTCAGCACTGGACAAGAACAAAATCCTGCCTTACCTCAGCTTCTAAAGGAGTCTCATAGCAGTATTGGAAAGGAGGAAACCACTGAGAGGCTGGGACCCTGTAGAACATCTTCAAACACAGAGAGCCATGACACTGAAAGCACAAATGAAGGCTGTGAACAATCTCAGGCACTCAAATTGAAAGTATCTGAAAATGTAAATGAAATGGGTGCTAGATCTCAAGGTTCTTTTCCGTATTCCTGCAGTATAGAGTCATACATAGACTTAACAGATGATATGGTTAGTCAAACTTCATGTTGTGTGGTGGAATCCCCTAGAGGTAACAGGACTCAGGAAACCTCTACTGGAAACTTGGAAATTAGTGTTAAAAAGGAAGAACTGGAGGAGTGCCCTGGTGCATTTATAGATTTAACAGAAGACCTTTCCAATGAGACTGTAGCAGGTAAATGTAATCTTGAAACACAGTCCACTTCAAATACTGAGATAGGATGCCAGATAAGTAGAGATGATAAAACTAGTAAAAAAAGGAAAAAGGAGGCTGTCAGAGAGAATTCCAACTCAAAAAGGCAACGAAAAGAAACTGAATCAGCAGGAGAAGGGAGCGATGAAAGTGATGTGAAGCCTGAAGAGGTAAATTCAGCACCTAAACAATGTTCTGGTAAGAAGAATGAATTGCAGCAGCACAAAGACTCTTCTCCTTTGGCTTCATCTGCATCATCACCTAGTCTCTATGCCAAAAACATCATTAAAAAGAAGGGAGAAGTAGTAGTTTCCTGGACGAGGTAATTTATTATTTGATCTGTTTGATTGTTCTAGGGTTTGTTTTGGGTTTTTTTTTAAACTATGTGATAAATCAAAAACTGGAAAGAAAAGGATATTTAGCTAATGGCTGAAGGTATTCAGCAGCTCTACATCCTTCTGTGGATAGTGGAGTGTGAGCTGCCTCGTGTCTGTGCAGGGTGGCTTTATGAGATTGTCTTCTCTTAGAGTACCACTAAAAGGTGCCAAAGTCTATTTTATCTTTTTTCTGTAACAGTTGTCCAGGGGAAAATAAATTTAAGAGGTGAAAGATTATTTGATGTCATCCTGTTAACAGCCTTTGGACAAGAACAATTTTTAGTCATTTCTTAGGTTAAGTCAGATTTGCCTTAAAGAAAGTGGCTTCCATATGTCATAAGTTCCTCCAGCATTTACCCAAATCTCCCAGAACAGGAGTACTTTTGGGTTTTGTTTTGAAAGCTTATATGCTAAGGTAACAAGACCTACTATGTTACACTGTCTGTAGGTTTCATTCCACTGCCCATTTTCTTTCCTGTGCAAGAAGACCAGCCAGGCATAGTAGGTCCTACAAGGACCTGATGTTCCTTCTTAGAAGGCCTGGAAGCATCAGTGACTGGGTAACAAAGAACAGCTTCAGATTTCTCACGCTGAGAGAAGGCATGAGAGCAAACAGTTTTCTCTTTTGGGGGCTATACTGGTCAATCTGCAGAAGTGTACTAGGCAACCATTCAGCCCCCATATTCCAGTTAGTATGGTGTGGGTGACGAAGCGACTGTACATGTTGGAGGTACTGGCAAAGTTATTGTGGTTTATTCTTATCCTCAAGAAACTGTAGTTAGGTTTTGCTGCTCTTGCTACAACTTGATACTTTAGAAAGGGTCTTCTAAAATTTTCAGCACAGACTTTCATGAACTATAGTTCGAACTCATGTTCTGTAGTTTGGAAATACTTAGGATTTTGTATATGCTGTATGGTTTGGTTTGTGTTCATGTATATATGTATTAATATTTTAAAAATGCATTTTTGCTATAGAAATGATGACAGAGGAATTTTACTGGGCTGCCAGATACAAATGTTTCTAGGTAGCATCTTAAAAGAAAATGAATTCCTTCATGGAAAAAACTGTGAAAGCTAATATGATTTTTGATATGCAAACCAATGAGGTAGGAAAATTGTAATAATCTTCTTCTGAAGAATATGGCTGAGTTTTCTGGCTTAGTCTTTGTCCACCTTTGAACTATGCCTAAAAAAATAAAAATGTTTATTTAAATAAGTAGTCATTATTTTTTTTTTTAATGGAGGAATTTCTATAGAGTTTAATAGCATCTGGCAGGTTTCAACCAAAGATACATAGTAGCTGCTGTATAATAACTCTCTCTGTATACATCTTATGTATACCTGAATTCATTAATGAGACAGACAGCAACCTAGTGACACCGTTAAAAACAGGATCCTGGTCCTTTATGCTCATGTGAACATGTGCTCTGAGTGTATTTGTTACATTAAGCCTCCCACAGAAGTCGAACACCTCTTTGTTTAATCTTTGAATGTCAGTGGGCCTTAGGTGACAGTGCTGCCTAGCCATGCAAACTGAGGCAAGTCCACCTAGACTGCTGGCCCCTGTTGAGTTTATGTATTCTTTTCAAGTATAAATGTCTGCTTTAAAAGCTTAAAACTCTTTTTTTGATTACTTTGGTTTTGGACTAACCCTACTGTAATAATCCTGCTCTTCCTAAAAGGGGCAGCATAATCTCCACTAACATTTCTTTGTACTAACTCTCTTAATCTGTGCTGGTAGAGAAGATCCTCCATAAGATTGTTGCTGCTGTTTGAACTCAGGTTCCGTAGTTTGGAAATATTTAGGATTTTATATATGCCTTATGTATTTTTTGTTTGTGTGCATGTACACATATATATGTATTAATATTTTAAAAATGCATTTTTGCTATAGAAATGATGACCGAGAAATTTTACTGGAATGCCAGAGAAAAGGACCATCAAGCAAAACCTTTGTTTCCTTAGCCACTAGGCTGAACAAAAGCCCAAATCAGGTAGGTGCTATCATTCTTATGATTTATAGACTATGCTGCTATGTTTATGGTTGCAGTTGAACAAAAAACTTCAGAGATCTACTAATTTTGAGTTGTTTTTTCCTCATGCCTTTTGTTGAGGGGTTCTTGAAAAAAGAACCTTAGATTCTTCTACTCATAACTTATTAAAAATATACAGTATAGGGGTACTACGGTCCAGGGATTCTTTAGTACCTGTTTGATTGGTGCCTTGAAACTGCTGTGTCCAATCATAAGCCAGGGACCACCAGATTGTTTCTATTGTTGAATCAGCACTTGAAGGCATTTTGGGGATGCCCCAAAGCCTTTGCACATATCTAGTAAATTAGAAAAAGCTTAAAACTAGCACTGGAAAAAAAATACCAGGATTTTGCAGAAAGGGCATAGTCCATTACTATTTTTTCTTTTACTTTGTATTTAAGAAACTTCAGAAGGCACAGATGTCAAGTTTGTGTAGAGTATTTCCAGAGGTTTGCATATAACTTTGTACTTGTCTTGAATTGCTGTTTTACTCTCTATCCTACAAATCCAAGAAAGGAGAAACACCCATTTGGCTAAGTTAAGAAATCCTGTGTGCTCAGGATTTGGCTTTCAGGATGTTGTGTTCTATGGTTACAGAGTCTTCAAGGGGTTTAGAAGCTGTTGGGGTGGCTGGTTGGGTAAAGCAGCATTATCTGTGCATTTATGTCACTCTTCCCAGCTGGCTATTTGGCAAATGGTACATATGCTATAGCAATATGTATATAGCAGTAAGAAATACTAGCTTATGATTGATTGAGCTCTCTATGTAAGCTGTAGCTATGTTCAGCAAAAACATGTTTGACTCTCATCTACAGACCACTTTTGTAAAATTCCAGGTAGGCAGACACCTCATGATGAGCCATAAGTAGTGACAGTTGTACCAGAGAGTAGAAATAAACAATAAACTGTGCTTTTTGTGGAGTACAAAATAACGTTTTGTCCTTACATTTGAATCTGGCTTGCAGATATACCTGGGAAAATTCAAGTCTAATTGACTTTGAAGCCCTCATTTTTTCACTCCCGTGTTGTAAACCAGTTCCTCCTGTGTTAAACCAGTATTTGGCTCTAGCTGTCTGTGATGCATGTGGTTATTTCAGATGTCAAAGGTACAGGAAGACTTCCTGCATTCAATTAACCTGTTGATGGTGCTCCTAAAATTCTCCTGGTAAAGTTTATTGGAAGCAAAAACCAAAATAATGGTTGTCTTCATTCTGTCAGATCAGTTTGTCTTGGCAGTTATGGCAATCTGGGGCCGTAATGATATGTCTCTTTCTTTGTTCTCTGTTAGGTTTCAGAAAGATTCAAGCAATTAATGAAGCTGTTCAAGAAATCCAAGTGCAAGTAAACTTAGCATGAAGTTACTTCATGGTTACAGGGTTTAGCTGTTACCAGCAACAATGGACTACAGCCACTACATTCATGTAATGGGATTAGTGGGAGGTAACCAGATCAGAATACCAAGCTTGGTAAATCTGATGCACTGTTAATTATTTACTTCCCTGTCCATGTTTCTTCTGAAGTGCTTTATCAGAATAACACAGTAGGAACTTTACAAAGAAACTGGCGAGAAAAGAATGGGCATGTACAAACAGAGCAGTATCATTTCAAGGGGGTGACATCTCCTGTTGGTTAAATATGTTCTATAAATAATGACAAGGGCGTGCTGTCAAGTGAAAATGGTGGCTCGTGCTTAACTCGTTGGAAGTACTGCATGTGGTGACTTTGAACTATGATTTTAAAAAGTAAGTGTGCTTTGGAATCCAGTTGGTATTCCTGAAAAATATCTGGTATGTCATCTTGGTCACACTGAAACAAATTCTGGGAAGTTAGGCCTTTTTCTTTTAAAGACATCAGAGCAATGATGATAATGATTCCAAAAGCTGCTTACGTAGTAATTGCGTTCTGCTGTTAAGGAATAGGTGGTTCTTGCTGCTTTCTCAGCAGCTTGTAGTGGGTTACAAGGACAGAATCTGGCAGTGTGCATCGGGTTTGTCTTCGACTTTAAGCACGTTATCACCTACAACAAACTGTAGTTAAAAACATTTTTCATTTCTGACGGTATTTTAAAATAATTTTGAATAGTTGGGTTTGGGTTTTTTTTCCCATGAAAAAGGTATTTTTCTTTGCAAAAGGCAAATACGTTTTTGTGTTCCAAATTACATCTAGGAATGGTACTTAATTTAGGTCTTCAACATAATAAGCACTCTATTTTTGTTTTTAAAAAGTAAAAATTGACAAGTGATTTTCCTTTGAAACTTAATTTAGAAACAGACCTTTGCAGTTTTATAAAATGTGACTTTATACTTTCTAACCAGGAGAAAAACTTTTTTGTAAAAAACAGGCAGTTTCAAAATCTTGTCAACTTGGCATGTTTTGACAGCAGTTGTATCTTATCTTTGCGAATTGTTTATTACATTAGAAATTCACTATGTTCTATTTTAAAGAACTGTTATAATTGCTTCCAGTTTTACTAGCACATAGTAAAAGTGTGTATGTATACATATGTATACACACACTTCTCATTTGCTGCTTTATCCTATATTTCTGAAAAAGCTTGGGGTTTTTTAATTCTCTCTAAGAAACATTCCTGGACATTGCACAGGTTTTCCTGTTCTGAATATGTTGACGTTTGAGGTTTTATTCTTTATTGAGGATCAAAATTGCTGTCATCTTTAGTCAGTCAGAACATCTGCTGAGTTATTTAGATTTCATTTAAGAGCCCTACCAAAGTGCATTGCCTTTCAACTTGAATTAAATTAGCTTTTTGATGGAATCCAATGACCATGGCTTCAGTTTCAGCATAATGGCTTTTTGCTCCCTCCCCAGCTAACGGGACAGAGTTCTCATTCTGATAAAACATCAGATAATTGGTTGGTGATGTTGCCACTGACACCTTTGGAGTATTGTAAATGTGACCTATGGAATGGATTGTCATGCTGCCAAACAGTGCATCATCCTCATTTCAGGCAGTGCTCTGGAAACCGTTACAAGGAATGACTTGAGTAGGCGATGATGTCAGTTCTGGCAGTCTTCCATCTTATGTACTTGCTTCTAAAACATCTACTTTTGATGATCAAATATCATCTTCCATACTACACCAGAAGCGCCTAGTGATTTCAGTGGGTGATTGGTATCCCCTGCCCATGCTTGTTCTTAACATTGATGACAGTTGTTTACTCATTGGAGAATTAAATCTAACCGAAGCTGTTCTCACAACTGCCAGTTGGCAGAGTAGCTTTCAGTTTTGTAGAAAACCAGACTCTACTGAGTGTTTTAACCACATCCTTAGAGATCAAAGTGTGCACAGTACTGAAGGCACTGGGGGAAGTAGCTTCTTTCCACTCAAGCGCTTCCTCTCTGTCTCAAAAAAGCAGGCAGTATTTTATTACAAAGTTGTTTATTCCTTGTCTGTTTCTTTACTTTCTTATCTGTACAGGTGATGGGGGAGGCCTGGGTTTGACTGGTTTGGTTCTGACTTGGATTGGGGTTTTTTTGTAAGTTATGAAGCTTTTTTTAATGATCTGTCTGTTGTAATTATGTGTACAGGTTCCTAATGTAAAATATCCGATGGATGTATATATATATATATATAAATATATGTATAAAAATAGAGCTTTGTTTAGCCAAAGATGATTTTTTTAACTATATAAAGCTCCAGGTTTATTTTGTATAAACTACATAGTTTGCTTACTGTAAGAGTGATGCAAAGAATAAAACTGTAAAATTCACACACCTGTACCCTTGTTGAACAATGGTTGGCTTGGACTGGTTTTGTACTGTTGTTTGTAATTTATTTCTCCAAGAAGAATTTTGATACATATATGCAAAATGTACTGTATGTAAATCTACAGACTTACTTGTGAAACCTCAGGTAAATGAAAACATCTAGAACGGTTGGCTAATGCCTTGACAACTACAAATGCTGTGAAGCAGCATTAAAATGGACTTCGGTTAGTTTGTATAAATGAGTAGCTCTGTTGATATTCCAGCCAATAAACATGGAAGTAAATCATCTGCTGCTCTGATGCTGTTACTGCTCCAAGCACATACTGCTTGTTTCTTAGTGGACATGACTGGATCAGAAATCAGCCAATTTAACAAAGTACATAAAACCTTAAACTACTTAGGAATTAGATCATACAACTTTCCTCTTTTTTATAGTATCATTGGGTTAGTGTTGAGTGCAGTATTACAAAGGTGAAAGAACTTTTGTATCCAGAGCTTTTCATTGGAAGACTGTAGCTGGCAGCCCTTTGAGAGGCTTACTTACTACTGAAGAATAGGTCTGCTACTATCCACCACACATATTTCTACAGGATTCAGACTAAAAACTCTTAGTGGATGCGAGTACTGGAAAACTTTCTAGAGTGGGAATTTAAGGAGCAGGTTTTATGGAGATGTGCATGATAGTGAAATTGTAAAGCATTGGGTATTGATTTTTGAGGGATTCTCTCAGAGACATAGCCTGTTGCCAGCTGTCTACATAAAATAGTTGTCTGGACTAAAGGCATTTCTCTTCAGTGTCAATGCAGCAACCCATAGCTATTTTCATTAAGTCTTTCCTCTAATTGTCTTCATTCTAAAACCAGCTGCAGAATAGTCTCTAGCAATTTGTCTTCGTGCAGGGAGGCAGCAGTAAGAAAGCATGCCAAGAACAGATTTCAGGACTGACTTCTTGGAAGAATCAATCAAGAGGCATTGCAGGAGCAAAATTGGCTTTGATGGGGAAGATGGATAAAGTTTTGGTGATGGCTGGTACATACATCGTCTCCCATCAGAGTTTGACAGTACAATGCTGTGCCACCAAAAACAACCCCATCTCAGTCTTTAGGAAGAAGAGCCTGAAGTGGAAGTCAGTCACAACTTTATCGGATGGAAGAAAAGGGCCAAAAGATCTGGACCAGAAGAGGGGAAAAAAACATATTTGGGATTTCCATAAAATTTAAGCCTAGGCAGGGCTAGGCAGCAGAAGCTCTCGTTATCAGAACCTCAGCTCCGGTGGCGTTGATTTCTCACAAAATCCCGTTTTGGTAACTCACATTTTTTAAACCTTGTCTCTCAGAGATGCCAATTCTGAAGGGACTTGAGGTGGCTCTTTAACTGAGCTGAAGAAAGGTAACTGTGTCAAAAGTCTGTGTTTCTGTCTGAAGACTTGAGTCTCAGTTCCTGTGGCCTCCTTTTCAAAGACTCAGTCTAACACATCCTAAATTAACTCACCAGGCAGCAGAGTATGAAATCGGACATGACCGATCGATCCTTGGGCATTGATTCAAAGCAAAACTAATGGAATGTAAAGAAAATGTAAGAATCTATCGTGCCGTAAAGGCTGCGTATTTAGCCATTTTGTGAAATAAAATGTCATTTGGGAGCTGGGTGGAGGTGTAATATTTGAAGAACCAACTAAACCAAGGCATAGGGACATTGCAAACTACTGCTGTACAGCTTGAGCCTTGAGGGAATGGCTTTGTTAGATGCCACTGACTAAAACAATTGCGTGATAATTTTGGCTAGAGGCACCATCCTATCATCTGATGATTTTCAAACTGTGCATGGGTCGTTTAGGCTGAGTTATCCAGCTACAAAGATCCGAGAAGTCTGCTCAGCATACCACGTCTATGTTTTGGCTCTTGGGAAAAAATCGCATGTCCTAGCACTGTTGAAGGAAGGTCTCTGAGCTACAGTAATCCGCAGCACTGAGTGCTCCTTCTGCAATGCTCTAAGGCAGACTAACCAAGGGCTTTCTCGTAAGGTAAGTGGCAGAAAAATAAGTCTTCCCAGGACAGTATGAAGCAGGCAGGTGCCTGTCAGACTTGAAGCAATGCAAATTAAATCCAGGAGTATTTGGATTTTAGCTTTTAACTTTCTGTGACCAGAAATTTCAGTTTCAACTCTGCTTTCTCAAACCTGGCATGAATTTAGGATAGAAGTAATTTGAACACTGGCAAATAATCAAATTAACTTTAAGTAACAAAAATGAGAAATACAGAAACTTCTTCCAGGAGAAATAGTAGATTTTCACCTTGTTCTGAATACCTACATGCATTTTTATTGTTTGAAATAACTACATAAAAATGGACAGACACAAAGCTAGTCAATATAATGAGAAATGTCTTGGGTTTGTACTATCTACACTAAAAATGGTGTAATTTTAGTATACCAGAATTTGTAGTCTACTAGTAGACAGGAAATAATGATGTGATTGATATTTGAGATTACTCTTACAGTAAACAGCAATTACTCTGTTACACACAATTCAAATAAGACCAGGGAAGGGAAAGATGGAAAAACTGGGCGCACATTGCTAGGAGAAGGTTGTAAACAAGTTTGGGCTGATTTCTTAGAAACTCGGGCTCTTTTGGCTCTAGGCTAACTACTTTAGTTTAAACACAACATTCACCATGTCAATATTTATACTGTGGTTCTACCAGTGGATTTGAGGGAAAGTGTCTTAGAGAGTGAATCAAACCACTTCCACAATTACTTTTCCCTTGTCAGCTGTTACAAAGGAAAGCTGAGGATAGAATTGCTTAAATACTAGTAGAAACAACTTTAAAAACAAGTACCTGTAGAGCCAGAGTGATATGTTTATCCTCCTCTTCCTGTCCTCTCGTTACCCCAGATGGTCATGAGCATTTTCTGTAACAGAATTGGAAGTGATAATTCCTACTACTACAGGAATGCTAGAATTTCATCTCTGAGATTAAAACACGTCTGCTTTCCCATTTATTCCTGCATTTACATTTTTTCCGTCTCACTTGGGTTTGTTTTTTGGTTTGCCTTGTTTGTGTTGGAGTCGTATCAATTTCAGCGAGGGACCAACCATTTGCAAAGCAGCCAATATGCCCAAAGCTCCTTTGTTTAACTGTTGTGTTGCCATCAGAAGTGGCACAAAGCAATCAGTGTCACCCACTTGTACTTGGCGTCCTGAGTACTCTGGCTTTGGGAGTTTGCTGTATGTCAACCTCTACTCTTGCTTTACTGGAAGTGAACTCCTGTATCACTATTTCCAAGCTTGGAAAATCAGGTTCAGCATTGTTAGCATGAGATGTAATGTTCTCCAGCAAACATTTCAAGCATATGAACATCTTTGCACTCATCCAAACCTATGACATTGCAACAATTTGATTTCTGCTCTGAATAAAATTCATAGGAAGTCAGAAGAAAGTTCTCACGTTGATCTTTAAAAATGAGAAAAATTGACTGCCATAGTTACTGCTGGCTTCTTTTTTTCACGTATCTTATTTCAATGGTACACAGGGGAGGAAAGGAGTGAGCAAAAAAGATGCTCCGGGTGCATCAGAGCACCAAGGAAATTGCTTCACTAGCTAGGTTTCCTCAGCCAGTTCCCTGTGTCAAAAGGGAAGTTCATTGTGAAAATTCAAATCCCAGATATGTAATAATAGGGTCTGTAGGATGCCTGTGCAGAGAATGACTGCACTGTCGGTTACAACTCAAAGTCTTTACTCTCAGAGTGGTTAAACACGTCCCCCAGGCAAAATTGTATGACATGGGATGATATCATAAACCTTAATCAAGCTAAATTGATATATGATATGGTGATATCACCCAGCTGTACTGTCAATTAAATTTGTGCAAAATTTTGGGTGCTGCAGCCAGCCACTCTCAACAAAAGCTTAGAAAGTGTTTTTCACTAACGGCTTAGTGGAATTTGGGAAGTTTTGAAGGTACAGTAGCAGAAAAAAATCAAGCGCAAACCGTAAGGTAGATATGATCCCAGTTGCTTCAATATTTTATTACCATGTTAGCAGAAAACATTCTAGGGACACAATACTGAATGTGCAGTGTATTCATAAATAGACAAATACCTCACATTTCAATTCCCTACATTACCTGAAACTCCCAAACAGTTTCCAGAGAAGCAGCTCGGAAATCAAGCATCTGGCAGCAGCATCTGGCAGCAGAAGGTAGATCAATTTGCTGATGAATCAGAGATTCTGGGAAAGAGGTAGTCAAAAAGATCATCTAACAGTCACAGCTAAAAAAGTCCCCATCACTCCATTGTGTAATCCCTGATTTATTTATCTCATATGTTAAAATTTAGAATCAAGACAAAGTCTTGGTGATTCAATAAGACTTTAAATGCATAAAATCAAAGCCATTAATCCTAGAAGCACTCTTACTTTATTAATATTATCCTAGCACTGAGACTATACATGTACAGCTATGTGTAAATGAGCTATCTATTCGTAGTTTTAGGAATCCAAACAAGAAACCTGTGGTTTGTTACCCTGGTAGAGAGGAAAATATCAGATGGATGGCACTAATAATGCTACTGCCTTGGGGTACAGAATGAAACAGTTTTCTCTCCCAGTTATAGGATACTTCTCAAAGCTTTTTCAAACAGTTTATCGAAGCCATGAGCATTATACATAATGGCAAAACTAAGGCAAAGCCATAGTGGAATGGAGTGGGTGTAGAATTAAACTGCAGCTGGTAAAGGGTTTGCAAAGTGAGAAAAATTGTCTACTTTCCTCGTGGGAAGAAAATAGTGTAAAACTGTAGGCAGATACAAAGTACTGTGGTTTACAGCTGAAATCAATCTCTCTCATGCTTAGAATAATCTCACGTTTGCATTTTTCATCGGTAATCATGAAGTCTGCATTCAGTTAAAGACCTGGTAAGGAGAAAATAATTATGAACTTCTAAGAGCTCTCCTGCTATGAGAAGAATGTGTATGAAAGATGATTATTTATACAAAACAAAACCCTAAACAAAACAAATAAAACCCAACCCAACCTCCCCCCCCCAAAAAAAAAAAACACAACAAAAAAAACCAACACCAAAACCAAGCACTAAAAAGGGCCATTTCATGGGAAATCCAGTATTGTGTTAAAGTAATATATATTTTTTTGCATTCAGAGATGAACTTGTGACCATGGGTGACTGGAACCTGTTGGGCAGCATCCTTGAAGAAGTGCACATCCACTCTACCATAGTTGGCAAAATCTGGCTCACAATCCTGTTCATATTCCGGATGCTGGTGCTGGGAGTGGCAGCTGAAGATGTCTGGGATGATGAGCAGTCTGAGTTCATCTGCAACACAGAGCAACCTGGTTGCAACAATATCTGCTATGACCAGGCCTTCCCCATCTCTTTGATCAGATACTGGGTACTGCAGATCATATTTGTCTCTTCTCCATCACTAGTTTACATGGGCCATGCACTCTACAGGTTAAGGGCTCTAGAGAAGGAGCGACAGAAGAAGAAAGCTCACCTGCGGGCTCAGCTAGAAGACCTGGAGCCCATGCCCGAGGAGCACAGGAGAGTGGAGAGAGAACTGCGTAAGCTGGAGGAACAGAAGAAAGTGAATAAGGCACCCCTGAGAGGGTCCCTGCTGCACACCTATGTCCTACATATCCTGACCCGATCTGTGGTCGAAGTGGGCTTTATGATAGGTCAGTATCTTTTATATGGGTTTCACATGCCCCCCCTTTACAAATGCACTCGCTCCCCTTGCCCTAACACGGTGGATTGTTTTGTGTCCCGACCAACAGAGAAGACCATCTTCATGGTCTTCATGAACAGCATTGCTGCTGTCTCCCTGTTCCTCAACCTCCTAGAAATCGCCCACCTGGGCCTCAAGAAGATCAAGAAGAGCCTCTACTGGCGTCCGCCGCGGCCGGAGGAGGAGGCCAGCCTCTGCAACTCCAAGAAGAGCTCCGTGGTGCCACCGGCCTGCCTGGCCAGCAACGCCTCTCCGCCGCGGCCGGCCACAGCCCCGCCACCCCGCCTTGCCCCCGCTACTGCCGCTCCGGCGGGGCAGCCGGATGTCCAGCCGGGCCGCCAGCACCGCGGAGAGCTCCGCGGCGCCCCGCCGACCCGCCGCCGGCACAGCGCCGGCCAGGACCACGGACAGCAGCCGCCGCCCTCCTCCAGCAGCGACGAGGCACCGCGGGCGCCCAGCGCGGCGGCCGTAGCCCGCCTGGCGCCCCGCAGGCACAGCCGGGGCAGCGCCTGCCGCGACCGCGACGAGGAGCGCGGAGAATCCCCGGACAGCGGGCACTGCCCGGGCACCCGCAACTCCAGCTTCCTCTCCCGCGTCCTCACCGGGAGCCGGGCAAGCAGCGGCAGCGAGAGCGCCGCCTCCAGTGGAGACCCCGACCCCGGCTCCGGCTCGGGCTCGGGCTCGGAGGGGCAGCGCCGGGAGGAGGGCAGCCCGACCAGCAGCCCGCCGCCGGCCGCCGCCATGGGCCGCCGTGTGTCGATGGCAAGTAGCGCCCCTCGGCCCAAGGGGAAGCCCACGGTGTCCGGGCCCCGGGAGGGGTGGGGGGGAGGCGAGCCAGGGGGCAGGGAGGCTTGGGCAGCGCTTCCGACCCTAACACCACCCTAACACCACGCGTCCTCGGGTCCTGAGGATCATTAAGTCAGCGAATCTGAGCTTCTTTATACTCACTACATCATCGCAATCAAATTCTGAGGACTTGTCCAGCTCCACTGACACTGTGAGAAAGAGGATCCTTGAGTACAGCGAGTGGTTAGAAGCAGAAGGCACTCTTACACATTGCTTATCAAAAAAACTGTTCACTGGTTCCAGTTTTCATGGAGTTACAGTTTATGCAGTATATAGTCAGCATAAGTCATGTTAAATTGTCACTTTAGATGCAATTTAATCACTTTTTATGCCAGTGTCTCTAATACATGGAGAGGGCTTAGAGTCCAATCTGTCTGATCCGCTGGGTTTTGATACTCAGCTGAGAAGGCTCTTTAATAAGGTGAAGTGTAAAAAGTCATTCAAGTAAGACAGAATTCCAGTAGCACCCTGCCGAGAACTCGCAGAAGTTGCCTGGCAGCTTTTACTCTTTAATGACAACGACGGTATCTTCCAGGGGAGATCTTGCAGAGAGATATAAGCTGTTTGCAAAGCAGTGTCATTACTCTTGAAACTAACACTCTTCTGGCATGCTGCCTTTGCTGATCATGATGTATATGGGACTGTTGCTAGCATTTTAAAACGACTCACGTGGGTATGTTCCCTATTGCTACCTGCTTACAGGACCTGATATTTTAAAGTAAAGGTGCTCCTATATACAACAGGGTCAAGATTTTGGTAAATTCACTTTACTGCTAGCATTGCTATGACACTTTATGAATAACAATTTCAATACGCAAATATGCTAGTGCATCATAGCGATAGTGGCTCTGGGCATTAAAACATTTATATCCTTCCAGTCTTTACTTCCTAAATTCCACAATTTATTTTGGCTGTAAAAGGCACTCAGCATTGGTTTGATCTGTTTTAATTTGACTTCCAGGAGACAATCATCATGTATTAATATTCAGATAGAAGAAAATATGTATGATTAGATTTATCTGCATGACAGGAGCACTCAAAAATTAGTGATTCTATATAAAGTACTTAAAAGGAATTGTATTTAAAAGGTTCCAACTGAAGCATACAAAAATTGTTATCTACTGCCGTGCCTGATCAATAGTGACTTGCAACAGTAATGCAGAGAAAGGACAGATAGATACTTTTTAACATAACAATGAATCCACATGCGCAAACATTTTCTGAACAGCCAAAATACAGTCTGTTCTAACCCGGATCTCACTAATCTAAACTGCACAGCCAAATGGAGCAAAATCGCAGTGGAATTGATACTGTTCTTCAATTTTCTCTGATAACTTTCCCAAACTATCATCTTTAGTTCCTTGCTGATTTGAATGTTTCCTTTTTCCCTTCTTCCATATCATTCTGCCAGAACTTGTCTGCAGCATTCCTTGCATGAGCTCAATGAGAGAAGAGTATCAAATCAACATTACAAATAGCACTTTCTATACCTCAACAACCATTCCAGCAACCTCCAAGCAAACACATACCCACACACTGTGCTAAGATAGCAGTACAACTGCAACTGCCCACAACCATCATAGCCTTCCTAGCTGAAAGAAAATCTTAAAGCTACACAAAATCAATCCATCTGATACTGCAAGAATATGAATACAGGTCAACCACATCCTGTGAATCGTGGCATTGAAAGCACTGAACAGATTTAATAGTAGAGCTATGGATGCTTGCCTGTCAGGCATTGATGAAATCTCTTTGAGCAATATTACCAATTGCATTTCCATACCAAAAGCGAGTCTCTAACAGACAAAGAATAATTTTTAGGGACAACTAGATGCTCTAAAATTTACCTCTCATAACAAATCACAACCTCTTAATCAGACCATGAAGTCTAGGTTGTGGGTAGTACTTGACCAGGTCATGACCAAGGGATTTTTTTCTAAGGAAGTACCAAATTGCATCCGTCAGAGAGAACAGGAACTTCTTAGGACTTCCTTTTTGGAGGAAAGGTTACTTTAGACTCTTGAGAGAGAATGCATTCAGGCCTCACTGTAAACCCTCATGAAACAGCTCAATAGGATATTGAATACAAAAGGCATGTTTGGCATGAGGATATCTCCACTTTTCAGGCTTCAGAGCAGCTGTATATATAACAGAGGAAATGCCCTTTCCATTGTTAGGATTCATACAGACCAATTGTGTTGGCACACAATGCAAACTAACAAACAAAGCTATTTAAATCTTCCTCATCTGGAACTGGTGGAGGTGAAGAGCCATTTCTTCATTTCATGTTCAGCCATGGCATAAAACCTTGACAAAATTATCTGTGCTCCGGCAGTTTAATTTTACACCCAAACCACTCACTCTTTATGCTCTGTTCAGTGCCTTGGTCACTGCATTGGCCAAAGTTACCCATTATTCCGATTGAGAGGCAAAATGAAAGAGGCAGAAATCTTGAAAAATTTCTTAGGCTAAAGGCTTCTCAAGAGGCTCTGATCCACTGGAAAAAAAACCCCATCTTTTGCTTGAGCCACTGCTGGCCAGACTTTACATCTATTGGGTTCTGAGGACAGACCACCAAAACTGGACCTTCACTGCATCAGGGCAAGTACATGGCAAAGCACAGGAGGAGAGAATCGCTGCATGGCATGAGCTTAATTTCCAACTCATTTCAGTCCACCTAAACACAATAACAAGAATATCACTGACAATGCTGGTGAGCTTAACTCGATGGAGACCTGGAATAAATAATGTTACAAAACTCTACACTGACAGGGGAATTCAGCACCTGTGTACACCTGAAAACAGGCTATCTTTGAGCCTCCAAAACCTTGGTACTGAGGAATGCAGACAGCATGCTTCAAAGTGATAGCAATCTGCTCACTGATAACTGTCTTTAGACTAAGCGTTTCCAACGTTCACTTAGAGTATACATCTTACAGAATATATGGTATCTTATTTTCTAAGAGATATTGTGGGTACACACATAGTTCTGCCCTAAGTTTTGCATATCTCTCCATATTTTAGCTTTTATTTAAGGGGAGATACAGCTATGGAGCAAAAGGGCACCTTTTGCATGGTCCTAGGCTGCCAGCCTCCCGTAGGCGAGCAGGCCTTAAATGGCTGTTTTTCACACATGCATCAGTGAAAAGAGCTGCTCTGAATTTAGTATAACTAGAATCACAAATGACAACTGGGAGTTGGATTCACAAAGGTCTGTAGGAATTATGCTGCTGTCAATAGGTTTCTGTACAAGAAGGACATCATAATGAGAAAAAACCTTCACAATTTGTACCAGTCAGGCCTTTGACTGGTGCGTAATACATTTCTAAGTCTGCTAATATTAATAGGCAGTCAAAGGTCAGTATATAACTAGTACAGATATAATCTGCCCTCTCTTCAAAACAGTCAGGGCCAGGAATTACAGCCTGCAATAGGCATCTAGTTCTCGGAGCATTGCACTAAGGGGGTTGTCTCATTGAATTATGTGTGCAAGACAGTGTGAAGCCATTGGGACCACTGAATAACTCTTTTTCTCTCCGGGGAGATGAAAATAAGAGATCTGAGCACTCCACTTAACAATTAGAGAGCAAAGTCACCCTTTGCCCGAATGAAGCGGTCTTCCTTGTCTGCCATTTTCTACGAATCAAAGGAATGACTGCAGAACACCAGAGCACTCAGCTGAGCATGGCCACAGCTTGACATTGCATCTTCAGGGTGTTACAGTGGCATCACAATTTGGCAGCTGAATGCAAGCATTCCTGCAAAAGCAGGAGGCTGTGTAGTATTTCATCACTAGCTGTATTTGAAGTCTTTTGTTAGCTGTGTCTCTCCCTGCTTTTCTAAAGCAGAGGACTCCAGTTGCATGCTACCTGAGCATGTCCAGCATCAGTTCTTTTTGTTTAGTTTTCTAAATAAGCCTAAAGTGTGCTCTAAACCCTGTGAGATCTAATTTGGTTAACTGGGATTGGGAGTATTTACAGGAGATTGGTAACTCCTCTTATTAAGGCACCATCTTTCAGATGACTTGGAACCAGGTTATCACATTGGCAC